>NW_008360306.1:564505-610031 GCF_000622305.1 Nannospalax galili | reverse complement strand
GATGTCTTAGAGAACAAGGATGCAATCAGAAAAATAGAACTAATAGCTATCAAGTTCTCCAGAGAATGATTCCAGCCTGGAACTTCAGACTCTCCATAGGTCCTGAAGCATGACTATATATTCACAGTTCACAAGGGCCTTCTCCTTCTTATCCTCCTTCTCCTCCTCCTCTTTCTCCTCCTCCTCCTCCTCCACTTCCACCACCACCACTTCTTCTTTTCTTCTTCCCCCTCCATAAATGTGTATGCATATACATATGTACTATTATGTATATAACACACACTGTATTAGTTGCTTTCTGTTGCTGTGATAAAACACTGGTAAAAAACTGTCTTGGAAGGAAACTGTATATTTAGCTTACACATTATAGTCCATCTTTGAGGACTGTAACACCAGGGAAAAAGGAACCTGAGGCAAGAGCTGAAGTAGGGACCGTGGAGGTAGGCTGCATACTGGTTTTTCCTCATCTGCTCAGCTGCTTTTCTTACACAGTGAGGCCCACCTGCCCAGGGATGGTGCTGCCCACTGTGGGCTGGACCCTCCTACAGCAATCAGCAATGAAGAATATGCCCCTCAGACATGGCCACAGGCCGTCTAATGGAGAAAATTACTAAATTAAGATTCCCTCTTTCCAGGTGACTCTGGTTTGTGTCAAGTTGACAAAAACTAACACACACACACACACACACACACACACACACACACACACAGAGTTCTACCCTGGAGGGTTGTCAAGTGAGGGGACTTTGCTCTGTTCGGCCCCCCAGGTTTCAATACTTGCATTGGTCTAAAGTGCTGCTTGTTTACAAGATCCAAATCTCATCAGGGCAGTCTCTCAAACTTGGCACTGTTGACTCTTTGAACCAGATAGGCCATCCTGCACACTGTAGGATGCCTATCAGCAACCCCTGCCTCTACTCAGTAGATGTCAATCACAGTCTTCCAGTGTAGCAACCATAAATGCATAAATATTGTCCAATGTCCTCAGGAGGCAAAAATCATCCCTGGTTAAGGACAAATAGCAGAGGACCACTATAGCCCTAAACATGTTTCCTCAGTCTAGTATCCATGGATAGTGAGATCTTTCCCATCTAAGCCAATGATACCATTCTATACCAGGTGGGTCTCTGAACTCTTCCTCTTCATCATCCCACACTCCAGTCACTCCAGGGGAGGTGTTTTATGGATATTACCTTCTTCCCATGGTGACTAGTTTGAGGGTAGCTTGGCCATCTCTTGTCTGACCAGTTCTGTCAGCACCTTCACCTTTACTTTCCATCTGACTTTCTTCCAACCCACTCATACTTTCAGTGAAAGTATGATACTGTCTTCCCCTGATTAAAATAGGGTTAGTGAGTTACAGAGGTGGCTCAGTGGGTAAAATGCTTCCTGTGCAAGTGTAAAGGTTCTAATCCCTAGAACCTCCCTAAAGCGGAGTGCAGCATGCATCTGTGATTGGGAGCAGAGGCAGGAGAATCCCCAGAAGCTCTCAGGCCAGCTAGCTTGGTGTGCACACTGGTGAACAACAAAGAGACTGTCTCAAACAAAATGGAAGGCAAGGATTGATACCCAAGGTTGTCCTTTGATTTCCACACCTGTATTAGTTACTTTTCTGTTGCTGTAATAGAAACACTGACCAAAGCAATTTAAAAAAGAAAGAGTTTATTTGAACTTAAGGTTCCAAAGGGGCAAGAGTCCATCATGGCAGGGAGGCATGGCGGCAGAGGTGGCTGGAGGAAGAGCGGAAGCTAGGCTCTACATCTTCAGGCAGGCACAGGAAGCAAGAGAGCGACTGCAGATCCAGTAAGGCTTAAAAACTCTCTAAGCCCACCCCCAGTGATGTGTTTCCTCCAGTAGAGCTACACCTTTAAGACCTCCCAAAATAACACCACCAACTGGGGACAAAATGTCAAAATACTTGGAGCCTATGGGGGCATTCTTATTCAAACCACCACAACACCCAATTCATACACACCAATACACACACACACACACACACACACACACACACACACACACACACCAGGATGAGGGTCTATATCTTTTTACATCTTTGACGAGGTTTAGAAAGTGCTGTATAAGCTGACCTTGTTTCTCCTTACCTGTTCCCTACTGGGGAACTTAATTTTTTAATGCCATACCCTCCGTCTTCTTTTTCCTCTTAGTATATCTTTTAGCATTAGCTTTGTGTGTAACTTTTTGGACATAACCTGAACATTGCTTCCCAAACTAGGTCACAGGCTTCCTGTGCACCATGAACTTCAAACATCCTCCTCTGAACACTGACTTCCTTTGCAAGACCACAGCTTCCCAAAGGCAAAAGACAGGT
This sequence comes from Nannospalax galili, assembly GCF_000622305.1. Taxonomy (NCBI): domain Eukaryota; kingdom Metazoa; phylum Chordata; class Mammalia; order Rodentia; family Spalacidae; genus Nannospalax; species Nannospalax galili. Next base: position 607,702 of record NW_008360306.1, on the reverse strand, counting down.
TAGCTTTGTCTATCACTGTAACTCCAGCATCCATCAAGATTTGTCATGCAGTAGACATAAAGCTAAGTGTTGAATCAACAGGTCAATCGTTCTAGGACAGACGTGGCTCACAGGCAGTCATTCATTAGAATCAAAACCAAATCAAGTCTGCCCGGAACAGAAAGAGGACATAGGAAGGAATAGCTCAGAGGTACCTCTCAATAAATCCCTAGACTTAGCCAAGCCCACCCTTGTTTCCCATGTCAGGATGTTCCCAGAGCTCTGACTGGATGTGGAGCACCCATGTTCCTTTGTCTGGAATTGGGAGGCCTCGTTCCCAGCTCTCCCCATGGCTGGATGGATGATTTTGAAGAAACCACATGACCTCAATGGTTCCTTCATCTTCTTTTAAGAAGCAGAGAATGTAACCTTGAATTTTCTGGGTCCTGTTGTGGTCACATGACCATAGAGAGAAAAATAACAACCTATTCATCAGTCATTTATTATGTACCAAGTGATTTGCACATATTATTAACATGAACTCCTCAGTCCTGTGAACCAGGTGAGAGAATAACACATTGTATGTAGAAATGAGAACAGCTTTGGGGAGGGTGCTCCACCTGTCCAGATACACCAGATAGCATAGCTACTATTCCTTATTCCCTGTTACTGTAATTAAAAATACACAGACAAAAGCAAGCTAAGGGGGAAAGGGCTTACTTTGGCTCACAGTTCCTGAGTACAGTCCATCATGGTGGGGAAGTCATGGTGAGAGGTGACTGGTCGCAGTTCATTCTCAACCAAAAAGAAGCAGCAATGGATACTGGTGCTCAGCTCAGTGTCTCCTTTTCATTCAGCTCAAGACCCCAATCCAGGGAATAGTGCCCTTTACATTCAAGGTGGGTCTTAACACCTCAATTAACCTAATCTAGCTAATTCTTCACAGTCCTTCCCAGAAGTTTGTTTCCTATGTGATCCTGTATCTTGTCAAGTTGACAATATCAACCATCACCAGATAAGTAGGTAATGGAATTGATATTTGAATCCAAGACCAAATAACTTGAGAGAGACTGTGTTGTTGAGAGGAGCCTTGTGGGCTTGTAGCAACACAGAGCAGGAGACAAGCACTTCTCTCAAAATGGTGTCTCTTGGAGCAATGTTTTAAAGAGTGTATTCAAAAAGATCTCTGACAGAAAAAGGAGAATGCCAGCTTTAGCTTTAGGCAACACACATGAGAATATGACTGTACCTATGACCACAGGCAAGGATATTTGCATTTTCTTGAGATCTTGATAAAATATGCTATCAAGCTTCTGGAAGAAAATAGCATTAAAGATGAGGAAAGAAGCAAAAATACATGCTTTAGACTCATCTTCCTTAAACAATAGCCATTTCAATGGAGGGTTATATGCCATTTCTAATTAGAGCTACATTCTAAGAAGGGCATATTTTGATTCCCAGGTCAGTACACTGCCAAGGTCTGCTAAGGAAAACAGAGAGGATGATAGGCCCAGATAATGAGGGATGAGGTTCTAGGGTGTGTGGTTGAGATGCTGGCAACAGTAAACAACTTAATTGGGTTGAATAATTTAAGTAAACATCTACTTAAATGGATTCACTCTGGATCTAAGCTCTGCCCCATGAAATTTTTGCTTTCTACAAAAAAATACTCTGCATCATAGATTTGCTTTTTCCTGATGCCTGATCACTTGACTTGGACACGGTGGGGAAGGTGCTCATGCACAGGGCCTGACCCCTGTGAGAATGTTCGCAAGACCGGCTCTGTTTTCAAAACCAAGGACAGCTCCACACCTCACCCGGCTACTCACTGTCAATCCCACCTGAACAAGGTCTGTAACAGGGACCACAAATGTTTTATCCACCCAAATCCCCAGCATGCGCTCCACAGAAATGTGGACCATCTGTACTGGGCAGTGTTCTCTAGAGATCAGAACCAGTAGAGTGGACTTATGCTGTAAAACAAGATTTGTTAGATTTGCTTACAGAACATGGTCTGCGTACTCCAGCAATGACTGTCTGAGTGTTGGAGAAGCTGTTCAGTCCACACAGCTGAATTCCTCAACAGTCCTAATCTAGGGCTAAAGGCTTGGAAGCTCCCTGGAGAATTGTTAGTGTTCAGTCTATGTTAAAAAGTCAAAGAAAGTGGAGTCTGATGGTGACAGAGGATGTCAGCTGCAGAAACAGAGACATTCACTCAGGAAGAGATGCAGGCAGGCAATGCTGCTCTTTCCTTGGATCCTGTTTCTGTGTATGTGAGACACTGGGAATGAAACCTGGGGCCTTGCAAGGCAAAACCACTCACTGAGCTATAGCCCCATCCCAGACCTCTTTTATCTGGGTCACACAAGGTATCACCCATTGTGAAGATGGGTCTTCTCTTCTCATTCAGTCCTCTCTGAAAACATCCTCACAGAACACACAGACATGTTTCTCCTACATGACTCTAAATCCTGTCAAGTTGACAATGAAGATGAGCCATCGCACCATCCCGAGGCTCACCGTAGAATCTTGGGCAAGTCATTCTCTGTGCCTCGGCTTCCTTATATCTAACACAAACAATAACAGTTCCTACTTGATCTGTTGGAAGAATCAGTGATGTAATGCTCATTGAAAAGCTTCTGCCATATGCTAAGTGCTAAGTGTAATAATCTCTTATTTCCACTTAGGGATCAAAGCCAGTAGCCCCCAAATATCAAGAATTAAAAACGTTTAAATACTGACATTTCCAGAAATTATGACTCTCAAGCTGATTATTTTATATGTATTCAGGGAAAGGCACCCAAAGGGTAATGTGACTAAAATGTTTCATTTCCAAGAGCCCTTGAAGTAAATGCCCCAACAGCAATTAGCACATGACTATCACCTATGTTCCGTTGCTTATTAGCAAATTCCATCTTCTACTAATCAAGCTGTTCTGTGATATTTTTAGAACTTTTAAAAGAGGCTGCTTAAGACTAAGGGAAGGTACCAAGGAATTTGAAAAAACATCAACCTGTCTCTTCTTCCCCTATCAACCTACATAAATCCTCAAGGAGAGGTAGAGTCTCATGATCACATTCCCCTTCCATGACAATTTGTTGATGGGCCCAGTCCTGTGGAGATCTTGTGCAGGTAACCAGGCTGCCCTGTATTAGAACAGAACACCATGTCAGACCCAGAAATCAGTGTTCTCACCTATCCCGCACCTGATCCCTGGATGGATGGAGTATTATAGGTGCATGGACATATGTGCACATGTGTGTTTGTGTGAAGGCAGTTTCTTGCCTCTCATTAAATCTTGTAAAGATTCAACATAATGTTCATAAATACCAGGTCTAACATAGTAGCTGAGTCTGAGGCATAATTAATAGTCTACCTTTTGGTGCTTTGTGTATATCCCAGGCACCCCTCCCCATGTCCTGGTATATGTAATGCCCACATTGACATTTTACCCAAAAATATGCCCAGTATTAAGGGCGAAATGTGTCTTTTATTGAATCATCTTTTTTTCATGGTCATCCCAGCGTATTAATTGCTTTTGCACAGATGTGACCTTAAACAACTTAGAAGAAGGAAGATCTATTTAGGCTCGATTTCAGAAGGTTCAGCCCATGGTGGGTGGGGTTCATGCGCTGGAGCAGAACATCATTGTGGTGGCAGGAATGTGTGGTACAAGAGGTGCTTGCACTGTGGTGAACAGGAAGCAGAGACAGTAGCTTGCATCGTGACTGGCAGAAAGCAGAGTAGAAACAAAACACAAAGGACAAGGTATATCCAAGGACAGGCTCGCAGCCACCTTCCTCCTCTTCCAACCAGACCCCAACTTTCCACAGTTTCACTCCATTCTGTTCTGTTAAAATTTTGGAGACATCAATGGATTATACCTTTCACTCAGTCAGCTCTCTCATAAACTACCTGTCTCTTTAATGTCCCCACAGAGATGAGGTGTTTCTTGATTCAATCAAGTTGACAACCAAAATGAACCATCATACATAGGGATAGCAAGCTAAGGTTTGCAAACACTGAATGATACAGTCAGTGAAATACTAGTAGAAATAAGTGGTGCTGTTCACTGAGCACCTACTGTGTGCTGTGTGCCATGCTAACCACTTATGTGAGTTGTTCAATTCCATGCCCTACACATTGCTAAGACAGACACTATTAGCCTCACTTTATAAGTGAGGAAACCAGTGTTAAATGCCAAGGCCAAAGTCATAGAGCCAGCTAGTGAGCCATCCAATATTTGAACTAAGTTGGATCAGAGTGCAGCATTCTCCTCTCTCAACTAGTGTGCTGAATTATTCTAAAAGTTCTGCTTGGCTCTCTATTGCAGCGGGCATGAGTTATAGGAAAATGTGCTCACCCTCTCAAAGGAAACATAAAGGAAAGGAAAAGTAGTCATACTGAGGAGCTTTAGAGATGCAGAAAATGCCAATTCTGACTTATCTTCATCCGCCAAGGTCAAAGTCTAGCATATATGTCAAGGACACCCTACTTGCTCCAACAGTCTCTGAAACAGACAGTGATGAACATGCCACCCCGCTGCCAACAACCCTACAGAGCCTCCATTTCATCTCTTGTAATGACAGTAATCCCAAATGTCGCCTGCTTGTGGAAGGAGGCCCAGAAGTCAATCAAAACACTTTATTTTTGCCTCTTGCTGCTCTCTGGAGATTACTCCCCCCCACACCCCAGGGGAGGAAACTCTTCTCCGCACACAGCAGTGGACCCAGTGCCTTTCTTCCTTCCCCTTGATTGGTGGCAAGTCTCAAAGTGTCTTTAAGTCACAAAACACTGTCAGGATTTAGGAATGAAATGCATCCATCCAAAGCATTAAGCCACACTGCGACCTACCGCAGGACAGAGTGGTAGTCAAAGGTCCCCCGATAGCACCTGCTGTGTATGATCACAGGCAGGCCACCAGGAGGGAAGTGTAGAGCATGCCCTTTATCCATGGAGATCCTTCCTCCCTGTGGCTGGAAGGGAAAGAGCAGGCATAAAAAAACTCTTATCCACAATTTGAATATGACTGTCTACCCTCGGGGTCTAGCAAGTGCTTCAAGCTGGCCCACTCTCTCCTAGGCACTTTTCTTGGCTCTCTGAAAGCTCTCTCCTGAAACTTTCAAATGCCAGCTCTCTCCATGCTTTCTACCAGTTGTCCACATGCCTTAGACTTAGGTTTACCAACACCAAGACACTAGGGTCTCTTGAACACCTGATAGAGTCCTACATTGACACTCCTGCCCTGGGGTCATACGCCACTGACACACTGTTGAAGACAAGTTCTGCTCCTTGACCAAACAGCATCCACTCTGTTCTCCTGCTCAGCCCCAGAAGACTCTCCAGGTTGCCTCTGTCCTCTAGGTTTGCCAGGAAGGTGTTAGAAGTTTAGCCCACCTGTCTCCAGTTGCAGAGGTCTCATCTTGAGTGACTGAATGACCCCACATGATCCCTCCCTCCTTCCCTTTGGGGGTCACAACTCACAACATGACAGAAACCGGCGCTGAAGAAATCACTTCACCAATCCCTCCTTCCCTTTTCACTTTGTTCATATCTTCTCAAGTTAAGAGCCGAAGTCCCAACCTCAGGCAGAAACCGTGAAGATGCCCAGGAAATGGACCATCTCACTTGTGCTTAGAGCTTAATCTGTGTCATCTTTACCTTCAGTCTGCACTGAGTCCATCCCGTTATCCTCCTGTGTACCAAGATTTTGTAGCATGCCAGGTGATATACAGACCTTATCTCCAGGCCTTGGAGCAATCCCATGAGGAAGGTGTGGTTGCTTCCATTTTGCAGATAGGAAAATTGGCTCAGACACAAAGTCAGCTGGTGTGGAGTCTGGTTGTTCATTGACAGAGAAAGCAACATTTGAAACCAGATCTATCTGTCCCCCCGCCCCCCAAAGGCCCCATACCCCCATTGACAAATGCTCAGAACTGCTGCTCATCTTCTCTCAGATGGAGACTTAGCTTCATTTTGTCATGTTTCTCCAAATTCAGTTTCAGACTTTGTTCACATAATCTGTGTCCATGTGATCAGCTTGGGAACATGCTAGGGATGAGCCCACAGAACTCACACCACGGGCAGCTGTGCTATGGCTACTCACAAAACAGAGCAGCCCCTTTCTTCCCTCCCTGATCTTAGTCTGGCTCTTGTCTGCTTGTGAAGAAAGATAACAGCCTCTTCTGGGGCTTAAAGGACCAGAGTTTATCCCACACTAGGGGTCTGAATGGAGGAGTGAGGGATGCTGGGATGAGGTCAAGTACCCCCTAAGCAGCCAGTCCTGGTTCAGGGGAAATAAAAAAAAATGCTACTTATCAGAAAGCAATGTTTATTTCACCAAGAGTTTGGAAGCTGTGCCTTAAATCAATCTTACTCCCTCTACCTCTCCCTTCCTCCTTCCCTCCTTTCCCCTCTCTGTCTCTCTTCCTCCTTCCCCTTCTCTCTCCCTCTTTCCTTCCTTTGCTCTCCCTCTCTCCCTTCCTCCTTCCCTGTCCCTGTCTCTCTCTCTCCTGCTTTCCCCCTCCTCTCTCTCTCTCCTGCTTTCCCCCTCCTCTCCCTCTCTCCTTCCCTCCCTCTCTCCTCCTCTCTCTCTTCCTCTTCCTCTCCCTTTCTCTCTAACTTATAACACTGAACAGTATTGAGCCAGTCCTTTGTTTCCTGGACCATGTGTTTTAAAAAGACAAATGTCCCACCCTCTTGTATACAGGGAACACAGCCTTTCAGACCAACTGCTAAGCAACCCTTTCCCCCAATGTCCTGGATGCATATCTTCTCTGCCCAAGACAGGCATCTGTCTATAACCCTGTACTTTGGGCAAGTAGATCATTAGGCAAGATTGGTAACAGAAAGGCCCAGACAGTGTTTGAAACCAAATGCAGAAGATCATGAAGGCATCTCTGCTGTGAATGAGATCTTGGTTAAGAGCCACTTGGGTTTCTCAGTGTAAATGGCTGTTTTCTGAAGCCTGCCTTACTGCTTTAACAACGAAAAAGGAAGATTTTCTTCCCAGCTCCAGAACAGAGCACCACACTTCCCACAGGGCTTCCTGCAGAAGGATGGGGATTTGTTTTGATAAAGAACTTGATATCAAGTTACAACTCATTAATGTAACCCAGGCAATGTTCTTACAGATAATTTCTTCATTTTACAAAACCTGATTTTCAACAAAGCATATTATTGACTCTAGATAGAAAAAAAAAGAAGTAGGTGCCAAAGGCTCAGCAGGTTCAAGGCAGAAAACATACACTGTGGGGAAGGCACAAGCTCACCAAGGGCCTCTGCTTCTCCATCAAGGTCACAAAGCACACAGACACTGGTTTTGTGTTCAAGTAGAGTGAAGAAAAAGCTCTCAGGTTAAGGAAGCAGGACAGTTATCCTAAACCAGTAGAACTCCCAGTTCCGTGAAGCACTGACGACAGGACTGTTTGTTGGTTACTTTTGCATTTTGTTGTCGCCAAATATCTCACAGAAACAACTTAAGCTCTCTCTGTGGCTAGAGAAGCCATTCATGTCATGGTGGACCAGAAAGAGTGAACGGGCCAGTATCAGGGGTGAAGAAGTACTTTCGAAGGCTCACCCCTCCTGCCCTACTTCTCCCAGCCAGGCCCTGCCTCTTAAAGGTTTTGTAGCCCCCCCCCACGCCCCCGCCTCACAACACTAACAACAGTCAGGGAGCAAGCATTCAAAACATGACCTTGTGGTGGGGGATGGGGGGGACACTTCAAACTCAAACCATAACACGTATGTGTCAGTTACTGTGCCAGTAAAGCCTTGTGGAAGAGACACAGTAAATGTTTGTTGAATTAATTAAGCCTGCATCTTCCTCAAACAACAGAGCTGTTACCACCATGCACATTGGCTTATACATGTTCTTTTGGAAATGCAGTTATTAAGTTTCATTTATTCTTATTTTCAGGCTTCCTGGCTTGTCCTAGACTATTCTAGAGATCAGTTTTCTTCTAGTCACGCCCTCCCATTGTAGGTAAAATCTCTTTGAATATGTGAACTCACCAACATTTTGTAGAAGTCGAGGTTTCCTTACCTACTGTCTTCCTTGCCTTGTTATTTGAATTATGCATAGCTATTTATTTCATTATCTTTCACTCAGATCTATATTCAAGTTGATTTCATTTAAAACTTCTTGTCTAGAGTCTTCCTAATACTGTACTTCATTTTAGAGACTAGTTGTGCATTTGTGTGACACTCTCACCAGGTTTGTAGACCATTTCCCTCTAAGATCTGGGATACTGTACTGGCAGTATCCTTTTCTCAGTACTCCACCCCCCAGATGCAGATTCTGCTTGTCAGTGCTGTGATCTGTTTCCCTCAACTTGTTCTCCTTACTGGTGTGTGATCCATCTTCCACTTTATTCCTGTGTCTTCCCAGAGACCAAATTTCTCCAGGAATGCAAATGAGAGGTCACAAAGGCTTCATGTCAGCTTCTTAGCAGAGGCCAGAAGGACCAGGCTTTCATTATTGCGATAGATCTTGTCAGAACCAGTTCTGAAAACTTCCTTTCCTTGCCTGTGTATTCTGAAGTCTTTTTCTCCCTAGTAGATACTTCCAAAATCAATTTATTCTCTTCAAAATGCATTTAAAAGAAAACAATTTTATTGAAGTAAATATACTATACTTAGAGGAAAGGGAACAAGTACAGTTTTAGGGATTTTCACAGTGAAATGATCCATACAACTCTTCTCCAAAACTAAGATACAGAGCCTTACCTGACCCCCATTATCAAATCCCTCCAGGTGTGAACCCCCTTTTTCTCAATAGTAATCACCTGACCTAACCGGTAAGTCTTGCCTGACTTTGGACTTCATGTAACTGAGTGTATTAGTCAGGGTTCTCTAAAGAAACAGAAACAGTAGAATGAATATATATATGTATGGATTATATATATTCATATATGTATGTATGTATGCATGTATGTATGTATGTATGTATAGGGATTTATCAGATTAGCTCCCAGGATAGAGTCTGAGTAGTCCAACAATGGCTGCACCACACTGGAGAGGCCAAGAATCCGGTAGTCACTCAGTCCACGAGGCTGGATGTCTCAGTAGTCCCAATCTGGCACTGAAGGTCTGACGAATTCCAAAAGATCATCTAGTCAGCAAGATGAACTCACCAGCAAGAGAGAAGGCAAGCAGCAAAAAGCAAGCACTTTCCTCTGCCGTGGCCTTTTATATGGCTGCCATCAGAAGGTAGCACCCACATTTAGATTGTGTCTTCCAGCTTCAGATGATCCAATCAAGAAGCTCTCTCTCATTCCAGTTAATCCCAAATAGAGTCAAGTTGACACCCAGGATTAGCCATCACACTGAGTCACACAACATAATGTTCTTTTGAATCTGACTTCATTTGTAGGACATTATGATCATGGGGCTCATTTGGGGTACTGGAACATATAGTCACTTTCTCACTACAGTTGCTACCTGATATTCAACTATAAGATGCTCCACAGTTTATTTGTGCATTTAACCTATTGAAGGACTTTGGGGTTATGGTTTTTGCATGGAGGAAGAAGAGTGGTTAAGCTATTTAAAAAACACTAAGAATGTTTTCTGCACATTCCATTTGGTCTTACATGGGTGGGATTGCTGACCAGAAGACACACCTGTGTTAATCTCTACTCATCCACAGTGGTCCTACCAATTCTCACTGTCCACCAGCAATGTAGGTGGCTGGGGCAGAATACCTACAGAAAGGAGAAGAATTAATCTTTATTTTAGCTTCTAGATTCATAGCAGGAAGACAGCGTCTGTGGCAGCAGGAACAGCATGGTGACCACAGAGGTGTGAGGCTGCTTGCTCACATCTGGCAGCCAACAGAGAAGCAGCAAGCCCAGCCAGGACCCCAACAGACTGTAGCCCCCCGACCCCTGCCCCTGAGGCTCTAGTTGGCCAGCTCTGCCTTCTGGACTCCAAGTCCCAATGTTTCCCCAAACAGCACCAACAGCTGGAGACCAAGTGTTCAAACACATGACCTGTGGGAGACAGTCCACATTCAAACAGTAACAATAGGAGAGTTCCAGTTGCTCCATCTGCCAACAATCTCAACCTTGTCAGTCTTTTTCATGTTAGTTGTTCTGGTAGATGTTTTGTAGTGATGAAATGCTTTAATATCCATTTCCATAACTTATAATGAGGAGTCACCATTCCCCTGAGTTTACCGGCAATTTGGGCATTGTCTCCTGAGGTGCCAGCTCCAGACTCTTGATTATTTTCCCATCATCATTTACATCTCAGATTCCCACATGTTCAGAGACAGGCACTTCCAAAGCATAGGTGACAGGAAGAGCATTACATTTTTGGAGAATTTTCCCCATTTTTAGAGAGAGAGAGAGAGAGAGAGAGAGAGAGAGAGAGGTGAATATATACATGTTTGCATCTGTGTGAGCACATGGGTGTGTGGATGTATGCACATGTGGAAGCCTAAGTTGATGTTGGGGATCATCCCCAATCTCTCTTCCACCTGATTCAATGAGACAGGATGTCTCAGTCAAACCCAGAGCTCACTGATATGGCTACTGTCCCCCAACCAGTTTGCTCTGAGAGCTTCTGTCTCTGCCTTCCTAGGCTAGAATTATAGGTAGTTACCACACTCACTCAGCACTTGTCTGGGGACCTGAACTCTCATCCTCAGGCTGGTATGGCAAGAGCTTTAACCTCTAAGCCCTCTCTCCAGGTCTAGAGCATGGTTTTACATGTACGAAGTTTCCTTATTTACTCGTTTTGCTTCTCTGTGTTGGCACTACAAAAATATTCCCCAAAATACAGTCTTCAAATAATAAGTATATATGCTATAACACATTCTTGGGTGTGTATTTATAAACACGTAAACTGCATACACATATTCTTGAACATGTACTCAAATTTTCTGAATATATATAGCTAATATAAGAAAACACATTTATGTTTATCACAGCTGTATTTTGTCAAAAGTATTTGAGTTGCAAGTAACAAAGAAAATAAAAACCCCTCAAACTTGTCCAAGTTAATAAGAAAGAGAGAGAGAAAGTAATTAGAAAACTGGAGAGGACGTGGTTTCAGGCATAGCTGGATCCAGGAGCTCTGAAGTCATGAAGGATCTGCCTGTGAATATTCATCCACCAGTGATGGTTTCATTCTTGAGCAAAGCCCACCTCTCAACAGAACACCAAAACAGTCATGAGCAGATCCAGGCTTAACCTCTTCTGATTCAGAGCATCAGCAAAAAAGAATCTCTTTCCCCAAAGAACCATCAAGAGTCTTCCTGCCCCCAACAAAAACACCTCTGAAAAAAAAAAAAAGAGCAGCACAACAAAAAGCATCTCTGATTTGTTCAGTTGATTACCACCTGCCTCCAGGACCCAGAAACCAGGGCTACCCACAGTTAACTCATATGCACTGAAGACAGAGAAAGTCCATCCCATCAGTGTTGATCCTAGACTCAAAACAACCATAACAACTCAAAATTCCCATCAACAGGGGAACCAAACAATAAGTTATATACATTTACATGGTAGAATATTGTTCAACTGCTAAAATAGATTTGGTAAATCCATACATATAAACATTAAAATGTGGCCACTGAGTATAGTTAATGGAGAAGGAAAGTATTATACGTGCAATATCGTGAGTGTGTTATGTTGTCTAAATGGGACACTTTCCAAAGTGAAATGAAGTGTTGTAATTAGTTACATGTGGAACAATAGACCAGAATAGATTTTGGAGAACATGTATGTATGATGTTCATAATTATAATCTCATTTCTATCTAAATATTCAATATATAGGCCTATGTCTGCATCTGTCTAGTTGTATATATTTATAATGTTCCCATTTCTTTAAGACTTGGGAAATTGACCCTTGGAAATATAAGAGAGAGTTGAGATTCCCTTTAAAGATTATTTTTAAATATCTCATTTGAGATGCAAATTACAGGCAGTAAAATGTTTAAATCTTAAGCCACTATTCAATTAAATCTCATCCATCCATATGCCTATGTAACCACTACCTTAACCAGGATAGAGCATTCCAGTCAGTCCAGAAGATTCTCTGAAGTTACCCTAGAGGCAACCACAGTCTCAACTTCTTTAACAACCATTGACTGATTCACTGTACCCCCCCCCTAAATTTCCCATAGTGACACCGTACAGCATGCTCTCCTCTGTGCCTGGCTTCCGGTGCCCCTGTTACATCTTTGTGATTTAATCCAGGGTGTTGTCCATATCCATCCACTAAATCTTACTCATATCCCAGTCCTTGAGTCGACCTTGATTTATTGGTATAGTGCCCTGCTGATGAACAAGAGGGGTGCTTCCTGCTCGGGGCTGTGATGGATGATGCTGTTTGAATATCCATTCACATGTATTCTGGCTGAACATTGATGCTATGTTCTTAATAACCAGGTGTGGCTATGCTTAGCTTTACCAGAAACTGTCAACATTCCAAAATGTCACCCACCTTGTGAATACCTGTGTGCATCTTCCATTTCCTTTACATGACTTGCCTGTGTTATGCATTTTCAGAGTTTGGGTGTTTTTTTTATATCCATTACCCCATGCACGAATAGTTACCTAGTGCCTTTTTATTCATGTGTGTGTATGCGTGTGTGTATGTCTGTGTGTGTATGTGTGTATCTACATGTGGTGTGCACACATGCATAGCCCCGTGTATAGGGATTCATGTGTACATGTGTGTAAACAAAGAGACCAGAGGGTGATACTGGGTATCTTCTTGATCACTGTCCACCTCCACCTTATGTATTAAGGCAGAATCTGTCACAGAACCCAGAGCTGTCATTTTGGCTAGTCTGTCTCTACCTCCAGCACCCCAGGAGTCCCACACCCACCTGGTTTTTATGTGATTTTTGAGACTCTGAACTCTGGATCTCATGCTTGAACAGCAAGTGTTTTTACACCCTGAGCTGTCATCCCAGCTTGCCTTTTTATTATTTTAATGGTGATTTTTTTTTGTCTTTTTGAGACAGGGTCTCCCTGTAGCCCCAGCTGTCCTGGAACTCACTATGTAGACCAGGCTGGCCTTGAACTCACAGAGATCCGCCTGCCTCTGCCTCCCAAGTGCTGGGATTAAAGGCACCACACCCGGCTAATGGTGATTTTTATGAGGAATTCTTAAGCTAAGTCAGATTTATCAGTTTTTTATAGCTGCTTTTTCTCTCTTTTTATGAGACACAGCCACTGATGCTGGTTTAATAGACGACTTTCTTTCAGGTAAGCCCTGACTCCTTCTGGTCTCATCACTCTTTCCTTTAGTCCCTGATTCTACCTAAAGTCAATTTCCTGAGTCAGAAGATGCACGTTAGTATTTGTAGAGTATTGAGAAACTCCTTTGCTTTCACAGGGCTGGTAATAAGGAGCATTTTCATTGGCACAAGGCTGTAGTGGGCAGGTTTTTGTTCCTTTGCTGCTGCTTTGTCTCTGTGCTCTAAAGATATCACTCTGGTACTTTATGGTTTTCATAATTCCCAAGCACCTTGCTCCAGAGTTTTAGTTCCTTTAGTTTTCCTTGGCCTCCATGGCTCACCAGCATTTGGCAAGACAAGCTGACCAGCAAGGCCCAGAGAGCCTCCTGCCTCCACATCTACTCCAGCACTGGGGTTACAGGTGTCGGCATTCATGCCCAGCATTTACATGGGTGCTGGGATCTGGACTTAAATCCTCATGCTTGCACAGTAAGCTCTTTGCCCTGACCCATCTTCCCAGCCCTTGTTCATTTACTATTTTAACCAACCTTCTAAACTGTAACTTACATACTATACATAAATACATAATACAACACACACACCCAAGTTCTGCAGCTTAACAAGATATGGCAAACATGTGCTATGTAGTCACCATCCAACCCAACATGGAGCATTCCTGTTGTCTCCCAAATTCTCAGACCCTTGGAAGTCAGTTCCCTTCTCTTCATGAGACCCAATCAAACATTGCCCATGCTCTCCCCTTATGGGTTCACTTTGCCTATTTCTAATTGAATGCCATGGTCCATGCCTTTCTGTAGCTGGCCTCTCTCATGCCATGTGAGTTTAAGTCTCATACTGCCAAGCACATTATTCCTGAATTGCATTTGGCCTTATGAATACACTAGACCTCATCCATTTGCCTATTGCTGGACATTTGACTCAGTCCCTGTTACTTTCCTTTGGATTTCCTGTGAAATCCCAGGGGCTCTGGGCATCTTATAAATGATGCTCATGCTGGTCTGGCGAGCAGAGCACGGTCCCAGCCCTGATGTAGCTGTGACCCAGAGGTGGAGACTCACATTGGACAAGTCATTTCAAGCTTGATAAGTATTGCAGAAAGACAGGCACAGGCTGACGTGGAAGCACACAGCAGAAAGGCCAACTTCAGCACAGGGATTCAGGCAAAGCTCCTGATGCAGCTTGGAGATGAGAATCAAGGATGACTGGGAGAAAACGAGGTGAAGATTAAGGGAGGCCCTGGGGTATACCGAGAACTCACCAGCCATGGAAAACAGATGGAAACTGACACTTCACTGAGCATCCACACAGGGAAGCAGGCATTGTGATAGACAGGTCTTAAGCATATTATTTCATTTAATCCCCAAAACAACTGTGAGATGTATATTAAGCTTCATTTGATATGAGAGGAGTCAGATTTGGGAAGATGAGGTGACATGTTCCAGGTGATACTGTGGGTGGTAATAGTGGGATTCAAACCCAGCTCTGTCTGAGTCCAAAGTTAATGTTTCCCCCCTTAACCTGAGGCCAACCCTAGTAAGACTGATTGGAAGTGCAATGGAAAGAATAGAACAGATTAGAGATGGATCAACATGTTCCAGCATGTGATATAGACCAAATATGTGCGTGCATACAGTACTTAATGAATAACAACCAAGGAAACACTCCACTATAGTATCTGTATTTCCTCATTTGTGCCTAATCCATAGTTAAACAAAGAGGAAGTAAAAACAAAGAGGTTTTTCAATTCCAAGCACATGAAGTGCTGTCCATTCTGCCCTTGCAGGGTCACAAGATATGAATGTAGAGCTTGGGGGTTTGTTCATTGTTGTTGTGTTTGTCTGTTGTGCTTGTCCACGGTCAAAGGCAAGGATTAAAAGAAAGTGGGGAAGAAGACTGAGGAAATAGCTCCGTTGGTAAAGTGCTTGCTGTGCAAGCATGAGGACTTGAGCCAATCCTGCCCATGCTTGTTATCCCAGAGCCCAGGAAGCAGAGACAGAAGGCTAGACTGCAGCCTGGCCACATCAGCCAGCTGCAGGTCCCTGTGGGACTTGGTCTCAAGAAGAAAGGTAGATGATTCTTGAGGAATGACACCTAGGTTTGTCTCTATACACACACACACACACACATACACACACACACACACACACACACACACACACAGATACACAGAGGAGAGTGAGATCAGAGAACTACAAAGATGTGTTTACAAACTAAAGAGCAGGGGCTCTATCAGTTAACCAAAGCAAGACGAATAAATCTGCCAATTAGCTTCATGTTCTCAAAAGCAGTGAGCTGAGCACATTGCCTCAGAGCATCACTTGAAGCCTTCCTGTGCAGTACCAGGTGTGTGTGATCTGTTCCCTTACACAATGAATATGTGGTGTTCACAGGCAGATGTGATTAGAATTCCAACAGAGCCTTGTTTTGATGGGAGACACACAGGCAAGTTCCTCGCAGACAGACAAGGTCTCTCTTTAGCAAAGTCACAAGTTGGCAGGGACCACAGCCTGTTTAGTAAGTGAAGGGCATTTGGAACTGAAATGGCAATGTTTGGAAGACTCAGGCTTCCCACCCAGGGGTCTGGCCTTACAGTCATGCACAACAAAGATGCACCAAGACCTTTATACACTGAGCTGTTTTACCTGCCCACATTCATTTCATCCTCAAACACCAGGGGGATAATGAGCTCGCCCCCATTTTAGAGATAAGAAAACTGGGGGCTGAAGAGATGGCTCAGTGGTTAAAAGCACTGGCTGTTCTTGGACAGGACCCAGATATTGTTCCCAGCACCCACATGATAGCTAACAACTGTCTGTAACTCTAGTTCCAGAGGATTCACCACCTTCTTCTGGCCTTCACAGGCATTGCACAACACAAGTGCACTTATATGCATGCAGGAAAAATACTCATACACAAAAAATATAAAAATAAATAAATAATAATTAATTAATTAATTAATTAATTAAATAAAAATTAGAGATAAGAAAACTGAAAACAAAGTGTCCCAGCGACTTGATCAAGACTTGGACCCGGGGTCTTTTGTACCTTCCACCCTGAGGCCCTTGACTTTAACTTTTGCCCCATCCCAAATCCAGGGAGAGGGATGGAAAAGTGAGAGCACTTTAGGTGACTGAATCCCCAGCTTAGGGGTCTGAGGAGCCCACTCCCACACAGAGAGAGAAAACCATGTCATAGAGGATCCGTGAGGAAAGGCAAGTTGGGAGAGAGAATCTAATGTTCTTTAGTCATAGTGCCCATTCCCCAAATTTAGTGGCTAGGAAGGCTGAGGTCCATAACAACGGTCATAAAATAGCAAGTTTCTCTCAGAACAAATGCAGCCTTGATCTGGGGGACTTCGATGGGTAGCCCCAGAAGACATAGGTAAAAATGGCAGTGCTGAAAAATTCTTCTCTTGAGTCTAGCCCAATTCTAGGCACTTTTACAAAAATTGACTCCAAACAAAGGGCAGATCAGTGAAAAATGACATTGGATTATTTACTTTTCTGGTTGATTGGTTGATATGACAAAAACAACTTAAGGGAAGGAGGGTTTGATTTTGGCTCACAGTTTGAAGCGATATAGCCCACTATGGAGGGGAAGTCATGCCACAAGCATGTACAACTGGGACTCTACCTCCTTACATCTTCCAGGAACAGGAAGCAAAGAGGGGGCCGGAAGTGGGCCTCCACCATAAAGCCTCAAGTTTAGCTCCCAGTAACCCATTTCCTCGGGGATGCTCCACTTCCCAATGGTTCCACAACCTTCCAAAACAATGCTGCCACCTCCAAGAGGAACTATTCAAAGGAATGAGCCTGTGGGGACATTTCACATTCAACTCCAACATACACCCCCAGACTTCCAAAACCTGGGGTCTGCAACCACAGAAAGGACTGACTTGAGATTAGTTCTGTCCTCATTGGCTACTGAAGATTGTACCCCTGGCCTGGACTTTGAACCCCAGCAGGGCGTCCAGAGCCCATTTCCTCCTGCCCTTCCTCAGTAGCTGTTTCCTGCAGTGGAGAGTTTTTCACATAATTAACAGGAGTTCATAAATGTACCCAACTTGGGTTTCCATGGAGACTCCTGCACATGATGTGCATGTCCCAGGTTGAACGGCTCCACTTCTGTTCAACCAAGCATTGCTTACTCGCCATCTTAATAATACCCCACATCTAATGGAGCATTCCTCTGATCTCGTTCAGCCTTTTCTCCCTCTCTTCTTCCTCCTTCTTGCTCCCTTCTATCCAGAGGAAGATGAAAAGAGGGTGAAGGGAAAAGGCAGCATGTTCTCTGGGTCCAGACCCCATACCAGGTATGGTCCAGGGAAGCTGCAGAAACAAACTAGCCAGGCAGGTTTCTACTGGATGAAACTACACAAGCATGTCCCTATATGGGACCCTCTTCGCCTGGGCTGAGAAATGCTGGCTAATTCCAGGCTGAGATGTTACCATATTTGGAGAGAAAGACACAGTGGAGATTTTTTAAAAAGATTTACGGTGTGTGCAGCTGAGAGGCTGTCTCTAGGCAAGTTCCCCTTTTTGCCCAGAAAGGTGGAAATTGCAAGCCGAGGTTTGACAACTGGTAGAAGCAGCTTCCTGGGTTTACTACCTTGAAAACACACACACACACACACACACACACACACACACACTGCTGGCACACTGCATTTCTTAAATCCAGAGTGGGAGAGAGTTAGAAGGCTGTGGGAGTTGAAAACCAGACCAATCCTTGAAAGCTGATGTAAGCTCCCAGCAATCGACGTTGCCAGAGAAAAGACTGATGTGTGTGGTGCTAAGAACAAGGATGTGCCGTGCAGCCACAGGCTAGCTGCTCTACCTCTCTGAGCCTCGGCATCCCCATCTGTACACTGAGAACTGTAGTAGTACTTACTCCTAGGGTTATAAGGATAAATGGAACGGCATCTAGCCTGTGGTAACTATCACTGGGTGTTAATACTATATGTTGATTCTGGTTCCCAGCATAGGCATAGCATGGAGCAAGTGCCACTAAATGACTCGTTGTTGAATGAATGAATGTGATGAAAGGGAATAGGGTCAGAGGCCTGCCAAGAGTATCAGAAAGTACCTTAGTTACCTAGATTCTTGTCTCTGAGCTCATTTCTTAAATGCAAGAGTTTCAAATTTGTGTCTTCACAGCCCAGTCAGGATACACCTAATGAATAAAGTCAGCTAGAGGGCAAGGACACATAGGTCCCTGTCAAACCCCCAGACCCCTCCTTGAAACCCAGTCAGAAAAAGTAATCACTCGACTCGTTGCAATATACTGGAACCTTCCAGACATCTGATTCTGTCCCCCACTTCACCCCTGCACTGGGATCGTGTCACAAGACAATCATTTTTCAAGTTCCATGTCTCTCCAAGCCACAGAATCCATAATGAATTAAGGAAAGCATATCAAATAAAATCACTGTGTTGTTGTTAAGTTCTTGGCCAAGTTCCCCAGTGCCCATGACCGTCTGGGACTGAGGCTCAGGTTTGTCATCATAATGAATTGCCAAGCTCACTCAGGCTTGGGAAAGGATCCAGAACATCATGTCGGCTTGAGAGGAGACACAGCTTGCAGAGGTGACACCTCATACCTCATTTAGGAGGCAATGATCCCCAAACACACATCACAGTTAGATGAGTGACAAAAGGTCCCTTTCAACACAGCTCCTTCTCACTGCATTGGAGGGTCAGTGGGAGGAGCCTGTACACCTCCCTGCCTGTCTCATATCCTGTCACCAACCTAGGACCTAAGGCAGGTGGTAAAAACCACTTCTGCCTACAAGCAGTAGGGACATTTGTCAAAAGCACTTTCTCTCTCTCACTGTTTGGTTTAGAACATGCAAGCAGTCCTGTCACTGTGGACCTTGGAACCCTTTATTTTCAGCCACTGAACATGCTCCCTCCCCCTACCAGATTCCAGTTCTAGAGCTGGGCATCCTGACACTTCTTCATTAAACAGTCATTACTGCAGAGCCAGGTCTTTCTGTAGGAAAATATGACCTCAAAGTTATGCCAACACCATCAGAATGGATACTGGGGACAGCTCACAGAAAAAAATAAAGGCTCTCCAGATGATGCCTGTGCCCACTAGGGAGAAGGGGAGAAGGTCCAAATGAAGAAAATTCCAGGGATTTTCTTCCAGTGCCTAAATCACAAACTTAGTTCCCAACCTGTTTCCAGAGCTTAGATGGAAAAGTGATTCAGAGGCCAATCGGGATGAATGGATGGGCCAATCATATGCCTGTGTATTAGGAAAAACAAATGCCTTGTAGTCAGAGAGAATTTGAGTCTTGGGGGTACCAGGCTGTCAGATCTTCTTGAGCCAGAGGATTTTCCCACCATCTGGATCTCAGAGGTGTTCCTAAGCTGCTGTTCGTAGTTTATGAAACAAACCTCAGCCTGCCTACAGGCTCCCGAGCAGCATGCTGCTCTGCAACTGTTGGGTTGTTCCTTCCTTAATGACTAAGCAAGCATCTCTGAAGAGAGACTGCCTTGGTACCAGGAGTGTTGATCACTCAGATTACCCCTGAGAGCTGTAATCCAGGCCCTTAGGAAGCTGAGGCAGGAGGATTGTGGGTTTAAGACCAACAGAGGGCCAGACCAGATGGTTTAGTCAGTAAAGTGTTTGCCAAAGAAGCATGAGAACCTGAGTTTGGATCCTCAGAGTCCAGGTAAAAAGCTAGGCACTGTGGCATATGCTGGCAATCCTAGCACTGAGGAGATAGATCCTTGAGGCTTGCTGGTCAGCCAGTCTAGCCAAATCAGTGAACTCCAGGTTCAGTCAGAGGTCCTGGTTCAGAAAATAAAGTGGAGTGTGACTAAGGAAGACATCTGATGTCAGCCTCAGGCCTGCACATGCGCACAAATGTACACACATTCCCTGTCCAAACAAAGAACAAAGCAAAACAAAACACCACCAGAGATTACCCTGGAATAATTGTGCAAAAATGTGGCCAGCAGTCTCCTTCCCACCTCTGGTAATATAGCGACTTCCTCAGCCTACATCTATTGTTAAAATGAATTTTGCTGAGTTCCTGTTATGACCCTAGTCAGACTCCCTCTTGATCTGGGGATCCCAGGCAGGAGGGTAGCTTCAGGATGGGGATCAGGATGAAGTTATATGGGAATTGTCTTTAGGAGTCTGGGCTTTGAAGTTGGGCTAACCTATGCTTGATGCTCAGTTTCTCTGCGTGCAAGACATTCCTCTCTGAGCTCTCATCTGGACAATACCCATCATTCAAGAAGTTGTGAGGCTTGGAGCCGCTGTGTAGAAATGACTAACTAGGAGTCATGACCTTCCCATAACTTTGGCTCTGAGATCCTAGAAAGCCACAGAATCAAGACAGAGATGATCATCAGACAGAATCCTAGAGATCTAATTGACTTTTGAAGACTCTCCCACACCTTGGAAATTAAGTGATGCCTCGGACTAAGCCTTCTTTGAAAGTATTTGGTTTTAGCAGCCATCAAAATTTCCCACTCAGAGATCTTGATGCCTGGACCCTTTCCCCACATCTCCCTAGGGCAGGAGAAATTCCATGCAACATCTGGGCCCTAGAGTACACTTTACCAGCCCCTGGTGACACACACAGTGGCTTCAACAGACAGTCACTCTTCCTCTTCCTTGTTCTTTATGTGTTCATGTCAGTGTAGCATTAGGAAAGCTCTGAGCACTTTGAAAGGCATAATGGGGTGAATGCAATTGCTTAGGAAGAAACTGAAATTGATGCTTAAGGTTTTTAGTTTAATGCTGATGTAAAGAAAAATAACAGTAAGAGGAGTGCATACATACTGTTGGGACAGATCGAGGTCGCTGTCAGAGAAAGGCTGGGGTTTATAAAACAAGCTGGGGTGTTATTGCTAATGTTGATAGATTGAGCTTGATAGATAGATAATCTAGAGGCCCCTGGGAGATAGACAAGCCTTCAGGCCATACCAGTGAGGGATTATTTAGACTATGAGCATGACTGTAGGGGATTATGTTGATTTAAATTAATTAAGGTGGGAAGAGCCACACTAAAACTGGGCAGCATCATTCCTGGATGTGGGTCCTGGACCTCTAAAGAGAAGAAAGCTTACTGAGCACAAACATCCCTTCCTCTCTGTTCCTGATTGTGGATGCTGCTTCAAACTCCCACTGCCTGAGTTCCCCAACATGATGGACTGTGCCTTTGAACTTGGAGCCGGAATAAACCCTTTCTCCTTTAAGTTGCTTTTTCAGGGTCTCTTATCACAGCAACAAAAGAAGAAGCTAAGACACATGGAATCAGGCAAAGGGGGAAATAATCTGGTTTAAGCTCCAGAGTAAGTGGTGGTGTATTTACAAAGCACTTTAATGCAAGCAAGGTGGCCAACCTTGACCTAACTAGGACCAATTTAACTCCCTGGTGCTAAATGGGGAACTCTGAATACTCCTCCAACTCCTTTCCTATCATAAGGTATTCAGAACACAGGATTTGCTCAACAAACCATTTCTATTCTTATGATGATTAAGGGAAGGTGGTTATGGCTGCTTGAACTAAAGGAAAGCTGAGTTCCAATCTTACTCAACCCCACCAGCTGCTGTGTGATCCTGAGCAAGTTCCTTAGCTTCTCTGAGATGCCCTTTCCTCATCTACAGATGGGACTTTTGATCTTTTCAGCCTTTCTTGTCACAATTAAGACACTGTCATCGGAAGCTGGTTCCCAGTCACTTCCCTGTGGAATTCTATGCCTGGTGATTTCTGCTAATGGTGAACAACATGCTGCACTTGAAACCACATTGATGAAATTTTACACTCCAGCTTTAACACCAAAATTCTGTGTGAGTGGGATATCTAGATCATCCATCCCTCTCTCTAAGATTCAGGAAACATCTCAGAAGAGGGAAGAAAGAATTTGAGCTGGAGGAAGGTGAAGAATGTTGGAACACTGTCTTCCAGACACTGGTGAACTCTCAGCAGCTGTGATTACCTACACAAGACCTGCAGAAGATTGGGCCTGTCTACATTCTGTCCATGGAAGGGAGAGGGGCTGCCGAGGTCCCATCCCTTCCTGGGGATAACTGGGCAGTTAATGGATGATATGGGAGAGAAATATTTTTTCAGTGGTGTGGCCACTGATAATCTGCCTATGCTTCTGTAAAGAACCTTAAACTCTTTGGATTTTACACACACACACAACACACACAAGACTCAAAGGCAATAGAAGGGGGCTGGTCAGGAAGAAGGGGACCAGCAGGAGTGGGAGGGGAAAGGGGGGGTGATGGGGTGGATGTGATCAAAATACATCATGTACATTATGAAAATTATTATGTATAATATAGGCTAATAAAAATATTTTAAAAATCCATGTAAATTACTGCAAGATATTTCTCCTCTGGGGGGGGTGTCTCAATTAGCTCAACCAGTAAAATGAAGGAGGTCTCTTTTCATCCCCATGAGTTGCCCCTCATTTCTAAACATCCAGATGTTTCTACAGTCCACCAGTTCTGACATTGCAGAGGCCAAACACGTGGATGATTGACTGCCTTTTTCATATCTCATTTGTCATCCAGACAGGCTTTAAGTGCATGGATAATGAGCTCAGAATCCCAAATGAACCCACACCAACTCCCTTCTCACTCTCTCTTCGAAGCAATAAAGGTTTCTGTGGAGAACATGAAGAAAATGTCATCTTTTTTTCTGCTCCCAGTAGAAAACGAAGCATTTGACTCAAGGCTAGGAAGCCAACTTACCAGCCGAAGAAGACACATACCATAGAGGCAGTGAATGGAATAGCTTGACACACAGGCTTTGGAACAACAAAAGCTCTGGATTCTAATCCTTCCTCTGCCATTGGGTACCTATGACACTTCCACCCAGTGACTTAAAAATCTCAAGATCTCCCCTTCCTCCTGTGGATAATAATACCTGTGTTACTGGATTATTCTGAGGACTAAACATACTGAAAGATCAAGTACAGTATGTTGGACCACTCCATGGCAACCATGAAGAACCTGCTCTTCTAGGTTTGATGCTATCATCCCATTTTTCAGCTGACATCACTGAGGCATGGCAATACTGTCTAGCCCAACTTCAGAAGGCATGTATTAGTTACTTTTCTCATAGCACAGAAGTAACTTAAGGCAAGAGCATTTTTTTCAGCTCACCATTTCAAGGTTACAGTCCCCCATCATGAGAAAAGGATGACAGCTGGGGCAGCTCCATCAGCAGAAGCAGTAGAGCACATGGCCCAGAACCAGAAGCCGATATTGGCTCCATGGCCCACCCGGCAACCCACTTTGGCTAGCTAGACCCCCATTTCAAAGGTTCCACAATCTCCCAACAGTATCACCAGCTGGGGACCAGGTGTTCAACAAGTGAGGCTGTGGGGGACATTTCAAACCATAGCAAGCAGAACAAAGAGAAACAGAAACAATAGGTGCAAGTACAGAGATACTTACGATCTGGACAGGAAGGGGCCTGAGGAGAAATGCCATACAGGGATGGTGGAGTTTAGGAACTATGGTTGTTCACAACTATGGTTGTGTCCACATGCAGATTTTTTTTAAATGTGCCCCTGTGATGTGTTGGTTTGCGTATAACAACCTGCTTTCTGGGAATAATAAGCAAAAACCCATAATTTGCAACAATTGCCAATTTCTGCAGTGTAAACACACCCACCGCTGCTGACTTCAAGCTATCACTGAACAAAAAGATGGGAAGAAAAGGCACACACCAGGCCTCACACAATCGCACAGAAGCCGGTACCCCACTGTGCTGTCCTCACTGGACCCTGATGCCTTTTGCCCAAAAGGTCACTTTGGCTGACTTTCCCACACCAGCCATATCCCCGGACTGAGTTTCTGACCCATCACAGAATATTCCAGTGCAAATGAAATACAACCATGAGCTGGAACCCAGCACAGCCTCTCCACACACAGCATACAAAGGATGGCATTGGATGGTACCCCACTGTGCTGTCCTCACTGGACCCTGATGCCTTTTGCCCAAAAGGTCACTTTGGCTGACTTTCCCACACCAGCCATATCCCCGGACTGAGTTTCTGACCCATCACAGAATATTCCAGTGCAAATGAAATACAGCCATGAGCTGGAACCCAGCACAGCCTCTCCACACAGAGCATACAAAGGATGGCATTGGATTTTTATCATCACTGTGGTTTAAATATGAAATGGCCCCCACAGGCTTATGTGTTTGAGCACTCAGTCCCCAGTTGCTCTTGGCCCCTGGCTGGTGGCACTGGTTTTGGAAGGTTGTGAAACCTTTAGGGGGTGAAACCTCCCTAGAAGATGTGGGTGTCACTGGAGGCAGGATTTGAAGATTTATAAGCACGCCCTACTTCCTGTCTGCTCTCAGTCTCCACACTGCAAACGCAATGTGACCAGCCACCTCATGGCTCCTGCCACCGTACTTTGCCCACCATGATAGACTGTCTCTCTCCTTAGACAATTAAAGTAATCCTTCCTTCCTTAGGTTGCCTTGTAGGGTGTTTTGTCACAGAGATGAGAAAAGTACTACAACCACTCATAATGCTGCGTTGTGGGGTCAGGGAGCTGGGGAACAGTGACCTTCCTTGACTCAAATGCCTCTCTGCACATGACAAAGGTGATTTTCCAGAGGGTGGACAGAACTGGAGCTGTAGAGGGTGGTGGCTGGGATGTCATTGAGATGCCACATGTTCCTTATCCATACAGTATGGTGTGGGGTGCTACCCAGAGGTCCCTGGAGCCCACAGTTCCCTCCCCATTTGTTATCCCTGCCTCCACAGGGACTTTACTGTAAAGCCTGATAAATCTGGAGTCCTCTAATTGTAATGCCCATTATCTCATTAAAATGCCTTGTCTCTCTGGGTTTTCCTTGGGTGAAAAGAGCAGTGGCATAATCAGAGGGAAAGGTCACATTATACCAAGAAATGTAACTGTTGGGAGAAGGTGCATGTGTCCCACACTCCAGTTCAGACAGCTGTGTGTATAGAACACCTTTTGCGTGTTCATCGGTGATGAACTAAACAGGGCCACCTACAGAGACACCCACTAGCTGCCACCTTGGTGAGGCTGACCCAGCCTCATAGGAGCAGCTGAGGCACACCCCCTCAACCTGAAGACAGGTTTAACAAACTGTCACCATAAGCCTCTTCCTTGGCCCCTCACCACACACCACTCTGGGAATGCTTGTAGTTAGCCAAAATGAAGAAATTAGCTCCATGTGACCAGCAGACCAAAGAGAACTAACTGTACCTCAGTTCATCCTTTGGAAAGAAGAAGCCAAGATGGAGTAAGCTGGGTGAGAGATGAGTTGGGGACTATACTCCTGGTAGCCATACAGAGGACTGAACAAGGAGAGCTTTCAGACTGCAAAGCAGGACTGACACCTGAGAAAGGACTGAAGGAAGGAAGGACTGGATGTGGAGGGGAACCTCAGACTGCAGTGCAAATGGGGAACTCGGGGGGCAGGCTCGCCCATTGAGAAACTCCACCTGGGGCAATAACAGACCTGGTACATACACAAGGCTCAATCATTGGTTGGGGCTGGCTGAGGAGCCAATCCCTCTGTGTCCTAGTTGTTTCTCCATTGCTTTACAGGCCATGGAGGAACTCTGCTTACTGGCTTGCTCCAGCTCCTGCTTCCAGGTTCTTGCCCTGAGTTCCTGCCTTGAGCTTCCTAATGAACTGTGACCTGGGAGATATAAGACAAATAAACCCTTCCTCCCCAAGTTGGCAGTGGTCAGAGTGTTTTGTCACAGCAATGGAGAAACAAACTAGGACAGAAATTGGTACCAGGAGTGGGGTATTGCTGTGACAGACCTGGCCTTGGTGTTTTGGGGAGGACTGTGGAAGTGTTTGGAACTTTGGGCTGGAAAAGCCATTGTGTGCTCAGAGTTTGTTGCTGTGGAGCTTGGAACAGTTATGCTGAAAGAGTTGTAGATGATGGAGGCCTGGCTTGTGAAGCTTCAAAAGGAAGCAGAGACTAACAAGACTAACAAGACTAACAAGATTCTTCAGCTGGGGCTGAAGAATCAGCTGTGATTAAGAAGAGACCAGAACCTGAAGTAAAACCTTTGCCTTACTGGGACAATTGATGCTGGTTAGCTGGGGCTAAAAAATCAGCTGTAAGTAACAAGAGACCAGCATCACTGAGGTGAAATCTTCTGGGAGGTATTTCCTCAGGGTCAGCACACAGAGGGGACCCGAGCCTCTATCTCAAGCTGGAAGCAGGACTTGGTAATGTGTAAGAGTCTCCTGCATGGTTCTGCTGTTGAAAGAGTGAAGGAGTCACAGAGAGCAGCTGAGGTTTGGT
The DNA here is from genome assembly GCF_000622305.1 of Nannospalax galili. Classification (NCBI taxonomy): domain Eukaryota; kingdom Metazoa; phylum Chordata; class Mammalia; order Rodentia; family Spalacidae; genus Nannospalax; species Nannospalax galili. The sequence goes on along the minus strand of NW_008360306.1, from coordinate 581,220 downwards.
GCACAGGCCAGGAAAGGCCATAGGTGAAAGTGCTGCTTCAGTTACAGTGAAGACCCCAGGATTGAAGGGGTCATGAGAGAATCTGAGGCTTTGCACCTGGAGAGGCAAGAAGAGGCCATTGGTGAAGGTGTAGCCTCAGTTTCAGTGGAGACCCCAGCTTTTTGGAGGTGCTACAACCATGGGACAGCCACCAAGGACTGCAGCAGGTGTGGAATGGAGCTGGCCTGGGTCTGCGAGATGAGCAGTTTGTGCTGTGGACAGGCAGAGTCAGAGAAGTGGAGCTGCAAGAACCCTTTGGATGCCAGAAGATCATGAGTGAATCCTTAAGGTCCATCCTTGAGCTACTTTGCTGGACTTTGGTTTTGCTTAGGTGTGCCTGATTCTTCCCTTTGAAATAAGACAATACTTGTTTTGGATTTTATAGAAGCCCACCCACAGTTGAGACTTTTAAAAGAGGCTATGTACTTTTAAGTGTTTGGATTTTTTAAGGACTGTGGGATTTTTAAGGTTTTACTGACTTATGTTGTGATATTAATGTTAACATATCTTGGGGACAAGAATTGGAAAGCTTATGGTTTAATAGTGATGCGTTTGTGTGTCTAGTTGACAAGGGGTCAATTGTGCTGGATAGCTTTAGTGTCAACTTGACATACCTGGGTTGAGGGAGCCTCAATTTGGGAATTCCCTCTATTGGACTGCCCTGTGCCATGTCTGAGGGGCATCTTCTTGATGAGTGATGTGGGAGGGCCCAGTCCACTGTGGGTGGTGCCACCGCTGGGCAGGGGGGCCTGTGTTGCATAAGAAAGCAGGCTAAGCAGGGGCCAGGAGAACAAGTCGGTAAGCAGCATTCCTCCATGGCCTGTGTTCCAGCTTCTGCCTCCATGGTCCTGGACTGAGTTCCTACCTTCGGCTCCCAGATGAACTGTGACCCAGGAGATATAAGACAAATAAACCCTTTCCTCCCCGAGTTGGTATTGGTCAGAGTATTTTGTCACAGCAATGAAGAAACAAACTAAGATACTCTGCTCCAGTGCTTCAAAACCCTGTCCTCTCACTGTACACCTTACAGAAACATGAGCAACTGGTCTCCACATCTATCTGACTCTAGAGATATGCTCCCTCCCATCATGCAACACTTAGGTGATGAAGTGAACTCTCTTTGCCCTTGAATAACACAGGGGACTAATCTAAGCATACAGGAACAACTTCAGCTGCTGGCTTTGTTTGGGACACTCTTAATCCTCTCTTAGCACTTTACCTTAAGCACTTTGCCCTGTATTTCCACTTGATGAGGCAGGAGTCTCTATAGTTGAGAGTAGGATCACATCCCCATTTCAGTGTTGAGGGAATGCTCTGGATAAAGGTCTCATCATGTTCTGGGCTAGATAGATGTACTCCCTTCAGTCTCTTCAGACTATGCAGAATGGAGATCCTGGGTTCAGCCTTCCAAGGCTCAAAGGAGAGAGAAGTAGAATACAAAATGCTTCCCAATTGCCACAAAGCCTTACCTTTGTAGCCCACAAAAATCTGAAAGATGTGTCATCTTTGTGTCACTGAAAAACTATATGACATCAGCCAACAGAGAAGAAAGGTTTATGCAGGTTTACAGTTCCAGGGGTCTCACGTGACTGCTTGGTCCTGTCAGCGTGTCTGTGGGGAGGCAAAGCATCATGGTGGAAGCATGTGACAGAGGAAGTCTTCTCCCCTCATGGTCACCAGAAAGCAAAGGGGGCAGGGAGTCAAAGTATCCACCTCAAGGCACACTCCCAGTGGCTTTCCACTAGGGCCCACCCCCTTAAATGTTCTAAACCTCCCAATGGTGCCACAAACTAGTGACCAACCCTTTAACTCATGGCCTTGGGGACATTTAAGGTTCAAACCAGTTCCATTTTCTTTATTCTTACCACTTTCAAACAAAAATAATAACACAAGGTCTGGGGAAATGGCTGTCAGTAAAGTTCTTGTTGCTCAAGCATGAAGACCTGAGTTGAGATCCCCAGCACCCACATAAAAGCCAGATGTAGTGGCTTGGGGAGATAGGGACAGGGAAATCTGTGAGGCTTGCTACCAGCCAGTGTGGCTAAATTGGCAAGCTCAAGGTTCAGTGAGAGAGTCTGTCTCAAAACAATATGGTGGAGAGTAATTGAGGAAGATACATCAACCTCTGCCCTACATACACACACACACACACACACACACACACACACACACATTATTATTGGTAATAGTAATAATACCATAAATACATTACCCTTGATATTGCACTATCAAGAACTGAAAGTATTTATTGATGTTATATCATCCCAAACCCACTCTCACCCCAAAAGTAGATGTTATTATATCCAATCTCTAACCCTCTTTGATTCACAATGAGTAAACAGGAGAACTCGAAATCAAACCTGGAATAATTCATTCCCAGCATATTTCATTTTATCTCTACTATGCTGAATATAACTATAGACTCTGAAGCCAAGAAGCATGCCAGCACTGTACACAGGACCTCCATTCATCTCACAACTCTCTGTGGATGTTGTTATCAGTCCTGTTTTACAAACGTACAGACTGGTACTCAGAAACTTTCAATAACTAGTGCTAATCAGCATCAAAGATAGCTGTTCCTGCTCTTACCAAACATGGTGCTGACCTCCCCAGACAAAGCCAATCTTTGCTCTCCAACAAGTGTCAAGAGCATTGCTGAAACTGATTTCATTTGCCAAAGTCTTCAAGGCACAAAGCCAGATAACATGACAGGCAGAGCCCTTCATACAGGCCAAGCTCAACACAGGTGTGTTGGGAGAACAGGCAGTTGCCCTGCTGGACACACACAGAGCACCCAACACATAGAATCTTCTTGATCTGCACACATTGGGCAAGCCCCACATCTGAGATGTTGGTGACAATCAATGGTCATCCCAAAGCCAATACACTCCGGTGAGTGTGAGACCAAAGGGCAGGGTCATTCAATGACCAGCTTTATCCCAGAGTTCTTCACTCATGCTAGACCCCCACCCCCACCCTTCTGGCTCTGCCTTGTTTGGTTGTACTAGACAAGTGCCAATTCCAGTATTGGATAGGGGAAGGAAAAAATACACAGACACACAATGAGAGCTCATGCCAAACCTTTGCTAGGATGCTAAAAATAGCTGTTGTTGCAGATGGCCACAGATCATGAAACACATGTGCCAATATAACAGTCCTGTGAAAATCAGCTCATGCAAGGTATCCTGCAAGCCATTCACAATTAAGTTTACATGAAGAGATAGCACTATTTCCAAGTGGAACACAATCAGATGCTTTGTTTCCTGGGCACCCTGAAGCATGGGGAGGGCCAAGCTGGACAGAAGAGCAGCCCCAGTCTGCATCAGAGCCCCCAGCAGTCCCGAAGATCAGAGTGTTGACTGGGAACCCAGAGGGTATTTGGCACTGCTCTGGACTTGGTTGAGTTCTGTGAATAAGGAGAAAGCATGGCCTGGCATTGCAGAGGTGGATTCATGTCTCACACAGGCCTTAACACAGGTATGTGAAATAGGATCTGTGTTCAGCATGCAGTTGCTGATACACTGTAGGACCTCAGTGAAACCATATTTAGAGTTTTCTAGAAAGCATGTAAAGTGAACTGTGCTAACAGCCCCGATGAAGATTGAACTGCCACTACCAGGCACAGAGATTCTCCAACGTTGGCTTATGGGAGATGCTAAACCTTGCAAGGTGATATCTGGTTTGAACTGACCCAGGAAAGCTACTGGAACGGAGAGATTTGTATGCCTTGACTTTAAAGTCAATGAGCCTCCTTAGGAATCTGAATACCCTGCCTAGATGCAAAGCAAAGCCCCAGTTGAGAACACTGAGCAGGTGAAATGAGTTGAATTAGATGCAGATGTGCAAAAAATGGGGCATTGGAGTCAGGACCAATGACTACCAAAATGGAAGAAGGAATGACAGTATCTCCATCATGAATACCATGTGTTTGTGGATGAGAATGCACATATTGTACATCATCCTTCACAGAGTCTCTAGAGGTGGCCGAGAGTTTAAGGAGCTTTGGGGAGACTGTTCTAATATTAGATCTCAATCCTTGGATGCTAGTTTTGTTTTATGCCCTGAAGAGGATAACAACAGCTGCTAGGACAAGTCTGTAGAGGATCCAGCTTGTACTGTCTCCCAAAAGCCACCTGCATTCATCCAGTTGGGAGAGTGAGATCTGCCATGGAGAGAGTGTTTATACCAGGAGAATTGGCAAGCACTTGTGGATCATGGCTTTTCTTCTCCTCTGGAAAGCAGGTAGTTAAACAGTTACCACCATTTACTGATTGAGAAACTCCTAATAATAAAATCTGAGGCATAAAACCTCAAAGATGGAAGAGAGTTTAGGTATTCTCTTATCTAATCCTGAATTGGGTAATAATAGTAAATCTTCCAAGGGACATGAGACCTGGCACCATAGATATAGTTGGCAAGATGGCCTTTCAGTGTTACACAGATTTTTGACATGGATTTCACAGTAGAAAGCAGTTGGTTTTTAATTCTCTTCTATCCCTTTCTGATGCAAAACATAAAGCTCTGCTTGCTGTTAGTTTGATCTTTGACACCTTTCTAACACTTCTCTTTCTTAACAAAGAACCAGCAGGCCTTGGGCTCTAAGCCTTGTTCAGGCCACAGGGCATAGCTGGAAGTAAAGAGCATTGTTTATTTTTCACTATGTTTGCTTTTCTATATTTACTTTTGACTCATGACATGGGATAATGGCTTTTTTTAACAGTTGTAGTATGTATTTGTTGTGGTATATATTCGTTGAACAAAGTAATGGGTTTCATGAGGCTGTGTTTGTTCAAGTACAGTGTGTACCATATTCGCCCTCTATTTTCAACTCCTGTCCTCTGTTCCCATTCCTGCTAGTCCCTTTCCTGAACAGTCCAAAAAATGTCTGTATATGTGTATATGCCATGTATGTACACATGTGCGATGAGTCCAGAAGAGGGCATCCAATCCCACAGAACCAAAATTGCAGGTGGTTGTGAGCCACCCAATGTGAGTGCTAAGAACTTTCAGGTCCTCTGCAAGAACTCTTAGCTGCTGGGCCAGTCTTCTCTCCAGTCCCCTAAGCAGTCCTCTTGTTCTTATTCTCTCTCTCTCTCTCTCTCTCTCTCTCTCTCTCTCACACACACACACACACACACACACACGTGTGTATGTCAGGTCCTCTGCAAGAACTCTTAAATGCTGAGCCAGCCTTCTCTCCAGCTCCCTAAGCAATCCTCTTATTCTCATTCTCTCTCTCTCTCTCTCTCTCTCTCTCTCTCTCTCTCTCTCTCTCTCTCTCTCTCATGTGTATGTGAAAAATCTAGACTCTATAGATGAGAGAAAACATGAGATATCTGCCTTTCTGGGTCTGGCTTACTTTTCTTAAGATGATCTCCAGTTCCATCCACTTTCCTACATGATTTCGTTCCTTCTTTATGATTTTAAATGAGCCCACTTAAAGACAAATACGAAGTAATTAGTAATATAAGTGCTACAAAGACATAACAAATCTTCCAGAGATGGTTTGTGAATGATCAAAGTGTAGAAGACACAGATGTGCCCTGTATCACATGGACTTGGCTTGATTTCACCTAGTGACAGCGAGGTCACCACTCCACCAGGTGTCCCCCCCATTACTGTAATCAGTGAAGCTTCCCTTTCAAATCAAAAGGCTCATTTTGGTTTTCACCCCCTCCCCCATTGCCATTTTTAAAGGAAGTGCATTTTCTATAATATTTCCCCTGTTGTACTGAAACTGCTCAGTCCTGAAGGCTTCCATTTTCTCCAGATCACCATCCATCATCATGAGCTCCTGGTGTTCAAGATGAAGTGAGCAGTAATGACCGCAAGAGTCTGATTCTGCCTTTAGCTTGTCAACGGCTTTCCTATTAACACCACTCTCCACAAAGAGAAGGAATCAGAGTCTGTAGCTACCAAGTCATAGCAGCAGGACAATGTTTCTCTGCATCCCACATGGGGAATTCTATCTAGCTTCCTATCTGTACCCTCTGGAAAGTCAGAACCTCTGTGTGACATCCCAATATTCAGACTCAAGGGTGGCTGATTACAGCCACCAACTTTGTGGCCGTCCTCTCTGTACCTGTCACCAAGCTGAGGGCTTCCCATGCATCCTCTCAGACCCTGCAAAGCCCCACCCCTACCCCATTCTGGAGACAAAGAGTCTGTTGCTCAGAGAGGGGACATCATTCCCAAAAGATCATCTGATCAGGAAGCAGAAGAGCCTGGACCCAAATGAGACCTGTGAGCCTGCCTGCAGTCCAAACCCACGACAAGGATCTCTCATCTCAAACCTTCACATCTGCAAGGGGAAATCGAAGCAGGTGACAAGAAAGATGCTCCCACCTTTCAGGACACAGACGATTGGACAAAATGGAAACACCTGATCCTAGTTGCCCAATCAAATCAGAGAATTCAGACTTTGGGTCATCAGAGATTCACAGAGATCACTACTGTAGAGGGTAAAGAGGTGAGAGTCCAATAAACTCGAAAGTCAGAACTGCCATTTTGGCACAGACATGATGGGTTGTGTCAGCAACAAAGATCCAAGAGAAGCAGCAGCAGCAGGAAGCAGGCGCATAGAAGAAAGTGGGTCCAGCCGAGGTTTCCCACCGTTGAAGTCCATAAAATATCCTACATCTTTTCAAGCTTGAATTGGAGAAATGCATTTCCCTTTCTGTGGACTACAGATCCTCAAGCAAAACAAAGATCTGAAAAAAAAAATACACACAGCATATCTATGAGATGGGTGGCCATTGCAAAAACAGATGAAGGATTTGGGATATCCATGGGTCTTTCTGTGATGCCTCTGCCTGGTTGCTTAAAGAGGTGGAGCAGAGATGTAATGCAGAGGAGGGGGCATGGAGGTAGGCATGCTCAGCACTGTGAAGTGGAAGATGCTTCATCTGGGGTTCAGCATCTGCTTCCCAAATAAGAAAAAAAAAGGCCCACTGCTCAGGCCTCATCTCTCCCCACGGCTTTACTACTAATAAAAGCAGCTGGGTGACAGGCTTCCAGATCCTGTAAATCGACTTCATTTTTCGTCCCTCTGTCGACTGCAATGTGAGACAGCTCGAGGAGAAATTAATACTTGGAGTGAGTGTCACCCCTGCTGACAGCAGATCAAGGCTGAAAGACAAATTGCTCATTACAGTTCAGGGAGCCAGAACCAGGAGAAGAGAGCAACTGTTCCCTGTGAGCTCCAGGCAGCTCCCACTGGTGATGGACTGTACACAGAGGATCTGCCCTGGTTTCCACCTGTCTTGTGGGGTTTGCCGGGGACTGGTTCTAGTGGAATAGCCTTTTTGGATCTCCTTAGGGCACCTTATTGACCACGTCTGTCACTATTTCACTGGTGTGACCAAACCTAATTCTCTGGAAAAGCTCTCTCTCTCTCTCTCTCTCTCTCTCTCTCTCTCTCTCTCTCTGTGTGTGTGTGTGTGTGTGTGTGTGAGCTGTCACCTGCTTATTCTGGGTCACAGCGGTGACTGTCTATGGCAGCAGAGCTGACAGATAAGCAGAAAACCAAAGAATAATGAGTCATTTAACAGGGAAAAAAATCCCACATTGTCTCTTGCCTTGAATTCTCGCCATCACTCTGCTCCAGTTTATTTCAGGGTTCACAACACTTTGACTAGGGGATGGTCAAGGACGTTGCATTTTGTGGGTCAAGTCCTGTATGAGCTCTTAATATGAGTATCAAGCGGGCACTGCCCCAGCTAAACCATAGGTCCTGGTGCCTTGTCCTGGGCTGCATTGCATCAATTGGGAGGAAAGTGGCCTTGGTGCTGTTTGGCTTAGGAAGGGGTCCTCATATCTTAGAGCTGTTGACTCATGTGTGTATGGTCCCACTCCCCTAAAGAAAATGCAAACTCCAAGAGAACAGAGAAGGTTCTGGAAATATTCTATTTGCCTCTCCAGGTTCCCTTGCCACTCTCTCCCTTTCCCCAGTCTTCAAGCTAATGCCCTTCCTTACTTTTCTGCTGCAGTTGGACTCAGCCAACAGGAAACACCACAGAACGGTAAAAGAGTGAGAGAGAAGTCAGAATGCAGACTCCCCGTCTACATGTTGTAGGGACTTCCTTCTGCCATGTGTCCTCTCTGTACCTTCCCTTATTGGTTCTGGTCGCTAATCTCTCTTGCCTCTCCTTCCAGCCTAAGGGAAGGCAAAAGCTCCTTCCAGTCCTGGGATACATTATGATTCCTTGAAGATGTCCTTACACCCCACTCACACCTTTGTAAACAATCCCTGAGGTCCAGTCTCTCCACATTCCCAGTTTGAACCTGTTTGATCATTGCTGTACCCAGGCACAGAGAAACCACCAGTGTTTGTTAAGCAAATGAATGAATGAATTAATGAATGAATGAATGAATGAATGAATGGGTTTGAGGTGACAAGCCTTGTGCAGTGCTTCATCCAAGGCTTTCCAGACCCCTTTACTCAATCTCACAGCTGGGTTGTAGGAAGCAGATCTGGAGAACTGTTCCTCCCACCTCATTTCCCTGCATGTCACAGAACTCCAATCTCCTCATTCTCAATCATTTTCTCAGATGACAATTAGACCCTGTCTGAAAAATCTTTGCTTCCATTGCTCACTGAGAAGGAAAAAAATAAGTGGTATTCTTCTGGGAGAATCCTTTCTGACTTTTTAGGGGGAAATATATTTTTCTTGTCATTCTTTTTTTCTTTACACCATTGGCCAGACCTAGTCTCCTAAATTAGTGCTAGTAGGTGTTCTTGCCAACCAGGATAATACCACTTTGAAAAAGTACAGAGCTCTGACAGGCACTAGGAACTGTTATCTGGGGACCATTGTACCGCCACATGCAAGGCACGGCTTTGGCAAAGCAGTTCAAGGGCTGTCGGGCATAATGACCAAGTGGTGGCATTCCAGACCTGGAGACAGTGCAGTGTGTTCCCTCCAGGGCTTTTCTGACAGTGTTGTCAGAGAAACAGTGATTTAATGGCCATATGACAGGAGCCCAGAAGTGAATGGTACCAACCCAGAAAAATGTAGGAGACAACTGGACGGCATTTGCAACACAGCCCATGCCCACTGCTGTCATTAGCAGCAGAGCATCTGTGCTGGGCAGCTTTAGTGTCAACTTGACACACCTGGGTTGAAGGAACCTCAGTTGGGGAATTGCCTCCATAGGACTGGCCTGTGGCCATGTCTGTGGGGCATCTTCTTGATTGATGAGTGATGTAGGAGGGCCCAGCCCACTGGGTGGTGCCACCCCTGGGTAGGTGGGCCTGTGTTGTATAAGACAGCAGGCTGAGCAGGGGCCAGGGGAGCAAGCTAGTAAGCAGTGATCCTCCATGGCTCCTGCCTCCAGGTTCTTGCCCTGAGTTCCTACCTTGGGCTCCCTGATGAACTGTGACCTGGGAGATGTAAGCAGAATAAACCCTTTCCTCCCCAAGTTGGTAGCGGTCAGAGTGTTTTGTCACAGCAATGGAGAAACAAGCTAGAAAAGCATCTCAAGGAAGCCTCTCTCCTTCAGAAGGTCAAGGCTGTGTGGTGCCAAGTCTTTTGAAGAAAAGAACCAGTGGTATTTTCTTAGGGAAACCTCCAGAATCCTGTGCAGGGCACCCACCCATTTTATTTGCTCTCTTTTCCCTTTTCTTCCTCCTCTATCCCTCTCCCTCTCTCTCTGTTTCCTTCCCTCTCTCTATCCATCCTCCATTCTCCCTCCCTCCTTTCTGCTCTCTCTCTCTCTCTCAAATATTTTTTTGGAACAGGGTCTCCTGTAGTCCAGCCTGGCTCAAACTGGCTATGTAATTGAGGATGACCTTGAACTTCTGATCCTCCGTCCTCTACATCCTGAGTTCTGGGATGACAGGCATTTGCCATCATGCCCTGTTTTATGCTGTGCAGGGGAAACCCAGGGCTTCGTGCATGCTAGGCAAGCATTCTACCAACTAAGCTCTACCCACAGCCCGATTCTTTTTTAAAAAAACAAAACCAAAAATCATTTTATTATTGTATATTCATTGCACTGATGGATTTCATAAAGGCGTTCTTTCAAGTATATCATATACATTTAAAATATAAAATATCTCCCTGCCACCCTCTTCTGCCCCCCTCCCACTTCTGGTCCCCTCCTTTTCCCATCATTCCCCTCTCTCCAATTCTTATGTTGCTTTCCAAATGCAGTTCCCACAAAGCTTGGTTTATGCACAGTAGGAAAAGTGAAGTTGCCTTCTTGACAAATGGAGTGGCTTTGATTAGAAACACTGAACTCTGCTCAAATAATTGTGCTACACACAGAAACGCACCCGATGAGCTAAGAAGAGCCCCCCTCTTTGTTTCCTAGGGGCCATAAATAGAAGGTCATTTTTAAAAATATCTGTCTTCTGTAGTTTGAACAAAACTTGCACTTATGCCTTTGAGTATTTGTTACATTCTTCTGTAACGAGCAGGTGGGATATTTTCTGAACATTTTATGGCAGAAGTCATAAATTTATCCCTTTGTTGCCCAAAGGAAAAGTGCTATGCATAAAAAGGGAAGCCTTCCTTCCCTGGTGCTCCCTTTCCATTTCCCTCCTCAGAATCTCTCACACGTGTGGCACGACTCCTCAGCAAGAACAGGAACATCCACATGCTCTAGTTTTAGAACTGCTTTCTGAGGAACTGGGGAGACAACCCAGTGAGTAAAGTGCTTGCTGAGCAGGCCTGAGGACCTGAGTTCCAACCTCACCATCTATGTGGTGCATGCCTGTAACTCCAGTGCTGGGAGGTTGGGGGCATTGGCATGGGGGAGTTGCGGAGGCAAGAGGATCCTGGAGGCTGGCCAGGCAGTCTAGCTGAAATAAGGTGCAGGTCCAGTGAGAGACCCTGTCTCAGATAGATAGATGATTGGTAGATAGATAGATAGATAGATAGATAGATAGATAGATGATAGATGATCGATAGATTGAGATAGATATAGATAGATGATTGATGATAGATGATAGATGATAGATAGATAGATAGATAGATAGATAGATAGATAGATAGATAGATAGATAGATAGATAGATAGATAGATAGATAGATGATAGATTGATGATAGATAGATAGATAGATAGATAGATAGATAGGTGATAGATAGATAGATAGATAGATAGATAGATAGATAGATAGATAGATAGATTAAATAAGATGGAGCATGATAGAAGAAGTAATCTGACATTGACTTCTACACACACACACACACACAGATGCATGCATATGCACACACATACACACATGTATATACTGTGTGTGCACACATGCACATACACAAAGAACTATTTTCTTCTTCACAAATGGGGTTATGTTTACAAGCATTTATTTTATGTTTTAAAAATCTGCATAAATTTTGTCAATTTGTATTTTCACTTGTAAGAATGGGGTGTATCACACTTCACATTGGAATTAGTGCTTAAAGATGTATTTTACTAGACAGGGATGGTGGTATATGCTTGTAATCCAAACTCTCAGGAGGCTGAGGTGGAAGGATCACAAATTTGGGGCCAGCCTGGTTTGTGTAGCAAGATGGTGTCTCAAGTGAAACAAAAGGGAGTGGAAAGATGTCTCCGTAGTTAAGAGTATGTACTGTTTTTCCAGATGACCTGAGTTCAGTTCCCAATATTCATGTTTGGCAGCTCATAAGCCCCCGTAATTCCAGCTCCAGAGGATCCAGTACCCTCTTTTGGCTTCCACAGGCATCTGCATGCATAAATTCATACACAGACACATAATCAAAAAGAAAATAAATTTTTTAAAAGAAACAAAAAAGACTGACCTCTGTGCCTGTAATGGCTGTCCTGAATACAACCACATCCCTCAACTGTAATTCACTTCACCAGGTCCTCAATGCTATACATTCAAATTCCTTTTAGCATCTCTCTATCATATACAATAATAAAATGCTCACACATTGGCCATTTGGACACATGAGCCCATATTTCCAGATGGGAGCAAGGGAGATAGCTGTTAGGATACTTTGGATTGAGAATAAAAGATGATTGAAGCAGTTAAATAGTAGGACTTGTTTTTTTCCTGTTAGGAGAGTCTGAAAATTGGACATTCCCAAAGATGGTCAGTTCAGAGGCTCAGTGCTGACCTTATGAACTTAGGCATCTCTTTTCCCTCTTTTCCTCTGCTCTCCTCTGTGAGTTAAGAATGTCTCCCAGGTGAAGGAACAGTGGTTGTGGGATGTTCCAGGTGATATAGGCAGACACAGTCCATCTGCTTTCCCTAGTTTCTACTGGCCAGGATTTGGATACAAGTTAATACATACACCTGTCACCACCAAGAAGTGAGTGACCACAACCAGAGTGGACTAGCTGTGATTTCTGCTCGATTTTGGAAGAAGAAAGGGAAAAGAAATGGAGTTTGTTAAAGTACCTACCGTCCAGAAATCCATACCAGTTTTCAGTCCATAAACGGTACCCGAGGGTCAATTACTCCCCAGCTACCCACCCTTCATACTATATTCAGATGTTTGCAAGTGCAACAGCCAAAGAAGCCTTCTCACTCTCTTCATTGTCCTGATTACCAATAGACTGAGCATCACCTATGTATTTACTGTCAACTTGTATTTTCACTTGTAAGAATTGAGTGTGCATCATATCTTACTTTCTACTGGATGGTTCGATGTGTTTTGCTGATTTTTTTAAAAGTTCTACCCTGGAAACACATATAGTCAAGAAATTGTTAAGAAGGTTCTTAAGAATAAACAATGCTTGAATCATCTACTTTGTTTTTGCTTAGTTTCTGGAGCGTCGCTGTAGCAGTTCAGGAAGAAAAGCAAATGTGTTTCACAAAGAGGGTTACAGTGACCTGCTTTCTAAACCATACACTTAGGATTACAAGCTTCTTGCCAAAAGTTAAAATGCAAACAAGGAACGTCATACACACAAAACGCTCCTCTCTCAGAGTTCACAATGCACAAATAACACAGGAACCAGCTTTGTTTGGATAGGACCACTTTTCTAGCTGGGTGACGACAGGCCCACCTTGTCACCTCTCTGAGCCTTGTTTCACTCATCACGAAACAGTCCTCCCTGGGCTACTAGAGGGTGTCACAGCTGCATCAGTCCTCTGCCTGTATCCTCTGGGCTCCTATATGTTCGTGCATGCCCTCAACTTCCCACAGCAGCACTTGTAGCTCTCCACAGATGATCCAGGACATTTCAGAAAAAAAAAAAAAAAGATAATACTCTGAGGCACATCCTTTCGCCCTCGGCAGAGTGCATACGCACCTTGGCTGCCTAGAGTTTAGACACACATCCTATACCAGAGTCAACAGGATCCAACCCACCAACCAAATGTGACCCATCACTTGCTTTTATAAAGTTTTATTAGATCAAGTTGTTCCCTCTGCCCAGAATACCGCCTTCAAAAATGCACTTTTGTCATTATTTGGATCTCCATTTAGGTCCCACTTCACTTCAAAAAAGTCTTCTCCTATCCCAGGTCAGGTCCTTCTATGGCTGTGTGTTTGCTGTTCTTGCAACATTTGTGCTGCTTACCATAACTAAGTGCTTGTCTAAGGTCTTCTCCCATCAGCAATACACTTTGTGAGGTAAGGAACTGCAGCTCTCCCACTTCGAGTCATAACCCTAGAGTCTGGCAATCATTGGATCCCAGTATATTGTTAAAACAGATGAGTGAGGGCAGGCAAGATGGCTCAGTGGGTAAAGGTATCTGATGCCAAGCATGACATCCTGGGTTCAAGCCTGAGGACCCACATGGTGAAAGGAGAGACCTGACTTCTACAAGTTGTCCTCTGACATGCATGTGCCAAGGCACATAAGTACATACACACACACCATATATATCCATATATATATATAATGTAATAAAAATTACTGAATTGGCTCAGCAGTTAAAAGCACTTATTACTCTTGCAGAAGACCTGGGTTCAGTTCCCAATACCCACATCAGGCAGTTGACAACTGTAACTCCAGTTCTAGGGTTCTGACACCATCTTCTGGTTTTCCCAGTCCCCTGCACACACATACATATAAATAAGAAAAGAATTGTAAAGTAGAACAGCTGAATGAATGCATGGGTGAGTGACTGAATGGGTAGAGGCTTCAGGGAACCAACCCAGTGGCCATTCTCTCTGTGTAAGAATTCCAGCATGAATACTTGGCCTTCAGGAACTCTTGCTTCCCAAACTCTGTCATGCACATGAACCATCTGGGGATACTGTCAAAATGAATGTTTGAATTCTTCAACCAGGCTGGGGCATAAACTTTACACTTCTAACAAGTTCCTGAATGGGACAAACACTCACAGCTCCTTTGAGCACCAAATATGTGGGTGATCTTACTGACATTTTTGGGATAGGTGAAGTTTGCCCTGCAGAAATGCTTGCCTGAGGTTGCCACCTTCTGCTTGCCTTCTGCAGCAGGGACCTGCAGCCTGCCAGTGGGATGCTTGGCATGAATGAGTGCTCAGGGCTCCTCTGAATTCTGTTGCTTCATTCCATGTGTAGTTCTGTTCATGATAGTGCAAAGGGCAGAAGCCCAAACTCAGGACAGAACCCTGGAAGTACACAGTGCAAGCCAGCCGGCTCAGGTCCTCACAGCTGTACATAGCACAATCCCTTGTCGGTGACCAAAAGAGGGCATTATCCAACACACAGGGGTGTCCTACACACAGTGGGACCTCCCAAAGCAGTGGTCTTAGGACAGACGCCATTGCTGGTCTCCTTTCATTTCTCCTGCATTCTTCCTCTGGTAACCAGCAGACATGGCTGCTTGCAGAGTCTCTACTTCTCTGAGAACTCCCTCTTAGGGGAGTTACCCACAACTTTGAAATATGCAACAGCTCTATCCACCCATCTTAAGTAAGCAAAGGAGGACACTTAACCCAAGCTGAACTGAACCATTCTTCCCTGAGAATTTAGAGTTGAGCCTGATTAGTCTTGGCTGGTTTTCTCATCTGTAAAATAGCAAGGATCTAGGCTAAGACCATAACTCACCAGTAGGGCACAAGTGTTTTGCCATGTATGTGTGTGTGTGTGTGTGTGTGTGTGTGTGTGTGTATGTGTGTGTATATGTGTGTGTGTCGTGTGGCAGATGATGTGAATGAGGGGACATGTGCATTTGTGTGCACATGTGTGCATGTATGTGCATCTGGAGAACAAAGGAAAACCTAAGAGAAGGTGTGCACCTTGTTTCTTCGAGACAGGATCTCTCCTTAGCCTGGATCTTGCTGACTAAGCTAGGTTGACTGGCCAGTGACTTCCAGGCATCCTCCTGTCTCCACCTCCCCAGAACTGAGATTACAAGTGGGCACCATCATACCCAACTTTTTTAGGTGGGTTCTGAGGCTCAAACTCAGGCTTACTTACAAAGTAAGCACTTTACTAAATTACCTATCACATCAAAGGACACACACTTTGTATGCATGATTGCCTGAGTTCTAGCCCCAGAACCATCTACACACACACACACACACACACACACACACACACACACACACACGGACCCACACATGCACGCATGTACACACACAAAATGGTGTCGACAATAACAGTAACATTTACCTTATGGGATCATGGTGGGGACTGAGAAGAGCTTTCCTACTGACTTCTTACCAACAAAAGGTACATAATAAGCACTCAGTAAAATATACTGTCTGTCACTGTTATTTTAAAACTTCACATTCTCATATAAAGCCTAGCACATAATGATGCTCAATAAACATTTTTGGGATAGATGAATGAAGTGATGGATGAATGAATGAATGAATGAATGAATGAATAAGTCAATCAGGGAATCACCTGTGCTATTTGCTGTTCATTTACAAAACACAGACCACGGGTTAGTGCCAAGTTTTCTCTCTGGAGGGCGTTAAACTCTGCCTTCTAAACCAGGCCAAGTGTGGCATCCCAACCCTAGACCTGGTATTTGCGAGGTGCAAGTTCTACATAAAGTGTTTGAGGGTTGCCAGGTGCTCACGGCACATTTTACAGGTCATTAAATCTCCAGCTAGACAAACTCAGTCATGTGCACTCAAAATGAGATCCAGGCCATTTCAGAGATTAGGTTCCAACTGCAGTAAGTACAGTTTTGGTTCCTTCCAAAGAGGTAGGGATGAGTAATGCATCTCACAGCAGTGGAAGAGTTGGGGACTTATTCCTCATTTTGGCCCTTCACCTTGACTTCCAAGCTCCCAAACATTGTGTATTTTGTGTCTCCACTTACACCAAACACCCAAAAATATATAGCCTAAAAATCTGCTCCTACATTACAGAATTAGGATAAACAACCTTTGGAACACACAATGAATCAACACAGACAGACCTGATTAATCAACTTACCCTCTGAGAACAAGTCACAGGGAAAGTTTTGCAGATAGAATTCTTCTCTCAGCAGCTTAGAATAGAGCCTTCAAAGTGGCATCCCATCCCCACACCTAGACAGATTTTAAGAGCAGGAGAAATGTCACCAGTCCATAGCATCCTGCTTTTGTGTGACATTTTAAGCAGACAGGTAGCAAGGAAGTATGAGTTCAGTTGACGGAGCACTCCTCAGAGATGTGGCAGGACCACGGAAGGTCAGGTGGTCTTTTGTGGTCCAGCAGGGCTACATGGAAGCCATAAGACATTTAGGAGAACCTTTGAGAAGCAAGTGTGCGCACAGATACACACACACACACACACACACACACACACACACACACACACACACTCTCT
>NW_008360306.1:494556-564375 GCF_000622305.1 Nannospalax galili | reverse complement strand
CCCTGCTCTTTTTGGGCTTTTCGTTCCTCTTACTCCAATACACACACACACACACACACACACACACACACACACACACACACACCTTCTTCATGCCTGTGTGCACCCCCTCCCCGGCATCTTAAGCACATACATTCTCAAATCTCAGGATCCTGAACCAAAGGCAGGCCCTTAATAGGCCCCAGGAGATGTTTGTTCCTTCAAGACTTTAAAAATAGGACAAATGCTGTTTGCTGATTGCTTGCTACATGCCAGATGCTCTAGGTACACCAGGTCTCATTGTCACAACCATACCACCAGACCAGTATGACTGTGAGCATCTTCACCAGTGTAGACACAAAAACACTGAAACTCAGAGAATAAGAATGTCTAAGGTCACTCCACCAGTTGAAAGTTGAGGGTGTGAAGCTAGTGTCTATCTGGAGCTAAAGCCTGTGCGTGCCCCTCTTGTCTCCTCTGCCCACGCCTTTAGCTTCAAAGCATTTCCTGTAGTTCTTTCTGCATCCCGCAGAGAAAGAAAGGGGTAATTCCATGGCACATGTTTTGCATCCATGTGTCAGTCGGTGCAGGGGCTGCACACTCCATGGTTCCAGTGATGCATCCTCAGATTACACAGATATAACCTCTAATTTCGCCCAGAGTGAAAGGACTTCTGGATACACAGAAAGCAGTAATTCTCACAAGGGACAAAGGCGTGACATGCACAACCATGTGCATGGTCTGCCCAAGACTGGTCACAGAAGTTGAACATCTTGATCCTTCGTATCCTTGTTTCCACATAGCCGGCTACCTCCCAACTGTCGCATCTCCCTCCCGTTACATAATTTCACTTCCCTCCATATCCATTATACATCCACAGAGTCATTTATTCCACCCACAGGCATTTACTGATCATTACAAAGACAAGACCAGCTCTTATGCTAGGAAATCACACCTGAATAGGGGGCAGATGCATAAATTAACAAGTGCTTTGGCACATGAACTCAGTGGGGACACTGAGGGGAACACAAGCACAAAGACTCAGCCACTGGAGAAAGGATTGAAGGAGGGAGTGCACGGGAAGGCTTCAGAATGGTGATAATATTTAAGTTGGGTATTGAAGGATGAGTAAGAGTTTTTCAAGTGTAAGAGGCGAGAACATCATCCACAGGGACCTAATGTGCTTCCAGGAGCTCAGTGTGTTTCAAAATGATTCAGCGACTGCAGACGAGGAGGAGCAGAAGGACAAGCAGACAGACGCAAAGCCAGGAAAGAATCTGTAGCCTGAGGAAATAAGGCTTTGTTTTAAGGTCTGTAGGAAGCCACTGAAGGGTTTTTGAGTGACCACGAGAACAAGGTTCACTCTATAGAGAGATGATATTCACCTTCTATGGCTACTAAATTCAGTTATTCAAAACCTGATCACTTTTAAGCAACAGGAATTCACTCTCTGAAAGCTGAGGAAGCCAGAAGTCCTAAATCAAGGAGTTAGCCAGGTTGATTTCCTCTGGAGGGAGAATCTGGCCTCAGGTGGTTCCAACAATCCTTGGTGCTCCTTGCCCCCACTCTCTGGGTCCATGTTCAGATAGCTCCCTGCCCATTGCACCCTCTTTGTCTCATAAGGACACTGGTCACTGGATTTAAGTCTCACCATTATCAGTATGACCTTATTTCATTATATCTGCAAAGACCCTATTTCCAAACAAAGTGCCTGTGATGATTAATCTTCATTATCAACTTGATCAGATGGAAAATCACCATGGAAACATATCACTGAGCATTTCCAGAGATGATTAAGTGAGATGGGAAGACCCACCCTGAATGTGGGCAGCACTATCCCATAGGCTGGGGTCCTAGACTGAACTAGAAGGAAAAACAAGGGGAAAGTGAGTGAACTGCCAGCATTCAACGCTCTGCTTCCTGGCTGTGAACAGTGTGGCCAGCCGCCGCACATGCTTGCCACCATGGTGGACTGTACCCGTGACCTGTGAGCCAGAGTTAACCCTTCTTCCCTTAAGCTGTTTTGTCAGGTAGTTTGTCAACAAGAAAAGTAACATTCCATCCCATTCTGAGATCTTTGATGGATAAGAATTTTCAGGGGACACCAATCCACAACAGACTGGGAAGAGACCAGAATGTCAGGGGTGACCAACCAGCAATGCTGGCACCATGGAGAAGGAAGGGTTCGTGGAGGCAGCAGGGGAAGAAGGGCACAGTGCCCTACCAAGGACTTGTGTGAGGGCCTGTTCTCAGCAAGAGGGAAATAGCACAAAAAGCCTGTGGCAAAAGAGCCTGGTTCAATCACTCACTTTTCTTCTATATTCCCTGATCAATGTGGTCATGGATACTGCTCAGTGATGCAACCAGTACTTGATAAAGCCAGCCTGTCTGCCCCAAGGATCCTTTTAGTCTTAAGATTTTTAAATGCATACTGGCCTTTTCTAGTAGGGTTTCATTTAGGTAGAGCTCATAATTGTCTTAATAGCCAACATTTATTAAGCATGCTCTAAATGCCAGGCGCTGTGTGAGGTGCCTTGAATTCATTATCTCCAATCCTCACATCTCGAAAAAGAAAGGCAACATTACTAAGATCTCTGATTTATGGATTATGGAATTATAACCTGCCCAGGGTCACAGAAGGGTGAAGCTGAACTGGAATTCAGAGCCACATAACACCCAAGGAAACTTCTCAAACAAACAGAAAACTATTAAGGAAAAAGAAAAAGAAAAAAAAAAAAAAAACAGGACTAGGGGAATGGCTCACTGATAAAATGCTTGCTGAACAAGCAAAAGGGTCTGAGTTTGGGTCCCCCTGAACCCACATAAAAAAATCCAGGAGTGGTAGCACATGTCTATAATCCCAGCACTGGGAGATGAAGACAGGAGGATCTCTGGGGATTGATGACCGATCAAGTTCCATGAATAGGTGAGCTCAGTTTCAGTGAGAGATCATAAGTCAAAGATAAGGTGGAGGAGTGACTGAAGATGTCCAATATTGACCTGTGCCTTTGCATGTATGTGCACACATATATACACACAAATGCACACACACTAATATATATGTATGTATATATGAGCATCTGATCAATCCAAATAGCCCCAATTAATCTAGCTCCTAAAGAAGGAGCCTCCATGTCCCTAACTTGGGATAAAAAGCCAGTCCTGGAAGCCTAGATGATAAATTGGGATCATCCCCTCATTACTGGGGTGCTGGAAAGGAGACTCACCCAGGACTCTAGACAGGTGCCCCCCTGTCAAATAGGAGGCCTGGGATCCAAACTAATTAATCCCCTTCTCCCTGCCCACACTTCCCTTGCCCCGCTGTCTGCTCAAAAGAAGACTTTTCCTCTCCTGGGATTAAGATACCTTTTCAGTTCCAGCTCATTCAGAATTAAGTTTCTTGGAACAAGTGGCCAACCTCTTTCTTCATTTTTCCCCCTCTAAGTCTCACATACAGAGACAGCTGTTGCATCAGGAAACTCTGCCAGCAGAGCCTGTCGTCCCCAGACCTCATCTGGTGTTTGCTCCAGTTTTTTTTTTTAAAGACTTGTAGGACTTTTTTTCCATTTTAATTATAATTGTACTTCAAAAGGAACTGGAGCGCTAGAGGCAAAGATCAAAGCATCAAGATGGGCCATATTCTTCCTAACAACTGCCCCCGCAAGACTCTGAAAATACAGGAGAAGAGCCATGCAAGGGCACGCCCTCCACCCGTGTAGCCTCGGCTGTCCCTCATGCCACCTTGGTGCTCACCTACTCCTACCATGCATCTTGCCATTGAGCATGCTGCTCACCCAGCTGCTCCCTCCAGCATGACCCCACCCCAAAACAGATCCCAACACACTGAAACCCTGTATGAGCCTATTTGCCACTTGCCAAGCCTGTCTTTGTGTTAAGCATTGCCCACTACGTGTACTCCATTTTCAATGTGAAAGTTCTACTGGATTGAATAATACCTCCTGCCATTCCCATAGTGGTATAAATCAGTCTACAAGTTTATTTTCATAGGTCAAAGTATCAGGGGAATATGTGACTGTCGGGTGGCGTGATTAATGCAGAGCAATATTTAGACATCACCAGAAAAGGAAAGAAGTGGAAAAGCCAATGGTCGTTCAGCTGATAACCCAAGTAGGTCTGTCTGTGCGATGCCAAATGTCCTTCCAATTTGCCACGCTATCTCATCAGCTTTCTCATCTAGTACCTGATGTGATTCTCCATCACTTTGGCCCAAGCATTTGAGGCCAGACACAACTAATCTCCAGGACATTAAGAATTCCATCCATTCTTTCCTCTGTCTATTCATTCATCCACTTATCTGCCCATCCATCCATTTGCTCATCCCTCTGTCTGTCTACCATTTTCCCTGCCCATTCATCCATCCTTTCATCCATCTGTCCATATTTCTGTGTACACATCATTTCTTCCGTCCACTCATCCTTTCTCTGTCCATCTACATACCCATTCACCCATTAAGTATTTGTCTAGTACTCACTGCAGATCAAACCCTGTACTCAAAACTGTGGATCCACTGGCAGATATGATAGGGTCTTGGCCCTAATGGAGTTCAATGTAGAGGAACAGACAACCTCCAAATCTCAGCATCTCCTTCCATACTTCCCTTATTCAGACACTAAGATCAGCCCACAATTCCCAGATTCCCGGTTCTGGTGGGTTTCTAAGGATTTGTCTGGCAATAAACACCTAGTCCTTCTTTTATTGACTAAGATAGATCTGCATACCTCTCGAAGGTTGGATTTCTGGTTTTTCAGCATCAGTAAAGCAATTCAAGATCTTCAGTAATGGGGATTTTATAAATGTTCAGCCATCACACTTCTCTGTTTATAGAGCATCAAAGTGCCCAGCACATTATAAAAAGTCTAATTAATCCTTGTAATGCTCTAGTGTCATGAGCAGAGGGCGGATAATAGCTCTATCTCACCAATGGGACCAACAGATCAACAGCCACTGTAATTCCACAACTAGCCTCAGGTTCTGTGGCAGCTCACCTGCATTTTATGTCTTCATTAACAGTACATTTTATTAATTACAACAATTACGTTGACACCTGCCATTTCTTGGGCCCTGCTCCCGTAAACCCAGGTCTATCCTGATAACTTTACACACATCAATTCAATGAATCTCTACCACAGTTCTGTGATGTGGGATCTGTCACTATTTCTATTCTGCGTATAAAAAAACTTAAACTCAGAGTGTTGTCTCTTCTTCCAATGACTCTGGCCGGTGAAGGCAGATCTATGAGACTCCAATCTCACACCCTTCTTTTTGACTTATCACGCATTCCATGTAGGCAAGTGAGGCCCTGTGTCACCTCATCTAGAATTTTCTACCTCTTTGCTGTGTGTCCCTAGGAATGTCCCCAAGCTTCTCTGAATCCTGGATTGCTCTTCTGTTGGGAAGCAGGAAGAACACAGACTTTGGAGCCAATGTGCAGGTGGGGTTTGAACTTGCTATGGTCTGAATGTGTCTCCCAAATTTCATGTCCTTGAAAGTTAATCCCCAAAGTCCTATATGGTATTTGGAGGCAGGGCTTTGTGAGTGATTATAATTAGATGGCATCCTGAGAGTGGGGCCTCCAGAATAGCATTAGTGGCTTTCTAAGAAAAGGAAGACAGTCCAGAACTGGCAAGATGGCCACCTTGTCATGAGATGTCCCACACCACCTTAGAATGCTGTAGTCTCTGCAAGAAGGACCTCACCAGATGAAAAGCTGATGAGAACATCTAACGTTGAGCTTTCCAGCCTGCAGAACCATGAGCTAATGAACCTCTATTCTGTATAAATTAACCCAATCTGTGGTATTGCATTACAGCAACAGAAAGCACGCTAAGACTGATCCCACCTGTCTCTTGTCATGTAACTCTAGAAACTGTCTTCTCTGTGTTTTATACCTGTCAAATTCAGGTAATAGCAGTTGTATCCCACAAAACATAAGAATTAATTAACATACTTTAATCAGGCATTGCTGGTACATAGGTCATGTGACATAAGGGTTGTGCCTGGTAGACTCTCAACTCTAATGATCTCAAATAATTCTAAAATGAAAGATCTCCCATGTATTATGGTTTAATGACAGGGAAATAATATTACTCTCCCAGGATTTGGTTTGATCTGACAACACCTAAACAGAATACTTGGAATGTGCTGACAAAATCATGGTCAAAAACCTTTCAGTTACAAATGACAGAAAAACTCAATTCAAAATGGTTGAATCAAAAGCGTATTATTGCCTAAGGTTAGCGAAAGGGCCATAGTAAACCCACCTTCAGGAGTAGTTAGATCCACGTGTTCAAAGATGATCTTTGAATGCATTCTCTTCTGTCACCTGTGTCTCCTTCATCCTCAGATAGGCTTTACCAAGACAGTGGTCAGTTTGGCCACCACAAGCCCTGACCCGCTTCCAAGGGCGCAGTCTCAGTAGAAAGCTCTCTCCCTGGAGCTGTGGCCAATATCCTGGGCCTCAGACTAAAGGCCTTGCTGTGGCCTAGGAGATGAAATACTCAGGCCATACCTGTGTCATGTGCTGTCCTCTGCATAAATGGATTGACATTGGGATTGGACAGCTCTAACCAGGAAACTGCCTGCCAGGTCTGTGCCTAGCAAGAGATGGTCTTGTTCCAGCATCCATGCGGCAGATTTCAGGGGCTTCCATAAACCAGCTGCAAACTGGTGCCCCTCCCACACACACACTTACCTACCATGGCCTAGGCAGGCTTCAGGAAGTTAGGCTCAGCACCACCTTCTCCCTCTGCCCTCAGCTGACCTCCCAACTTTGTTGTCAATGTAATGATTAACCCCATCCTCACCACCATGCCCATCACCTGCTCTATTAGTGTGGAGCATTTGGATGGAACTTCCTTCAGTTCTCGCTCACCTTTGCACATGCTCCTCCCTCTTATTTATCTACTTTGTTTTAACTGACAAATGAAAATTATAGATATCAATGAGATTAAAATGTGATATTCTGATGCGTATATCCATTGTGTAATGATTAAATCGAACTAATCAACCTATCTGTAGACTCTCACATGCTTATCAGTCCTAGTCCCTCAAGAGTCTGCTCAGACTTGGAAGTCACTTCCGTTAATCCTCACTGCCCTTCCTCCTTGTGGTCAAAGCCCACAGCTCACATTGCATGGTATTGCAGTCATCTGTCTTACTGTTTATTCACCTGCTATGAGACTCTGAGGGGAAGCTTTAAGAGAGATTATGTGTTTAGTTGTTGTTGTTCAGTTTTGGGGTTTTTTTGTTTTATTCTTGGGGGCTGGGGTTGAAGCAGGGTCTCATTATGTACCTTTGGTTGGGCTGACACTTACTATATAGACCAAGCTGGCCCCAAACTTGCAGTGACCCTCCTGTATCTGCCTCCCATTTTCTGTTATTACAGGCATCAGCTACCACACCCAGCCAGAAGTCTCTTTTTGGGGGGAGGAGGTTGTTTGTTTGTTTATTGTTTTAATTGATCCTAATATCTTTGACAATGAGGATGATTTGTTTGACAAATCTAAGGCACAGAAAGTGGAAAGGAAGCAGGAGACCTTAGAAAACAAGGGGACCTTAGCCAATTATAGAGACTCCAACAGTGATAGAGCTGGAGAGGACTGTACAAGTTTAAGCAAATGAGGCATCCTGGATTCTCAGGTTCAGATAACACCTTAACCCAGCACCCAAGCCTGGATAGATATAAGAGGTGAACCCAGCAGGGCCTCTTTGGGTCCAAGAATCTCCCCGACAGGCACATCCAAGATAGCATTAAAGAAATGTTTGCAGCTCAGCCTAGAATCGATGCCTGCAATCAAGGATGTTCTTTCTCCTAGTCTCTGGCATTTGGTTCACCTCTTTCTAATTTGCATGGTGAACCTGCTTCTCCCCCTGATTTGCCCCAGGAAGGCAAGGAAATGAGCATTTGATACCATCAAAGGCATCCTGCTCCCACCTCTTTGAAGGGCCATCCTCAGTTCAGCATGCCACATCTGAAAATAATAAGCTTGTGGCTGCAAGCCATAGTCTTGTCCTGTCTCTGCTCAACCCACCCCCAACAACAGTGTTTGCTAACTGTGAAAAGGAAGGAGCTATGCCTTTCAAACAAATATGAACTCCAATTAGTTCCTCAGCAACTTGATGCTCATTGGTGGCGGCCGCAGCCGCTGGTCTAGCGTTGTTATTGATTTGGTCAGAAGTAATTAAGGAGATAATTCTTACTCAATTACATTTCCCTGAATTTCCTGAGGTTGCTAACTCTGCTCCCTGGCTGTATTTTCTTTTCCAAATTAATTTTGTCTTGATTCTGAAATGAGAATGGATATTAGCCAGGTTCGTTGTACCTGTTGATTTTCACAGGAGTAAAGTGGGGCTCTCTATTTTCATTCTAACCAGAGCTCTTGAACTGTTTTTTATTTTTTTTAGAAAATTAGTGTAAAGCATAATAACCTTAGAAAAATAGCATGCAAAATGTATTAAAGAACAGGAGTCCTTCCTCCTTGTCTCCTAACCCTTTGCGCCTTTGCCCATGACAGCCAATTCTGACACTTTGACTCATTCTTCCAACAATCTGTGTCATGGTTTGAACCTAAAATGTCCACCATGAGCTCACGTTTTGAACATTTTATTCCCAGATAACAGAGCTATTTGGGAGGTTGTGGAATCTTTAGATTGTGCAGTCTTGTGGGCAGAAGTGGGATCCTGGGCAGGGGGATCTTTGAAGGTTGTATTTGGCCCCTAGTTTTAGCCTGATCCCTGGTTCGTGGTCTACCATGACGTGAACAGTCTCTGCCACCTACGACTGTCCATAAACGGAACTGCTCCACCAAAATGTACTGAAATCCTCTGAAACTAGGAGCCAAAGTAAATCTTTCCTCCCTTAATTTCTTTGTTTTGGGCATTTTTTTCACAGAGACACAAAAGTAGCTGGTATATCATGTCTGGAGATTGTTCCAAGTTTTACCTGTATTTCCAACATGCATTTAGGACGTCACTGACCTGCTGTGAAAGAGGAGCTCTAGCCCCTTTGTGTCCCAACACCACTTCCTATCTCCTTCCTAGCCCCTCAAAAGTAGTGAAACTTTAAAAATCATGTCACACTCGTGCTTCCTTCCCACCTACCACAGACAGCATCTTTGGCTCCTTTGTGGAGGAAGAACTCGGCATCTTGTCAGCTCTCCTGTCTTTTACTATGACTTCTGTGTTTTCAGGATGAACAGTATCATATTCTTTCCCATATCTGAGATTTGGTCATCCAGGCTTTGTCCCTAAGCTGAGTCTAAAAGTTAAAAATGAAGGCATCGATGATCACATCCGTTCATCTACTCACTCAGCAAACAACTGCCAAGAAACCACTCTTGGCTTGGCATTGTGCCCTAGACCAAAGATGCAGTGTAACAAGGTCACACTCCCTGCACACATTGCAAGGCTGGAAACCAGACGAGGAGAGAGAGAAGACACAATTTATGGCATGAAAAGCAGACCTACTTAAGTCAGTGGTTTTAGACATTGTGTTTAAAATATGAATGCAGAAGAAAATAAATTGCTAAGCCAAATACGACAAAAAGAATTTAAATTGGAGACGCTCGGTTTCCTTTTGACTTCATAAACGTAAGCAGAATCTTGAAACCTAAACTTTGATCGGCTCGCCAGTCCACAGGGCTGGGGTGCTAGTGAAGCAGCTTACAGGCTTAACCTCTTCCTCCAGCTGCTGAGATGGTGACAGGTACCGCAGCTGCAGCTGACTTTTGCATTTATCAAGCTCCTTCATTCACTAGCTTTAAACGTCTCACTGTCCAGAACACACTGGCTGAAAATATCACTTAGACACCTGCTGGGAACAAACATCTGCTCATCATAAAATTTTCCAGATCCATTCCCATGATGCCAGTTGGGCCAGCACAGAACATTCACAAAGGGAATATACCAACTCCCTTGTCATAAATGACCCATCCAGGAAATGGAATACAGAAATACTAGAACAAGATGAAGCACCCTAAGGAAATTAAAATAAGATGTAAGGTATATCTAAACATGTGCATAGACACTAATTTTAAAAGTCTCAACAACAACAACAAAAAAACAAAATCTGGGGAGGTAAAGGGAACCCTTATATACTATTGGTGGGGAATGTAAATTAGTACTATGGAAATCAACATGATGTGCCTCAAAAATCTAAAATTAGAGCTATCACATCCTCCTTGGTATTACAGCCGAAGCAAATGAAGTCAGCATACCACAGATACCTGCATACAGGTTTATTGTGACCCTATTCACAATACTAAGATGCTTAGATGCCCATCAATGGACAAAAAGATAAAATATATCTATAAAAATGAATAAATTTAGCCCATTTGTGGGAAAGTGGATGAAACTAGTAGATATTATGCTAAGTGAAATAAGCCAGACACAGAAGGACAAATATCGGTAGCTAAGGAGATGTCTCAGTGGGCAAGAGCACTTGCTGTGCAAGCATGAGGACCTGAGTTCAAATCCCCAGCACCCACCTGGAACCCCAGTACTAGGGTTGGAACCAGAGACAGTAGGATCACTGGGCCTTAGTGGCTACCAGTCTAGCTCCAGGTTCAATAAGATCTCCTGTCTCCAGAGAGTAAGGCATGCCTGTATGTGTACATCCCACACATACACACACACATGTAAAAGGACTACAACTATGGTTTTTGTCATACATGGAAGCTAATTTTTTAATGAATTTTTTAAAAGATGACCTGAAAGTAGAAGAAAGACCATTAGGGGAAGGGAGGGGCTGCAGGAAGTTGGGAGAAGAGAGCACGAGAGGGAAGGTAGACGTGTCAAAGCATGATATTTACACATGTGGAAACATCATGGTGAAGCATATGACTCTGTGCTAGTAACGTGTATTAATTATAATAAAGTCTGTGATTCCTAATACCACCATCAACTATCCCCCAGGCTAAGTTGGGTATGGAAGGAATTTTGTCTGCAACCAAGCCATGCAGCCCCCTGTCCCCCCAAGCTGATGCACACCTTGCAAAGAGTTGAGAGCGCTATGGTCTAGGAAGTTCCATTAAACCTGTGATTAGACCCTAAGGAGAAATTAAGTGAGTTTATGTAACCCCGAGTACCACCTGTTTCCTATGGAGAGTTCAGTCCTCTGTGGCTGCACTTCAGTGATGTATTGCTATATTGCAGATAACTCCAGAAGGCAGCAGCTTAAGACAACAAACATTTATCACCTCCAGCTGCTGTGAGCTGGGAATACTAGCATGGCTCAGCTGCAGGCCTCTGGCTCAGGGTGCCTCAAGGCAACAACCAAGATGACCACAGGGTTACTGGTCTCTCAAGACTCAGTGTCGGGGGAGGCAGCTTCTGAACTCACTCACATAACTATCAGCAGGTAGCAGGTGCTCACTGGTGATGGCAGACATGCCAGTTCCTTGGTGACATGGGTTCCTTTGAAAGGGAAGCCTCACAATCTGGAAGCTGGATTTCCCCAAAGCATGAGCCAAAGTCCAAGGTAAAAGTTATGTTCGCTCTGTCACCAAACCTCAGAAGTTACTATGTACCATTTCTGTAGCATTCTACTCATTCCAAGGGCGTTACAGGATACAGCCCATCTCTAGATGGAAAGGATCCCAAGGAAAGTTGCTGGGGCCATCTTGGAAGCTGCTTACTGGAGATGGGTACAGGGAAAACAAAACTTGAATTATCTGTGTATATCTGTGTGCATGTGTGTGTGGAGGCCAGAGGTAAATGTTGGGTGTCTTCCTTAATCATTTTCCATCTTATTTTTTGACACAGGGTCTCTCAATGAACCTGGAGCTTGCAAATTTGGCTAGACTGGCTAGCCAGCACACTCCAGGGAGCCTTCTGTCTACACCTCCCCAGTTCTGGGATTATAGGTACATGTCTGCCCTGTATTTTTACGTGGGTTCAGGGAATCAAACTCAGGTCCTCATACGTGCATGACAAGCACTTTATGTGTGTGTCTGTGTGTCTGTGTCTGTGTGTGATGAGAATTCACAAGAACTCGGCAGCATTAGTCATTTATAGAGTGGGAAATGAACAGCTCATCGACAAAATGGAAGTGGGGTGTTTAGCTACCTCCCCTTTGTATGTTTCTAAACCATTTGGAAACACTAAGTTGATTTTGAAAATGCTTTATCTTCAGTCCTTGGCTAAAGGACTTGTCCTTGTCCCTAAACTGATTTTGCTGAAGTGACTTCTCATGGCCTCTTGACGGCACTACCAGCTTCCGAAGTGTTCCCTCCTGCTTGAGGACATCAAAAGAGTCTTATGACCCCTCTTGACCCTCCAATTACATCATACTCTATATTTAAGCTCCTGGTGGTTGCCTCTGTCTAAAACACCTATGGGGTAGAAAAGTAACATCATCTACTTACTGTCTAAAGAATCAGACTCTGAAGTAAGAGAGATTAACAAGAAAAAAGCATAGCAATTGCATTTAACTGTGCTTTTTGTCCCATGGCACCAGAGTCTTCAGAAATGATGGCCTGAAGACCCAGGGGAAACCGTGTGTTTTTGTACTAAGTCTGATGAAAGAAGCAGACAGTGGATAGTGGTGGAGAAAAATGATTGGACGGAAAGAGGCATGATCAGTGTTAATAAACTAGGGTTAGAAGGGTTTCAGCAAGAACTGCTCAGATTCCTCTCTCCCCTCACTGTCTCTGTCTCTGTCTTTCCATTTCTTCCTTCAGATATGGGAGCAGAATACCTGTCTCATGAAGACTTTGGCAGGGGGGAGATCCGAGAGTGCCTTTGTGCCTTTTCTAGATGTTATGGCTTCCTTTAGAGAGCAGAATTCTCGTTTCTGTGACCTGCTGCAGGGACAGAGGAGAGACGCAGAAATGAGGGTGGGGAAAGCCAGAGATGCTTGGCTTCTAGTGTTCAGCTTGAACTGAGCTTTACAAAAAAGCCGTGCTGCCCCTGAGCTGTGTTTGGTGCCTATATGTTCATCTTGGCCCCCATTACATCCATAACCAGTCGCTAAATCATAAGTATTTTAAAATATTTAGCTACGAACCAAATACTCAGGAGATAGAGACTGCAGGACTGAAAGTTCAAGGCTAGCTCAGACTGCAATTTGAGTTTGAGGCCAACATAGACTACACAACTGCAAGGTCTAGCAACGGTCATGAACGCCGAGCTGCTCTTACCACCCACTGAGCCTCCTAATGTGGCCTGTGTAAGTGAGCACTGAAGGTATCCTGGGGACAGCTGGAAATCACACCCCAATAGCCCTGTAGTCACATTGAAACTCACATCCCCTATCAGCTCTTTTGCAGCTGGGTTTTCTGCTATTTCATCAGCCACTTAAGCTCAGTCTCATGTG
Source organism: Nannospalax galili (assembly GCF_000622305.1). Lineage (NCBI taxonomy): Eukaryota > Metazoa > Chordata > Mammalia > Rodentia > Spalacidae > Nannospalax > Nannospalax galili. The sequence continues at coordinate 551,063 of NW_008360306.1, read as the reverse complement.
AAAGATTACATGCTTTTCATAGGAAAAGTGAGTCAAAAGCGAAGTTGGAATCGGAGGCTCCTGACTAAAGTCACTTTAGGAAGGAAGGGTTTATTTTGACTCCCCAGTTGAGGGTTCAGTCCATCATGGTGGAGAAGTCAGGGTGGCAAGAGTAGTTCTAGCTGTGGCAACAGGGGCATTTGGTGGCCAGTCACACTGCATCCAGTCAGAGAGCCAAGAGAGATGAATCTTGATGCCCCAGCTCGACTTCTCCTTTTTATTCAGTCCACTCAGAGCCCATGGGATGGTGACACCCTCATTCAGGATTGGTCTTTGCTCTTCAGTTAAACCTCTCAGAAAACACCCTCACAAACCTACTCACAGGGGTGTCTCCTAGGTGATTCCAGCCAAGTTGATAATGAAAATGAATCATCACAGAAGCTAAAATTTTGGACCTTCAGGGAGGTTCACTTGATTGTAGCAGAGCTGTGAACTTGATCTTCTTCCAGGGAAAAGGAAAATGTAGTGAAACCCCCAGGGCTTTAACCCTCTCCACACAATCTTCTTATTAGGATGTTGATAATGGGGAAGGAGACTTTCCTAGATCAATGTGTGTTTCATTTCTTCAGGACAAATTTCAAATAGCGTTGGATTCCAAAGAAATTGAGTAAACCGTGGTGTGATGTGCAAATACTGAGGCTTCTGTAGACAATGAGATTGGCTAAGCTTCTAAATTGACTTCCCATTGGCTGAGTGACCTTGGGCAAGTGTTTTAAGTCCTCTTGGCTTCGGGTCTCTTTGATCATAAAACAGTGCTAGTAGTAGTCACAGCAGTCAACTTCTTATAAAAAAATATTTTATTTATTATTTTATTTATTTTATGTATATGAGTGAGTGTATTGCCTGCATGTATATAAGTGCACCCATGTCATGCATTGGCCACGGAGGTCAGAAGAAGGTGTCGAATCCCCTGGAACTGGAGTTACAGACAGCTGTTAGCCACCCTGTGGGTGCTGGGAATTGAACTCAGGTCCTCTGCAAGAGCAGCCAGTGCTCTCAACCGCTGAGCCAGCTCTCCAACCCCATCATTCAGCCTTTTGAGTGATCAGAAATGGCAAGTGTGTATCCTTGCTGCAGCTGCTCCCTCCTGGGTCCATGACAGACATTGCCAATCAGTCACAGAAATTTTTCTGATGAAATTGAACTAAAAGATGCTCCAGACAGCCATGACTGCCCATAGCTAAACTGAAGCTGACACTGGAACTGAAGTCCATGTTCTGTCAAAAGCTTAGTGCATTCAGATACATGGAACCGTAGTGCATCCCAGACACATGGAACCTAAGCACTGTTAGAATTACTAGAACTTTTCTTGGAAAATCTTAAAACACAGAATAGACTCGTTGTCTGATCTCAGAGCCTATTTCCTTAAGCTCCTTTAGGGCTGTGAAGGACAGACCCCAGTTTATCACATGGATTTGGATTGGCTACCAGTATCTGACAGCTGGACTGCTGTTTCCTCATATTTAGTCTTTGAAAAGACCCTATGAGATTAGTGAGTTTTATTAATTTTTTAAACTAGCATATTGGCTGTTAGCATACCAGCTTAGTCCCTGGCTGATGGGGGCTCAAGGATGCTGGCAGCCAATTTCCATTCCAATCAAGTGAGACCTGAGAGAAGCAGAGAAAAACAGATCAAAAGAAACTAGAATTTGATTGAAAGCTATGGCATCTAGCGCCACCTACTGTTACATCTCCACATAGCTGCCATTGCCAACCCTAAGGCCATTGATAGTATCAGTCTGTCTGTAATAAGTTTATTTCAAAACGTTTTCATGATCTCAATCATTATATTTTCAATTCATGGTTTATGATTCTATACGTAAAAATCACACATACTTATTATAGAGAGATGGGAACAATTCCTTGGTAAGATTAGTTACACTCCCTGTAGCCAGCACACCTGAGTTTCCTGGAGGTTCCTGGTTTAAGAACAAGTGAGTGCTACTTTGGAGCCCTGACATGCAAAGGAAAGTGAGGTGTGGCTCTGGAACTCTGGCTCCATCCATATCCCATTCTCCAACTGTCGCCTATCTGCCTCCACTCCCCTAGTTCACACTTCATCGAGTCCTTCAAAGCACAATTCCCATTCCCAAAGCAGTGTGACTTGAACTGAAGAGTTCACCAGAGAGATGAGGATGGCTACACTGAGCCTCTCAAGGGGAGAAGTAATAAACCATCTTTCATAAGCTTGTGGGGGTTCTTATTTTCTGAAGGTCAACCACCCTCTCTCATTCCCACTCAGGACCCATCCTCCGTAGCACACTGCCCCTTCCAGCTTGTGCTTCTCAAGGATGCTTTCTCGCTCCCTCCCATCCTCTTGCTCAGTAAACCAACACCTTGGGAAAGGGAGATTTAAGAAGCAGCAGTGGAATGATGAATTTCCCTCCAGCATGAAGAAGACTGAATTTTCCAAGAGACTTAATAGGCAAGAGCCTAAGTTTTAACTGTAGAGATGGAGGCTCTAGCATTACCTCTGACAGCTTCTGTTTCCTTTTCTGTAATATTAGTATTAATAACTGTCTCATTAGGTTATTGGGAGAAGTAAATGGGATGGATTGTGTGAAATGCTGAACATAGTGCCGGCACGTGGCAGTGTCCCAACAATTTGTCCATCTGGGTGACTCAGACATGCCCTTTTCCCACCAATCTCCCCACCTCCAAGGAGAGAGTCCATATGTACACTAAATCATGAATGGCGTATCTCTCCAGAGTTGCATATCATCCAGCCTGTATATTCTTATGTGACAGGTTTGAAGTGATCAAGTAATGCAAAGGAACAAAGAGTAAAAGGATGAGTCCACTGTAACAAGTTGAGAGGGCATTCCAGGAAGAGAGAACAGCAGTTGCAAAGGCCCTGTGGTTAGAAGGAGCATGGTACATATGGCACACTTCAAGGAGGCCTGTGTGGCTGGCAGTGCTTCCAGATGATGACAGCACTGAAGGCAGGAGGCAGGTCTCACAGAGCTGGGGAGTTCCTTAGAAAGATTTTGAACTTTAAGGGCAATAAGGAACATTTTTAAATATTGTAGGCAAAACAGTAGTGGAAGCAAGAGTGCGTTTTGGAAGGCTCATCTGTGAAGGTGGTGATCAAAAGAAATGCGTAGAGGGAGTAACCCTGGAAAGATGGCTCAGAGGTGAAGATCAGTTGCTGCTCTTGCAGAGGATGAGGGTTCATTTCCCAGCACCCACAAGGTGGCTGACAACCACAACTCCACTTCCAGGATATCCAGTGCCCTCTTCTGGCCTCCACGGGCATTGCATACACAGGTGCACTTGCATACATGCAGGCAAAACACTCATACACATAAAATAAAAGTGAATAATTTTTTTTAAGTAGAGGGAGGAAGCTATGTGTATTGTCCTGGTAAGGGTTGGTGCTGGCTGGCAACAATTGAGACTGACAATGTGGGAGAGGAAGACAAAATAGAGAGCTCTTTAGAAACCAGAAACCTTTCAAGTCAGCTGTTAGAACAAGAAAATATCCCCAGACAACAGCACCCACAAGGGTGTGGCCGCATCCATACAAAAGGCCACGGTGTGCTGACCCCTGGGTTAGAGGGGACTGAGTCAGAGCAACAAGGGCAGAATACTAAGCTCCCCACTGTGTGATATTTAAGAAGAAACTCCATCTCTTAGGTCCTGGGATTCCCTTTTGGCAAAATAGAAATAAAGATGCCCTTTGGATTTGTGTGAGAGTTAAATGAGGCATCAGAGGCTGGAACAATTGAGGAAGGATGCTCCATAATCACATACCTGAGAGAAATGATCATTCAGCCATGAAGCCTGTCAGGGTCACATGGCATCTGTCTGTCCTTGCATGGCCACAGTGACCAGCACCACCATTACCTTGCCATAAAGAGGTACCTCGTCTCCCTTATAATTAGTATTTAACTTGTAGGTTTAACCCTGAACACTACAATGCTCACATCTCTCTGCTCATTCAGAAACAGGGAGAGGAGCTCAGTGCCAAGACAGCAGAAGCTTTCTCCACAATAATCGTGACTCCTGGTTGTCTGTTCCTGCACTTTCCCCCGAAGACTCTGGTGGCACAGCCTCCCCTAAATTCTCAACAGAGAACTTGCTTGTCTCCTCAGAAGAGAGTCCCCTTTTCCATCACTTTTCTCTCTCAGTATTCAGACCCAACATCTTGTCTTCTGGGTCCATAAGAAGATGGGTAAAGGGACTCAAAGTACTCAAAGGAGGCCCTCTGCGCCCAGGAAGGACATTTTTTATTGTATGTGTTTGAGCATTTGGTTGCATAAGAACACCATGTGCTTTCAGTGCCCACAATACCAGAAGAGGGTGTTGGATCCCCCTGGAAATGCAGTTATGGATGCTTGTAAGTTGTCATGTGGGTGCTGGGAACCAAACCCAGGTCCTATGCAAGAGCAGCCAGTGTTCTTAAATGCCGAACTATCTCTCCAGCCCACTAAAGGGATTCTTTAAGGGCTCAATAGAGCATATCATATTTCATTTTGAAGTATTTGCTGTGGAATAAGGTCACTGGTTCTGGGTATCCCTAGGTAGGTAGGTACTTTATGTCTTGGTGTCCAAAAAAATAAAATAAAATGAAATAGTCCCTTCTCCCCAAAGGAAAGTACTCACCCACACTATAAACCCACCACCGAAAGCCTAACTATGGCTGTGCGATCCAAGGCCTCATGTGCGTGTTCTCACCGTGACCACACTCACTCCTTCCCGACTGCCCTCCATCCCATGAGTCTGGAATTTGCGGAGCTTCCTGCTCACTCTTCACTGATCTCTTTTCAAACATTCTCCCTCCCCCCTCAGCTCCACAGTGTGTCCCAGCTGTTCTCCTGATGTCTGTATCAACCCAAGCACATTTAACAGGAATTCATTTCCATCTTAATTTGATTCTCGGAAGTAGATCATATTTTAAGGTATAACAAAGATGAGTTTGGAACATTCTTTCATAAAACAGAGAAAACAGATATTTAGAAGATTGGTTTTCTGGCCATGACCTCCAACAAATCATTCTGATTTTCTACCATAAAAAGTCTTTATGATGAAATCTAACAAAATTCAGTGCATGAGCTAGGGAGGTATTATCTTTAAATCAATAGCTAGTCCCCACTATGCAAAACAGGACATTGATGGGAGGGGTGGAACAGAGCTACTAAGAACACATGCATTGCTCAGTACGGTAGTGCAGGCCCTGAGAGGGTGAAGCAGGAGGATCATGGGCTCAAGCCGAGCCGAGGTTTTGATAGTGAGAGCCTGTTACAAAAAAAAAAAAAAAAAAATGCTTTTCTGTCACTTGCACTTGAGTTCAAGTTTAGGCTTTGCCACTTACTGACAGGTCTTTTTCACCTAAGCCTCCACTTGCTCCCCTAAAGAATGTAATTGCAGTATAATCTCATGTAAGAATGCGCTTAGGATAATACATAGCACATCCTTGGCAGAATACCACTGGCTCCATAAAACAGGTGAGAAAACTGAGGCTCAGAAAGTGGCTACAAACTCACTCAGGGTCATTCAGATCCTAAATAACAAAGCTGGGACTCAAACCTGGATCCTTCTAACAGCAAAGCTTTTTACATTTATTCCTCATTAAAGCTTCCAAAAGCTGCTATTTAAAGAATCTACACACTCACCCACCTCCCCACATCCATTAGCTGTTAACCTGGTTCATTAGGGGACATCACAAGGTGCTTTTCAGAGTCCTATTCTCCAAACCTGGACTCATCAGTCAAAGAAAGGATTCTGTTGGCACCTGCTATAGGAAAGGTGAGCAGGGCAGAGACCCTGACTTTGTTTTCCAGGAAACAAAGAACTGTGTCATCATTCATATTTCACAGAACATCAGAAAAAACAGAGGCTCTGCAGGCCAATATCACATCCAAGGAAAGCAGGGTCAGAACTGTCCCCAAGATGGCTCTGCAGCAGCCAGGCTAGGGGGTGAAACAGCCCAAAACAAAGTGGGCTTTGCTTAGTGCTTACTCCCTCCTAGTTTTTTTTTTTTTATCTTTATCTTTCTTTCTACAGTGTTTGCTAGTTTTGTAAGCAGAATAAAATCTTCAATGTAGAGTTGGTTCAGAATTGTGTTCCACATGTAAAAAGACCCAGTAGTCACTGTTAAGAGGGAATACAAGGACACAAGGACATGGGGCCCAGGACAAACAAGCTCTGTGAGAGAAAGTGTCCTAAGAAGATGTGGATCATTCATTAGGTTCTAGAGAAAAAAAAAGGACATGTAAGAAGGTTCTAGATATCATAAAATCATGCATCTGGAATGTCCTGCAAAGACCCATGTGTTAGAGGCTTGACACTAAGGGGAGATGGAAGAGCATTGAACACGGCCTCATGGGATGTCTTCAGACAGGTCATGAAGTATACTCTGGGAGGTATTGTGACATTGTGGGACCTAGGTCTCTCTGGCTCTCTCTCTCTCTGAGGTGAGTGGTTTTCTCTGCCCCATTCCTCCATCAAATTGCCCCCTCACAGTTTCAAACCTGTGGGACCAATCAATCACAGACTGAAAGCTTCAAAACTTGAGCCAAAATAAAGCTTTCTCTTTACAAGCTGTGTCGGGCATTTGTTACAGTGATAGAAAGCTGGCTAATGACCCCATAACTAACCCTAAGCTATAACCCCATAGCCGTTTCCTTTGGGTCTTCATTTCCGTTTCTTGAACACCACACAGAGAGCCTATTCTCCGAAACTGCATTTCCCAGAGGCCTTAGATTCAGATGATAGGGGGATCCAGCAGAAAATTAGAGGGTAGGAAGAGAGGAGAATCCAGAGTCCCTGTGTGTCATTCAGCACCTCCGTTCAAACCAGTCTCATGAGTCCAACCTCTGCCATGTATCCCCATTCCAGGTTTTCTGGAGTCCCCTTCCCTTAGTCCTGCCCTCCTCGTGGCCAAAGCTGCTTCTTTTGCTAACCTCTAGCTTTTTCTGTTGCCCCTACTTGGCTTTTCAGATCTTCCAGCACTTTTGAAATGGATCCCAGTTTGATTCCTTCTGTGAAGCTACTGAGTATGAGCTCTGATTTTCCATCCAGAGCCTGCCTGACACAGTGTGTTAAACTAAACCATTAACTTGTATCATTCCAGAGTCTTAGACAACTCTATTTAAATGAGCATTAAACATTTATATTTTTCCTGCCTCAAGAGAATTAGTCAAAATTGCTGTACAAGCATGAAAAACACTATTATTTAATTAGGATTAATATATGTAAATTACAGAAAAATTAGGGAAAGGAATAACCCAAGTAAAAAATTATTGTTTAATTAATTTACAACTCAAACACCCTGATATGACATCTCAATTGCTGATTTATTGTATTTACTTATAGTTTATTGTATTATACATGTATACTTTGCCGTCAAATTTTTAAAACATCATTTGTATGAGATGACAGAAATTTCTAGATTAAGGTAAATCTTAGCACTCTCTATGATCTAACTTCTTTATATCATATAAGTTGCATTTTCACTTGGAATTATATCCCATCACCAATCTTTTACACCAATAAACAACAGCAATGTGAAGTGTTAATAGCAAAACACCATAATCTGAACAGATCATGGCTTAGCCCCATGACTGGGCATGGAGGCATCTCATGCTGTAATCCACCCTGAAGCTCTTGGTCCTTGCTATGCCATTCCCTTGGATGAAGTGGGATTGTTGGGCCAAGGGGACATATACAGTTATCATTGCTCAGGGGTGGGAGTGGCTTCTGAGAAATGCACTGTTAGGTGATAGGGTCAGTGTGCAGGCATCATACAGTGTTAACACAGTCCTAGTCTGCCACCCACCTAGGCTATGTGGAATGAGTGTGTGTGTCTGTCTGTCTGCACGTTTGCGTGTATATGGGCACATGTGGAAGGGTCTGAGTGCACACATGTGGAGGCCTGAGGTTGACGTCAGGAATCATCCTCCATCTCTCTTCTGCCTTATTCCTGGAAGGGTCTCCCAGTCAAACCCACAGCTCACCAACAAGGCTAGTCTCACTCACCAGCTTGCTATGGGAATCCCTTGTCTCCACCTTCTGAGGCTGAAATTACAAGAGCTGCTATGCCCACCCAGCATTTATGTGGGTTCCGCAGGTCTGAGTTCCAGTCCTTACACTTTCATGGCAAGTGATCTAACCACTGAAGCACCTCCCCAGCCCATACATGTGGCTGGGTAGTAGGATTGCTGACCCAGCTTCATCCTCCTGAGAGGTTCACTGCCTATGATGTCAATGCAGTAAGAATCCTTCAGCTCCATTACAATGTTTTGTGGTCGCTGCTGAGGCCATTGTTTTTGCAGTGCAGGGCTAAGCACAGGGGCTTGTACCTGCTAAACAAGTGCTCTACCACCCAGCTTCATGATCACCACAGACCACCATCATTTTCACAGTCCTTCTTTGACTTAAGAGTTGCTCTGTGGACCATGGCAATACTTCTGAGGCTTTTCATACCTGTGTCATGTTGACCTCTGCAATGCTTGTAATGAGTAATTCTGAACCCAGGTGTTCTAGCTATAATCCCAGCACTTGAGAGGCTAAGGCAGGAGGATTCTAAGTTTAAGGATAGCCTAGGCTATATCATGAGACTCTCTCAAAACAAAACGAATCTTTGATGCTTTATAAACTTTTAATTTTGTTAATATCAAATGATGCTTGAAAGTGGATGCTTGAACCAGGACTCCCCCTTCCAGAGACAATTATCATTGCTAGTTTATAATAATCATTAAACAACAGATTGCAAGGGTGGTTGCCTGGGGACCCACTGAAATGCTGACAGAGTAGTGGAGCTGTGGACTCATATGGTTCCACTAGACTTTTGTGTCAGGTTGATGACACAGTAGTGAATTGTTCAACACCAAATCCAACAACACAGACTCATTCTCCCTTGATAACATAGATCCCTGATACACTGGCAAGTGTCACTCAGCAACACTTGAAAAAAAATATGCTTCAAAGTTGGACATTGTTATGGTCTGATTATGAAGTGTCCCCCCAAAAGGTTCATGTATTGGGACTGAGGTGATGACTTAGTAAATTGCTTACCTTGCAAGGGTGAGGACTGGCATTTGACCCCCAGAACCTATATAGGAAGCCAGGCACAGTGGCACAAGATTGCAATCCCAGTGGTCAGAAGATGGAGACAGAGCCAGGGGGATCCCTGGAAGCCAGCTGGCTAGCCAACCTAGCCTTCTTGGTGAAATTCCAGGCCAACAAGAAAGCCTATCTCAAATAAAGAGTGCAGATCAGAGGCAACCTTGGGTGTCGTTCGTCAGGTACCCTTAACTTTTTATTTTATCAAACTAGCACACATGCACCCACACACACATGAATGTGTACACATGTACACACATAAGCATGCCCATCTAAGTTCATGTATTGAAAGCTTGACCCCTTATGTAATATTCAGACGTGAGCCTTTTGAGAATTAACTGGATCATGAGTGTTCCAACCTCATAAATAGACCAATCTGCTGATGAGTTCAGAGGTTATAAAACTATCAAGTGAGACCTGATTAGAAAAATCAGACTAGGCCAGGCATGGTGGTGCATGCCTTTAATCCCAGCACTCGGGAGGCAAAGGCAGGCAGATCTATGTGAATTCAAGGCCAGCCTGGTCTACATAGTGAGTTCCAGGACAGCTGGAACTACAGGGAGACCCTGTCTCAAAAAAGACTAAAAAAAGGGAGAAAGAAAGAAAGAAAGAGAGAGGGGGGAGGGAGGAAGGAAGGAAGGAAGGAAGGAAGGAAGGAAGGAAGGAAGGAAGGAAGGAAGGAAATCAGACCACTGATGTGTGATGTTGGAGGGCCTGTCCCATCCATGGCCTCTGCTTCTCTCCCTCTCCTCTCTCCTCCCTCTCTCACTCCCTCTCTCTTGTGCCATGAGGTAAACAGCTTCCCTCCACAATGCCCTTCTGCTGTGATCTTTCTGACTTGCTTCAGTCCTAAGATCAACAGAGCCAGCTGCGGACTAAAACCTCTGGAACCATGAGCCCAAATAAATCTTTCCTCTTTTTAGTTGCTTTCCCTCTGTGTTCTATTCACAGCAGTGGAAAGTGACACAGACATTCTCACTATAGCATCGTGAGGAAGGCGGCATGTGAGAGGCTTAAGAGGTCACAGGTGCACTAGTGTCACATCAGCAGGGTTTAAACATGTACATGTGAATTATCTGGCAGGAAAAGGTGTGTTTGTTTTTCCTTTGTTTACAAATGTGGTAAGTTGGGAATGTTATTTTGGTGCTTCGAGGAGAACATAATGGGAACTCAAAAAGGAAGGGATTAGAAAGACAGGCAACTTGCCTTGGAACAGTTTTTTTGTTTTTGTTTTTTTGCCATGGCCAACCCTTCTGATCTTTCCTGAGGGATGAGAGTGGGGGAAGAGAACTGGTTAAAATAATTCTTGGGGAAGGGGGTGGTCAGAGAGATGGCTCAACAGTTCAGAGCACCAGCTGCTCTTGCAGAGGACACCCAGATTCTCTTTCCAGCACTCACATCGTGGCTAACAACAGTAACTCCAGTTCCAGGGGATTCAACACCTTCTGGCCTCTGTGGGAACTGCACATTGCACTTACATACATGCAAGCAAAACATACATATAAAATAAAAATAAATAGATAAAACCAAGAAGATTTCTTGGTCTTCTGCCTACATTGGCCATCCCAAGAAAGGGACACACTTCAAGTAGAAAGTTTGTGTTGCGGTTAACAGCAACCCCTACACACGCTTGTTTAAATAATAAAGGAAACAATCAGGAAAATGGTGCTGGTGAACCTTGCTCATTTAATAGAGCATCCAGGCCTGACTCCTCCTACTTAGCCTACCAACTCTCTCTCTCAAACCCTGACTTCAAAAACCCTTCTCAGTGAAGTGATACCCATAGGGTTGTGCCAAACATTGTTTTGCCCTTTTTTGACAGATTTTCTCTTTGTTAACGATTTGACTACTTTACCCTTAATGCAAAATCATATGACATGCACACCAGCTAAGAAAAAGAAAAAAAAAAGTACCACAGTCCCACTCTATAAAGAAACACCACATTTGGGGGTCATGCCTTCCATGTCTTTGAAATGTGTATTTCCATGTAGATCATTTTTCAAAAAGTGATTTTAATAATGAAATGGAGATTTTTTTTAAAGGTTAAAACCTCATTTAGTTTTATGTCTTATGGGGTTTATACTGAGTACAATATTGTATAACTGTAATAATTCAACTGTAAACTTAAAAATGTACAGCCAATTTTGTAAGAGATGCATCCTAGCTCAGAAAAGTGTTATTGAATATGTCAATGCTGATGTAATAAAATGCTTCTTCTAAGTATGTGGTTATTAAATAAATAATTTTTTAAAAAAACATAATTGTGCTATCAATAATACTTTCCAGGGCTGGAGAGATGGCTCAGTGGTTAAGAGCCCTGGCCTCTCTTACAGAGGACCAGTTTGGTTCCCAGAATTCACATATTGGCTAACAACCATTCATAACTCCAGTTCCAGGGAATCCAACACTCTCTTCTGGTCTCCATGGGCATTGCATGCACATGTGTACTTACATACATACAGGCAAAACACTCATACACATAAATAAAAATAACTAAATCAATAAAAGCAAAAAAAATTAATATTGCTTTTCTAACATGTCCTCTCATTCAGAGAACTCAGAATATCTATATCAATAAAAGTACTTCCATCACTGTGTTAGAAGTACATCACTTTTCATTGCTGTGTGTTATTCAGCTGTTTAGAAGCATTCTGGAGTGAGATAGGTAGGCAGTTTGTTATTACAAGCAGTATTCTAGTCAGTGATCATACTGAGGAATCTTGGTGTCCAATCAGGCATATTCCCCTGCAGGATGCTTACTTGCAGGTGTTAGATCTAGGGGTATGACCACTTCTAATGCACTTGGTAAGCAAGGATGAATTATTTTTCCCAAAGGCCATCACAGTCTGTTCTCTTTCCAGCTTTACCTGAGAGTACTTTTTCCCATCATTTCTCATTATTTCTTTTTACCTAAAAAAAAACCTATGTTGTTGGAATTAATTTCAAAGCATGAGAATCCAGATAATACTCTGGTGAATATTTCCCCAAACTGGGTCCTAAGGAGGTGGCTTTTATATTATAGTTAATTAAATTATCTTTTTTATATTGACCTGGCATCATTCTCTGATTTGTAAAGTTTTGATTGTGAGATTTACCAATGTCTATTTAGGACAGATGAATAAGGAAGGAGAAATAAAAATCCATAAAGAATTGTCTGAATAATCCACTTCTAAAATCCTGCTATGGGACTATAAAGGGGGGAAAAGGTCACTGGCACCTTTACAGTGACCAGATACGGTTCTTAAAATCAGTGTCGATAACACAAACAATAATTTTCAATGTCCCTTTCTTTTACTCAACTTTTAAATTATATTTATTTACCTGTTTGTGTGTGGGAGGGGGTATACACTTCCATGACACACCTGTGGAAATCGGAGGATAATATGCAAGAGTCAGTTCTCTCTTTCCACCATGTGGGTGCCAGGCCTCAAGTTCAGGCTTAGTGGCAAGTGCCTTTACCCACTGAGCCATCTTGCCAGCCCCAATAATTACTTTTTAATGTTTATTTATTTGCTTTTTTAAAAAATGCTGACCAGTCACTCCTATTTACAGTTAAATGCTTGCTACAAGTCAAGAATTTGACAGTTGTTAATCCTTACAACAGGGTAGAAATTATTCCCATTCTCCTGAAGAATCTGAGGCCCAGAGAGTTGAAATAGCTTGCCCAAGTTCACACAACTGATCATCTTGCAGAGGAAGATGAGAACTCAGGTCCACCTTCCTCCAGAGCCCTTGATATGCCCACTGTGCCACTTGGTCTCTACTGATGTAGAGGTGGGCTCTGCACCCGCCTTCCAACCTGGACAGACATTGCTACAGTTTAGATGCTGAATGCCTCCGAAGTGCTAGGTGCTCAGTGTCTCCCAAAGTTTGGTCCTCAGTGTAGTGTACTGGGAGATGGAACCTCTGCTGGAGGTGTGCCTTTGAAGTGGCTTGTGGGACCTTGGTCCTTTCCTCCCAGTCATGAAGTGTTTTTGCTCTACCACACATTGCCCCCATTATATGCTGCCCTACCACAGGCCCAGAGCAACAGGGCCAAAACCACGAGCCAAAATAAAGCTTTACTCTTTGTAAGTTGATTATCTCAAGTACCTGTTGGAGTAAAGGAAAGCTAGCACAGACACCTCAGACCTCTATCACCTGATCCATTTGGAACAATGGTATTAATGCTCCTGTTTCTCTCATTTCCTATCTTCCCATCAGGCCATAGACAAGCCAGTGAAGAGCATCAGGTATCTGGACAAAGAGATCATGAACCTCAAAAAGGACCTTAGACGGAGTTGGTAAGTGCACCCCACTCAGTAAAGGGTGGCCCTCCTGCCAGTGACCAGCAGGTTGGGGGCAGGGGATAGGTCTTTCTTGAGTCCAGGTGTCCTCAACTCTAGACATCCTAAGGAAGACTTACTCGTGGATGACCCTATAAGGAGCAGGGAAAAGCTCTGACTTCTCAGGGAGTCTCTGTACTCTAGCCGCCTCCACGGCCTTACTCCAGCCTGTCTCCTGCTTAGAGCTCCCCCTACCCTTCATGGGCCAGAATCCAACTCAAGACCATTCCCACATGGAACCCTCCCCTTTTTACTGAAGGCCCACATGATGACAAGAGAGCCAGATAGACTGACCCTGGGGTGCTTATTCTACCTCCCCAGGCCTCTGTTTCCCAGAAGATAAAATGAGGTTGTCAGAACTGATGCAAACAGCTGCCTCCCCCATCGCCTTGAGTATTCCTCTCCCCTGGCTCCCCGCTCCTTCACTCCCTGATGGCAGGAGTAACTGAGGCTCAGGACTGCATTTTAGCCATCTCTATACAGCGAGATGAGTTTTTTTTCTTTTTTCTATGTGTATGTGTTGCATGGGGGTGGGGTTTGCACGTGTATGAGCATACATGTGGAGGGGAGGGTACCCATGCATGTGTGCATAAGTGCATGTGGAGGCTCAAGGTTGATGTTTGAAATCATCTTAGATCACTCTTCCACATTATTCTTCGAGGCAGAGTCTCTTAGGCAAACCCAGAGCTCAATGATATGGCTTGTATCACTACCCAGTTTGCACTGGGGATCCCCTGTCTCCATCTTCAAAGGCCGGAATTACAGGTAGGCACCACTCCCAACCGGTATTTATGTGAGTTTCTTGAGGCCTTTCACCTGCATAGCAGGTACTTTAACCATTGAGCTATCTCCCAGCCCCTAGAGGAAATCTTTTTTCCTTACCCCTTAACTCCTTCCTGGAAGTTGGAGGGAACTTTAATAGAGCTTTGAACTTAGCAACTCAAAGTAGAGTAAGAACTGGAGACCTTTTGGTCTGCTTGATTTTGCATAAAACACATATGAGATGTGCTGGGAGAGGTAATGTGGGCAGCTCAGAAGATCAATATGTCTTAAACACTTCATCTCCAAGCCAGACCACAGGGAGGGGCACAGCAAGATGCCTCTTTCCTTCACCCTTCATCAGCTAGAAGGTTCCCTGTCCCACCTACCAGCTCAGAACTGATGGCTGAGCCCAAAGAGGCATGAGAAGTACAGAGAAAAGGAAACAAGGGAAATGGGGCTAAGGAAGGGCTGAAGAGAGGACCCCAAAGGCAACATCCCCTAGCTGTAGGAGATGTAGCTCTGTCTACTCTTAGGGCCTTGGAACAGGTAGATATAAACCATGATGTAATCTTTCAGATTTAAATATCCACACTAAAAAAGATAAACAGAGGAAAACAACTCCAATAACATTTTTAAATTTTTTTTAGAAGAAGCATTTCATTACAGCTTTAAGATACTCAATAACATATTTTATTTAACCTAAAACACTCAGATTGTAGATAGATAGATAGATAGATAGATAGATAGATAGATAGATAGATAGATAGATAGATAGATAGATAGATTCAGAGTTGGGGAGACAGGTCAGTTGGTATGATGGTTAGTTTTGATTGTTAGTTTTGTGCTTGGCACAGTGTAGAATCACCTGAGAAGAGAGTTTCAATGAAGAATAGACAATATAAGAATAAACAAGATAAGGTTGCCTGTGGGAACACCTGCATGGGTTTTTCTTAATTGGACTAATTATGATGGGACTAGACCTTGATCACACCACAATGATGAACTGTAACCTAGACCATGATCACACCACAATGATGAACTGTGACGTAGACCTGGATCACGCTGCCGTGATGGACTGTAGCCTAGAACTGTGAGTCAAATAAACTTTTCTCTCTTAAACTGCTTGTGTTGGGGTATTTTATCACAATAGGAAAAGAAACTAAGACATCTGTTAAAATGCATGCCTTTCAAGCATGAGAAACCAAATTCAATCCCCCAAAACCATATTTATTTTTTAAATGTCAGGTGTGGTGGCCTGTGCTTGTAATCCCCGGGCTGGGGAGGTAGAGATGAGAGGATCCCATCAGCCAGCCTAACCTATGCAGCAAGAGGCCCTATCTCAAAAAGAAAAAAGAAAGAAAGAAAAAAAGAAGGTTGATACACCTGGGAAAAAAACAGCAGAGTTGTGTTCTGGTCTGCCTGAACACACACACACACACACACACACACACACACGCACACACACACAGAGTTTAATAAGAGGCTTTATGTTTTGTTTCCTCTACATGATATAAAGGGGTGAAATGAAGAAAAATAGTGAATGATTAAACTTCCAGGGCATGTTTCATACTTGGCACACATATATATGTACACCAACCATATTTCAAGTATCCAATAATCCTTATGTCCGAACTGTACATCCCATCCTCCTTACCCTAAAGAAAGTTCCTATATTGAGCCTTAACCCCCAGTGTGACTCTATTGGAACAAGGGCCACTAACAAGGTAATGAAGTTAAATTAGATCAGAAGAGTGTCCTTACCCAGTCTGACTTGTGCCCCTATAAGAAGAGGGGGAGACTTCAGGAATGCATGCACAGAGAAAAGGCCATGAGAAAATGCAGCAAACACATGGCTGTCTGCAAGCCAGGAAGGGAGGCTTCGGGATAAATCAATCCTGTGGATACCTTGATCTTGGACTTCAGCCTCCACAAGTATGAAAAAATAAGCTTCTATGTTGAAGCCATGCAGCCTGTGGCATGCTGTGAAGGCAACTCCAGCAGTTTAATAATACAGCAATTGTAATAATCCTGCAAGCAATATCCTCATCTCAAGAGGGCCAACAGGGCTCAACCTGAGAGTCCCACATTGAGCTGAGTTCAGGGATGGCATTTGAACTTGACTGTCTGAATCCAGGACTGAGACATTGGCCTCTGTTGTGTTTGAAGCCAAGTTACAAGGGCTTTGAGGCTTTGGAGCCATGGAGCTCCAGAGACCAGTGAGAGGTAAGATTGAGAAACCAAGACTTGTCTGGCAGTAGCCATAGCAGGAAGCCAAGAAAGACGGTTGTTCCATGGCTGAGGAGGAGCCTGCCATCAGGGTCCTCCACGGTGCTGCCTGTGAGATATTCCAGGCTCCACAGGGAAGTTGGATCCAAAGTGAAGTCCAAAATATGGAATCAATTAATCTTCACAGACATTCATGGTCAGAAAAGACACCATTGTAACCATGTCCAGCTGAGGTAAATGGACTCAAACCCAGAGTCCCAGTGGGAAAGACATATCCAAATGTCCAAAGGCTGAGAAGTAAGAATTTGCACAATAATCTGCTTATTGTCAATAAGCAGCTGATAAAGATAAAGAGGCCCGTGGATGCCTGGATCTATGTAAGCCCTAGATGCTTGCCTAAAGCAGAGTGACCCAGCCTCAGGAGGGTGACCAGCAAGGATAAGCTGGCTTGCACCCTGAATATGTCACTAAATTTTCAGGAAATTTGCAAGTCACCTACTAAACATAGCTATTATTTAAATTTATAATTAGAAAAAAATTAAAACACAAAGAAAGATACTGGAGAACACACCCTTCTTTGCGTGTGTGTGTGTGTGTGTGTGTGTGGTCTGCATGCACATGTGTGTGTAATTATGCATGCCCATGTACGTACATGGAGGCCAGAGGAGGACACTGATGTCCTGCTCTATCACTTTCCACCTTATTCTTTTGAAACAGAATCTCTCACTGAACTTGGACTAAGTCGATAGCCAGCAACCTTTAGCAATCCTGTACCTGCCCCCCAACAGTGCTGGGGTTATATGCACATATGCAACCACGCCTGGCTTTTTACGTAGCTTCTGGGGATTTGAACTCAGGTCCTTGTCTAGATGATCCAGTCCCATTTATCCCTTCTTGATGCCTTTATACATTTTCTCTTATTTACCCTCTCAAATTTATTGATGATTAACAGTTTCTGTGTGACCAAAATATTATAGGAGTATTGCGGGTTGAATATGAAATATCCTCCTCAGGTTCATGCAATTGAACACTTGGTCCCCGTTTGTGGTGCTGTTTAGGAAGGTTATGGAAACTTTAAGAAGGTAGAGCTTTGCTGCAAGAAGTATGTCATTGGAGGTGGGCTTTGAATCTTATAGCTTGGCCCAATTCCTGTTTTTAATCTGCCTCCTGACTACCCAGCCAGCCTTAGGTGCCATCAGCTGTACCTTCTCTGCCATGATGGACTAACACCCTGTGAAACTGTGAAAAAGCCTTCCTCCCCTAAATTGTTCTTTGTTTATGGGTGTGCGGGGGTCTCGGGGCGCCAGCTGCTAGCGTGGCGAGGGTCTCCTGTGCGCACCTGGGAAGCCATGGGTCCCTCGGCTTGTCTGCTCCATGTTGCTGGCGGGTCCCTGCTTCTCCGCGTCTCTGTGGGTCTCTGCTACCGGGGCTGGCCCGGTCGAGTTCTGCCCCAATTTCACCCATGCACTCTCTCTCTAAGTTCGGGACCCGTCAGCTGCCGGGTCATGAGGAGAGGTGCCGGACGGCTGAAGCTGGATTTCCGTGAGTCGATGACGGAAGGATAGCCCCCCCGCCCCAGGCTGGATCGTAGGCAGTAAGACACAGAACTCAGCTCAGTCAGTGGTACCGCCCCTTTATTCAGTGACTTAGCTCGGCTCCAAGTCTCGGTGATCCAGCTCCGGTAGAACACAGGATTCAGTGATACAGCTTCAGACAAGTTCAGTGATACAGCTCTGATTTATTAGGGGGAAACGAGAGAATTTATAGTGTGGAGGCAGTAGCAAAAGCCTTAGCTGATAGGTGCTCCTAGGATGCTTATTTTACATAGGGCGGTGGGCTTCTATCAGGCTATCAGACAACGCCTGATTAAAACCTGGTAGCTCCTGTGCCAGAGGGCATGTATCTTGTGACGGGCATTTCAAAAGTAAGTCAGGGAGGAGAGCAGAAGGCGCCCCGCTGAGAAGGGGAGTCCCCCATTCGCAGCGAGCCAGCTTGTAGCTATCTGGACATGGGGAGACTGCTACCCTAAACAGCAGGGGTCCCCAACATTTGTTCAGATGTTTGATCACAGCAATCGAAAACTAACCAATATAAGGAGTGTGTAAGCCAATTCCCTCCCAGCTCTGGGTTTACTGACACCATTTTGGGGGCTCAAAACTAGCCACAGCAGGAATATTTATGGGATGGAAATCAGTAAACACGGCAATCAGAGCTTATTTCTCTGCTTCTTGTCCCATCCCAGGAGAACTGGCTGTTAAAACACTCAACCTGAATATGCCTTAAGAAAGGCAAAGGTTGGGACTGCCACCACTGAGGAGGCTTGATGGAGAGGGCATGCAGTGGCTTTCCTGCCTCTTCAGTTGACTGGAGGAGTCTATCACTCTGCCTGACACAGCACAGATCTGGAGCAGGGTAGAATTTAACATCCTTATGGGACAAACAGGGTCAACCTTGTCAACTGATGAGGGCAAAAGAGAGACTAACACAAGGGAAGATAGAAAAGCCACCTCAAGAAGCCATGAAATAACATTGAATGTTTCCCTTGGCCACACTGCTGGATTCCACAGACAGTAAAGGAATCAGAAGACCTCTTTCAGAGGAACTGACCTGTCCAGGGAAAGTTGTCTCACCAAGAGTTCATACACACACACACACACACACACACACACATACACACACCAGGAATTCAAACCCAGGATTAAAATGAGATGAATTTTTTAAATATTTTATTTATTTTTTTTAAATTTTATGTGTATGAGTGTATTGCCTGCATGTAAGTGAGTGCACCCATGTGCAATGCCACAGAGGTCAGAAGAGGGTTTCGAATTCCCCTGGAATTGGAGTTAAGGGCAGTTCGTAGCCACCATGTGGGTGCTGGGAATCGAACCCGGGTCTGCTGCAAGAGCAGTCAGTGCTCTTAACCACTGAGCCATCTCTTCAGCCCCAAAATGAGGTGAATTATTAACAGAGATGTTGTCTCTTCTATTTACATTCTTTCATTCAGTCCGTATCGTTTCCTATTAGTCTAGCCCACCTTGCACCAAGCACCTTGTCTCCTGGATTTTTATTTAATACTCCAGTTTTCTTATAATTCAATTGCACCATTTCTGGTTTCATGGCCAATTTAACATGATGCTAAAAAGAATAAAGTTCTAACTGCTTTCTCCTCGCCTGTTCCACCAGATGTTCTCTAAGGCTAAGCAGCATGTGGTGCACTGAGTTGCTGGGGCTCTGCTAGCAGACATTGACAACTGGGGCCTCCGCAAGACCCAGTTCTTGATCCACCTTGAAACTGATGGCATAGTCTCCTCTAAAGACACCAGCACTTGGTGTAAATGTCATCAGGAAAGCAAATAACTTAGCTATAAGAATATTCAAATTTAGGGGCTGGAGAGACGGCTCAGCAGTTAAGAACACTGGTTGTTCTTGCAGAAGACCCAGGTTTGAACCCCAGCACCCACATGGCAGCTAATAACTATCTGTAATTCCAGTCCCGGGGATCCAACAGCCTCTTCTGACCTCTGCAGGCATTGCACAACACGGGTACACTTACCTACATGCAGGCAATACATGCATACACATAAAATAAAAATAATAGAATTTTTTTAATTAAAAAAAGAATATTCCACCTGAAGCCATGATATATCCACGGCAAGGATTAGGCAAGCATAGGCACCCGTAAACAACAATGAGTTGTCAGCCTCTCTCTCTCCCCCACAGCAGACCCAGTAAGGTACAAATTCTGCAAGTGTTGAGGAGAACTTTGCATTTGGTAGACAGCAGATGCAAAGTAATTAGAAAAGCTAGGATGGATTTTTGACAAAGAAAGAAGGTATTCTTTGTACTGATGTACTTCTCTGCTGTGTGTTGGATGAGAGTTTGCAAAAGGCCCATATGTTAATGGCTAGAGTGATGCTTTTAAGGAGTGGTGAAAACCTGGGGAGGTAGACACTAGCAGGAGATACTTCATTGGAAGCATGTCCTCAAAGGGGATTTGGGGACCCTAGATACTTCCTATTCCTGGCTCTTTGCTTTCTAGTTCATAAGGTGCATGGTTTTGCTCACACACTCCTGCTAGGATGTACTACCTCACCAGAGGTTGATCTCCAATGGGCTCTTGCATGTTTGGAGGTCATCTAGATACAAGCAGGTCAAGGACGGCCTTGGTCAGAACAATATGTTTTCTCATTCTCAAGGTTAACTAGGGCTTGGTCTTGTGGTGATAGGGACCCTTTGAACTTCAAGTTGGGAGCTGGAAAATCATCCCTTCTGCCATTTATTTGTGGTCAAAACAAGTCACAAGGCCAGCCCAGATTAAAGGGCTTGGGGGGATTCTACCTTACAGTTTGGTAAGAGCTATAAAGTCACATTGCAGAAGGGTGGCGATGGGGACCACTTTTCAGTCAATATAGTCACACAACTAATTCTGAGATGACTTTGGAGACAGGAAGGAACAAGAGTTCAAAGTAATCTGCATTCTTGGGAATGCACAGCTGAAAGCATGTCAAAAGTCAAGCAGGCAGCGGTGGGAGAAGAAAATTCAAGGCTGCAAGGAGGCCAGAGCTACCATGGTGAGCAGTGTAGAAGCTGAAGTTTAGAG
This sequence comes from Nannospalax galili, assembly GCF_000622305.1. Taxonomy (NCBI): domain Eukaryota; kingdom Metazoa; phylum Chordata; class Mammalia; order Rodentia; family Spalacidae; genus Nannospalax; species Nannospalax galili. The sequence goes on along the minus strand of NW_008360306.1, from coordinate 530,045 downwards.
AGCAGTTACCATGGTGAGCAGATGCTAGACACAGAAGAAAGATGGGTAAGAAGTGAACTGGAGGAATTAAAGGAGAACAAAGAAACACAGAGAAGAAAGTCCTTGAATAATGGCAACGTTCAACCAAGGGACTCACACTCCTTTTACTGTAGTCCCTGAACCCATCTTCTGGAGAGTCTTTCTAGATCTTCTCTCTGTAAATGTTCTGGTCTTGGATTTCCATGAGATCTGTCCTAACTCTGGTCTCCTGCACATGTACTCTTAGAATTAATCCTTCTTGGGACATTAGGTCATCAACCCAGGAGCCTGAATGAAATAATTTCCTAGCTCACAAAGTACAGAGAAATCAAGAGGAAATGTAGCACCTTTATCACCCCACCCCATTTCTTGGGCAATTTAATGAGTCAGTATTTATTTATATCAATAACATTATTGACATTAACTTGGAAATGTTGTTTGTGTCTGAGCTTGTAGGCAGAGTGAGGTCCTCACAGTGTATATGTCTGTGTGTCTGTGTGTGTATCTGTGTGTCTGTGTGATAAATGTGTATTCTGTATGTGTATGTTTATGAGCAGGTACACAGACAAGAAAGCCAGAAGAGGAGGTCAGGTGACCAGCTCTATAACTCACTGCCTTAGTCCCTTAAGACAGGGTCTCTCAATGAATCTAGAGTCAAGCTAAGAGTCAGCAAGCCCCAGGGATCCTCCTGTCTCCTCCCTCCACATCACCAGGTTATAGGCACACATATGACCACACCCATCTTTTCATATGAGTGCTGGGGATTCACACTGAGGTCTTCATACTTGCTCACCAAGTGCTCTTTCCCAATGAGCCTCCTCCTCAGTCCCACTCTCAACTATTTTCTAATAAAAGAGATAAAATTCATCATTGAATTCAGTAATTAACTATTATTATTAATTAATAATAATTAATTGAATGATTAAATTAAGGAATACAGATATGTGACACATGTACACCTATCCTGTGCCCATCTGGATGTCACCAATGGATCACAGCGCCTTTTTTCCTTTGAGTGCAGAATTGTTTTCAAGATCTTCTCAGCCAACCACTTCAGGCAGTTACTACCACGATTCAGATACGTGACCTATATTTTAATTTATCATCTCTAAATTAGAAGGTACAAGAAGAAACTCTAGTATCTATAATGACATCATATTAACTCAAGTTGGGAACTCAGGGAATCAGCAGGGGGAACTGACATCACCTGAGTCCTTTTATGAATGAAACTGGAATTTAATCAGTGAATTTAAATAGCTGGAAAATTATTGTCGAACTCAGAAATTTATTCAGTGCTCTCTCTAGCTTCTGATCCCATCATTTAATGCCCTGGGACTTGAACATCCATAGCCTGTGGTCCCAAAGTCCAATCTTGATTCTTTCCAGACTCCAGGTCTTGTCTCAAAGATCCAGAATTGTTTAAGATCCAAGATTTATATGCTAGCCAATGCTTGGATGCAAGCACAGTTAAAGTTTCTGAATTACACCCAAAAAAGATCCATGTCACATCACCCTCCATGCCCTGCAGCCAGCAAGTTGTCATTAATGAGTCCTTTGTATGCTCCACAAGGACAAATATTTGGCCCATGCCTTTAGCTCAGAATTGGTAAACACAGCCACACACCTAAGGGGTAGACAGCTATAGACTGAAGGAAGTTGGCTCAAGCTAATTGCATTTTTATCATCTTGGTGGTGACCCAGACGCCCTACCCATTTCTTCTCTGTTTCTTGTGTCTTCCTGTGTCTGATGGCTCAAGTTAATCATAGTTCTAGGGCAGGTTTTCGCCTCTGCTTTTCGCATGACACTCTCCACTGAGGGTAAATATCTCCCTGATTCCTTTCCTTGAGGCTAGGATTATTTCACATTTTAAAAGGAACTTGACCAAAGGACCATGTTTTCAAATTAAAGCACCAAAATATCTTGAACCTTTAAGCCTTTTGTTGCATAAATTTTTCACAAAACTTTGTTTTGTGAAAGTCTTTCCCAAATAATAAATAATGTGGTCGTTTTATAGTCAGGCTTGGAGGATTCTTATAGTGCACTTGAAAGTTTGCTGGCTTTGGAGTCAGCTGTGGGTTCAAATCCTAACTTGGCCAGTTATTAGCTGGGTGGCATTAAGTAAATCAACCCAGTTCTCTAGACCTTGTTTATCACAGGAACAGAACAGAAGGATAATAAGATCCATTTCATGTTCTTATTGGAACCTGTGCCAACGGATGCAGAAGATTATAGGAACAGATCAATAAAGGGAAACCTTTTGTTGTTATATGCTGATTTTTGTGAGACTATGTGAAAACATCCATAGACATCAACAAAGAACATAAGCTTTAGCGACCAAGAGACCCAGTCCTGTCTCTGATCAGCTGGGGGAATGTGGACTAGCCATTCCACTTCTCATAGCCTTGTATTTCTCCAGTTGGGATGGAAGCTGAAGCCACGCCCCTTGTCCCTTAAGGACAACAGCACTACTCTACTCAGTGAGAGTTAACGGGCTTCTTCAGGCTTTGTTGCTGCAGAGGCTTGAGGACAGGAGAATCTGCTCCCCGGATGCTGGGAGCAAACAGATTAGACAGCTATTTTCCTGGAATGCTGGGAAACATGTTGTCATTCCCCTCCCACTTTTGCATACATCAAAGAAGGTCTGTTACTGGGCCAGTCTGCACAGCCCACAGTCTGTTACTGGGCACGTTGTACTGTTTTCTTACTATCATAATGGGAAAATTCCTATGTTCTGCACTGCTTAAGCACTCATCCTCATATGTAAATTCTGTGTGAACTTCAAATGCTGAGCTTCCAATAAAGACTCTCGGGAGGGCAGTGAAAGAGCTCTTGAGAGTTTCCTGGCAGAAACTGAGAGTCTCCTGGCCGAAACTGAGAGTCTCCTGGCCAGAGTTTAGTTTTTTGGGAATGGACACCATGGCGGATGTTTACAGGAAGCAGTGCCTCTTCAGGGACCTCTGTGTGGAAGAGGACAAAATGAGGCAGTGTGCATAAAGATCTCCTTTGCTTTAGTTCCTTCCCTTAGTCCATACTGTGCTCTGAGAACAGAGCCAAACCAAGCAGTCTGAGCCTGTGGTCCCACTCCTCTCTGATTAGCTGCAATACCTCAGCCCATTATTGCCCATTCCTAGGCTTTAGTCCTGGCCCAGGCACTCTCTCATCATCAAAGATGGAGGGAAGATCCTCACTATGTAGAGTACAAATATCTCTCTTAGACAAAAAAAGAATAAATTAGTCCCTGCACTATCTACAAAAGTTTTAGGGAAATGAATCCTTAGATAGATAAAGTTATCCCATTTATCCCACTGATTAAACCTGTGTGTGTGTGATGGAGAAAGAACTATTGTCCAATATTGAAGGAAGAAGAACATATCCAGGTAAGATATCAGTTCATTTCCACTCCCGTTTTACCAGTGGGACGTTCCAGATCAGCTACAATCAGCAAAGAAATGTCAGGAGATAAAGTACTGATATGACAAACAATGGCAATTAGAACTCTTCCATCACTTTTGACAGAATTGCAATACTGTTTACCTCTGTTCCAAATACACCAGAAGGGAGCTCATAACTTAAGGGGACATACTTCATTTCAGCAGTGTATGAAAACAGATCATGGCTAAATCATGAAATTTACAGATAAATGCATGGAACTAGAAAGTGTTATAAGTGAAGTAACAAAGACTCCCCCAAAACAGATGAAGTATGCTCTCCCTCATTTGTGGATCTTAGCACCAAATCTTTATATGTGGGTAGGTATCCTGATATTACTACAGGAGTCAGGAAAATCTAAAGAAATCAGGAAGGTAAAGGGAAAGAAGGAGACTGAGAAAGGAATATTGGGAGACAGGTGTTACCAAGGGGGAAATGGGTTAAATTGGGGTATTTAAATGGGAAGGGAAGAAGGAGGGTAATATAAGGAACCATGGGAGAAAAGGGGGAAGAAGAATCTCAAGAGAGGGAGGACCATAGGAGACACATATTATCAAGGGTGAAATGGGAAAAATGGGGATACTTTAACTGGGGAGGGAGGAGGGAGGGTTAGAGTCCAGAAGTCAAGTTTTAGAGAGAGAGAGAGAGAGAGAGAGAGAGAGAGAGAGAGAGAGAGAAGAGATAAATAATGTTTACCTGGTGTGAAAACCCAGAAGGAAATGTAGTACCTCAAAAACCTACTAAAAAAATTGCACATACAATATCATTCTATGTGTCCATGTGTATAGCTGAAGACTATATACCAAGAAACAGTGACAGACACGAGAAACCTCTCTTCAAGTTACTGGCCAGGGTAACCCAAGAGACTCCAAAAATTATACAGACTATTGTCACAGCCCTTGATTGCCTCCCAGAACTTGAAGGTAAGGCCCTATTGCTGAAGACAGGACATACTTTGGACACAGGACTTGGATCCATGGAGCTAGAACTGACCTGGAAGCCTCCTCCCTGAAAACTAGCTCTTGTAGTTTTAGAGGACACCGTGCAAGCTGCTGAGGGAGAAGGTCAATCAATGGTCCAACCCCAGCTTCAAGGCCTAAAAACCACAACAATGAGTGGCACAGCAACCTACATTGGGGAAGTAGTGGCACTTTCATCTTGGGGAAAATTTACAGCTACCTAATTGGACTTAAAGCCCACTCAATGGGAGGAAACTCATGTGTGGTACTGTAAACACAGTCAAATACACATGGCTGGAGAGGTCATAGATCTAGGAGAAAATCTAAGGCTGTCACATCCCTAGACAAATACAATTTCTTACTACATGCTAAGTATGGATCCTTATAGTTACAGACAAGCATGCCAGTCACCACTCATCACCCCAAGTGACCCATCTACAATGGAACCACTACACCCAAGGCTTCTGGAACATAATGGAACAAGGGGTAGTGAGAATATTAATACATCCCTCAACTTTCATCAATGAAGCTCCCTCACACAACAGAGGACGACAAACACAAAAGGTCACAAATGCCCAAAGTGTAGAGAATAAGAGTCTGCAGAATGTGAACCCTTGGACAGGACTCCTATATTAAACTCCACCCACCCAGGGCTCGGGGACCACTGCAGAAGAGGGGGCAGAAAGAGTATAAGAGCCAGGGGAGGAGGTGCATGACCATATGGGAACAGAGTCTTACAGGCACAAGACCCATGCAATCTTAAGCAGACAAAAAGCCAGCATAGAATTGGGGAAATGGGCAGCAGTCCCCAATCTTAACCAAAGGACTATTGGTGGCTGGTTACTGCTGGGTGAGGAAGAGCTGATCTTTAAGGGAGTGACTCTAGATAGGCTGACTAGACATCAGTGGATGAACTTGCACCGAGGGATGAATGGGTATACTAACTTGACTTCATAAGCCTTAACATAAATGACAGAATGCATGCAATTCAGTGGGTGAGCTTATGGGAGAGTGTAGTTGGGGGAGGAGGCATAAAGATTAAGCTTTTTGTATGAAATATACAAAAATTCAGTAAGAATATACAAAAAAGGAAAACAGGTCATAGATTGGCAAGATGGCTCAGCAGGTAAAGGCACTTTCCACCAACCATGTAACCTGGATTTGGTCCCTGAGACCCACATGGTGGAAGGAGAGAACCCACTTCTACAAGTTGTCTTACGATCTCTACACACACAGTGGAATGTACATACACAGAGATGATAGATAGATGATAGATAGATAGATAGATAGATAGATAGATAGATAGATAGATGATAGGTAGGTAGATAGATAGATGATAGATGATTGATTGATAGATGATAGATACATGATAGATGATAGATGATAGATGATAGATAGATGATAGATGATTGATTGATAGATGATAGATACATGATAGATGATAGATGATAGATGATAGATAGATGATAGATGATTGATTGATAGATGATAGATACATGATAGATGATAGATGATAGATGATAGATAGATGATAGATGATTGATTGATAGATGATAGATACATGATAGATGATAGATGATAGATGATAGATAGATGATAGATGATTGATTGATAGATGATAGATACATGATAGATGATAGATGATAGATGATAGATAGATGATAGATGATTGATTGATAGATGATAGATACATGATAGATGATAGATGATAGATGATAGATAGATGATAGATGATTGATTGATAGATGATAGATACATGATAGATGATAGATGATAGATGATAGATAGATGATAGATGATTGATTGATAGATGATAGATACATGATAGATGATAGATGATAGATGATAGATAGATGATAGATGATTGATTGATAGATGATAGATACATGATAGATGATAGATGATAGATGATAGATAGATGATAGATGATTGATTGATAGATGATAGATACATGATAGATGATAGATGATAGATGATAGATAGATGATAGATGATTGATTGATAGATGATAGATACATGATAGATGATAGATGATAGATGATAGATAGATGATAGATGATTGATTGATAGATGATAGATACATGATAGATGATAGATGATAGATGATAGATAGATGATAGATGATTGATTGATAGATGATAGATACATGATAGATGATAGATGATAGATGATAGATAGATGATAGATGATTGATTGATAGATGATAGATACATGATAGATGATAGATGATAGATGATAGATAGATGATAGATGATTGATTGATAGATGATAGATACATGATAGATGATAGATGATAGATGATAGATAGATGATAGATGATTGATTGATAGATGATAGATACATGATAGATGATAGATGATAGATGATAGTAATAGATAAAATAAGAGAATCGGTAATCTTTCCCAAAGTTTCCCCATGTACTTGAGCAGAACATACATCCTACAAAATGTACTATGAACAAAAAGGTTTCTGTAGTTATATATGTTTGAAAAAATGCAACAAAATACATCCCAATCTCAGAGATTCGCAATACTAGTTGGTTGGTTGATTGGTTGGTTGGTTGGTTGGTTGGTTGGTTGGTTTGTGGTACTGGGGAATTGAACCTAGGCCTTCACATATACTAGGTAAATGCTTTACCATTGAACTATATCCACAGCCCTTTTTATTATTTTCAGAAAGGTTTTCCCTAAGTCAGCCAGGCTGGCCTTGAACTTGCCATCCTCTTGCCTCAGCCTATCAAGTAGATGAGATTACAAGTGGGTGCCATCATATTGGTACACAATAGTGTCTTAAAACTCAATGAAGTTCTGTGGTAGAGGAGCCTCTGCTGTACCTAACATAACCTAATGGCTAAACCACACTCTTCCATTTCTAGCAATGTGGTGGACTATGTACCTTGAATGACTTCTAGTGACACATAAGTGCTGTATTAAAATCTGGACATAAAACCCTTTGACATCTTCCATGTGTTGTAGCTTGGGTTCTCAGGAAGAGTCTCAGATAGATGTCTATGTGCAGGTGTGTTATTGGGGTGTACTCTCAGGATGAATGCCTATGAGAGACAGGGGACGTGGTGCAGGCAGAGAAGTTGAACTGGGATGTGTCCATGTAGAAGCCTTTTCTGGTCTCTAACAAAGCTACCAAGCTAGGAATGCCCCCTCGGAGATGTTCCAAGTGGGCCACGCCTGTGTATCCATGCAATTCCTGGGGAGAAACTCAGCTGTGAGCCTTCAACAGGCAACAGTCTCCATAGGTGGAAGATTTGATGCTTCTGAATGAGAGGGAGATTTGGACAGTTCAATACACCATCAATTCCAACCACCACTTCCCTTTTGACATCCACTTGCTTTGTATGATAAGCTCACCCCACCTAGAAAACAGAGCTTCCAAGATTCAGATTGATTTCTTTTCCTGGAGACACTTGCTGACAGTGATTAGTAGCTCAATATGTACTGTCTGTCCTGAAGTTGGGTCTCTGCAAAGTACGAGCCTCAAATATTGTACTTGCCAATAGCCTTACTCCCACACATATCCCAGTCCATTTTACCACTGGTGAAAATGTCTGGCAATTGCACAGTTACTGCATCTCTGGGGCTGTCAGTATTCCGCCTACCATTAGAGGGAAGATCATAGGGTGCTGCTTGGAACTTACTATGAGATAAACAAGCTTGATGTATAGTCTGTGCCAATTTCTCTGGTGTAAATATTCCCACAATGGCTAATTCTAAACCACAAAACACTGACATTGAACATGGCGCTGGAAAGACATATGTACCGATGGCTCTCATGAGCCAGTGCCAATGAGCTCAGCACAATCCTAGGTCTGTTACGTATTGTCACTTAGATGGTGGCTAGTCCAGCTCCAAAATCCCCTTCGTAGAGTGTGGTTCTGAGACTGGTTGTTCCTGTACCACCTACTGTAGTCCAGTTTCCTTGGGACATAAGCTCTGATATGGAGGCATGCAGGCGGGGTGCTCATTGGGTAATGCTCTCAGAAGCAATGTATGTGGGGGAGTATGGGAAACAGGACTGAGCAGAAGGAGTTGAGCCCAGAAGCAATCACAGGTCCCCAGAGCTGTGATGACTCATGACTGTCAGACCAGCCTCTTGTGCCCTTGCAGGAACCAATTATAAGATAAAAACTTGTGTATCTTAAGGAGGCAGTTTGTACTTTATTGAGGCTGCTTTTGTTTTTGAAGGAAGTTCCTGGGCCACAAATTTCAGCTATGAACTGTCAGTAGTCAATAGCAGCCAGCAATGAAGGCTTCCATCTAGAAGGGGTAATCTGGGTGGCACAGTCTCACAATCCACTGGAATTTGTGCCAAGAAATTAAATCTTGAGGAACAAAAACCAACTGAAGCTACTTGACAGTGGAAACTGACCTCCATGCACAACGATGACACAGCCATCAGTGATGGCCTCTTTAAGAACTGACATTTGCGTTTAAAGACTTTTGGTCTCAGATGAGGAGACCAAGACCAGAGAGAGAAATTGCCTTGTCCAGGATTACAGAGCACCATCAGTAGCATACCTTGGACCGGTGTGTACCCCAAGGCCTTTGGTCCACCATCCACTGCTTCCTTAAGATGCATAGCTTTGTAGTGTTGTTAGTTAAATTTGAGTAATTTCCATCTCCTACACTAGGCCAAAGGCTCTGCATACACGAGGGCCATACCTCTTTTGCTTGTCAGCATCTTGAACAGTGTCCAGAAAATACTTGGTGCTCAATATTTGTGGAACAAATGAATGAAAGCTTCAAAATTCTTTCAGCCTTTTTGAGGAGTTAGGCTGAGGGACAGAGCAAGACAGATGACAAGATAAAACCCCGAAAAGAGCAGGAAGGCGGGCTGCATCAGTCACCAAGGAGCACAGCTCAATATAGAAAGCATAGGCCTGGCCTATCCCATGACTCCATGTGGGTCTTGAGTCAGATTGCTTGGGTTCAAAAGCCAGCTTCACCACTTACAGCCTACTTAATTTCTCTGATTCCCACATTGGGGATTGGGAAAAGACTCTCTCCCTCTCCCAGGGCCATCGTAAGGATTAAGTGAGCCCTTGGAACAATGACTGACACATTCTAAGTGCTTGATAGATGACAGCTGTGTGCATTGCATCACCCGTGTTCCCTGAGTGAATGTAATTATTGTACAATGCTATCATGATCACGTATTTCTCCCTCGTGTCAGTCATGGGGCCACAGGCAGAGCTCAACACCAGATCCACAATGTTGCAATCAATCTGAGTTCTAAGTCTTTGAGGTCCATGTTAGGGCACAGCTGGAACAAACAGGAGAAAAAGTGCCAAGAGAGTCTTCATTGGAATCATACAAGCACAACTATTAGGAACTGGTTTCCATATTTGTTATTTTAATATAATGTTTTATAAATTCTTTGACAAATTCTTTTTAAATCTTTTTAATTTACTTTTCTTTTTTTTTTTCTTTTGGTCTTTTTGAGATAGGGTCTCCCTGTAGCCCCAGCTGTCCTAGAACTCACTATGTAGACCAGGCTGGCCTTGAACTCACAGAGATCCACCTGCCTCTGCCTCCCAAGTGGTGGGATTAAAGGCGTGCACCACCACACCCGGCTACTTTTAATTTTTTAATTTTATGTGTAAGAGTGTTTTGCCAACATTTTTTCTAAGTGCACCCATGTATGCAATACCTGTGAAGGCCAGAGGAGGGCATCAGATCCCCCGGAACTGGAGTTATGGATGGTTGTTAGTTGTCACATGGATGCTGGGAACCAAACCTGGGTCCTGTACAAAAGCAGCCAGTGTTCTTAACCATTGAGCTCTCTCTCCAACCCCCTTCTTTGAGAATTTCACACATGCACACAGTGTATTTCAATCGTATTCACCCCCCTCCCCACTCTTCCCCTTAACTTCTCAGAAATCCACTGTCCCCAATCCTACCAATTTTGTGGACACTATTTGAAATGAGCTCTGCTACAGCCTTCAACTTGAATGTCCACAATGGTCCAAGTGTTACAGATGTAGTTCCCAGTCTCTGGTCCTACTGAGACATAGCAGAAACTTAAGGAAACAGGATCTAGACTATATTAGGTCACTATGAGTATACCCTTCACAGGGACATTGAGACTCTGAACAATTCCCTTCCTTTCTTTGCTGCTTGACCACCATGGGGTGAACAGGCCTCCTCTACCTCTTTGATATGTAATTCTGCCACCATAAGCTCAAAGCAGGGCCAAGTGACCCTAGTCAGGAACCTCTGAAACCATGAGCCAACATAAATTTTACCCTATTTAAGTTGATTACCTCAAGTATTTGGATTTAGTGAAGGAGAGCTGACTAGCACAAGCTCTGTGATTATCTTGAATTTTCACTGAAAAATAACATAATACAGTATACAGCTCAGTAAACATCTGTGAATTGAGCACACTTATGTAACTCACATCCACGTACATTATAGGTGCCTCCTCAAATAAACCCTCCCTCCAGTCACTAATGCCCCAAGGGCAATCACTACCCCCAACTCCTAACACTTAGATCTCATACAAATGGAATTTTGCTCATTGGTGCTCTGAATATGGGTCTGGCTTCTTTCAGTAAGTATTGTGACTCTGAGACTCACCCATGTTCCCTACTCACCCACCATTCATTGTTTCTATGGGGTGTTCATTGTATAAATGCAGCATCCCTTATCTGCTCTAGTACTGATGGACATTTGGGTTCTTCCCACTTTGAGACTATTAGGGGTGGAGCTGCTGTGAAGATTCTTAGACATTGTTTTGCTGAGTACACTCAGCATTTCTATTGGGATGATGTGTAGAAGGGAGCTGTTGTCTCATCAGTTTGGTATATACTCAGCATTAGTAGATACTGCCAGCTTCCCAATGTTTTAAAGACCTTTTGAAATATATAAATAGTACTGTCTAGGATACTAAACTACTGCACCTAAGAATATAATATTCCATAACTTCCTATACACACCCAAGTATATGTGTATTTTTTTATAAAAAGGAAGCATTCTGAACTCATAATTGGTAATTTTTTATTTATAAATGATTATGAATGTTTTCAACATTTTAAGCAAATGTACATATTTGATTCTATTTTTAGACAGTTTAGTAGAAAAAAATTAAATATCTGCAAAGGCAAATGGAATAATATAACCAATTGAACTCCTGTGAACTCATTACTCAAATCAATGGCTATCCACTCCTGACCAGTTTGCCATATTCGCATGTCATCCTTTCCCTCATTATTTTGAAGCATTGTTTTATCTATAAATAGGTTAACAATTATATGAAAAGATAATTCTTTTTAAAATGGCATATACAATAACACTATATCTAAAAAGACAATGATTTTAACACAATATCCATGCAACTAGAATAGCCACATTAATTGCTATATAATATTCCTTTGTGAAAATGGAGCCTAATTTACATACCAATTTCTTTCTTAAAAATATACTTGAACTGATTTTTTAAAATTATTTTTGAATTGTGTGTATTGGTAACCCCACTTCCAGAGATCTGGAGGCTCCAGTCAGGTCACCTGTTTGCTCCTTGAACAGAGAGCTGAAGACAATGTCACGTCTGCCCCGCTTTTCGGCAGGATTTCTGACTCTAGGACAGTGAGATGCAATAGCCCGTGGCAGGAACCAGGCAAGACAACAGATCCTCCTTTCCCCAGCCCTCTTGTCAGGCCGTCAGGCCCGTCTTGGTCATCATCTCTTTGTAAACTGTCCATGCCATCGCTGCCATTAGAGTTCTGTGAAGGGACCAGGGAATGCTGCCTTGGAAGAAGCCACGCAGCCCATGGGCCTTAGTGTCCCTCTTATCTTCAACAAGACCATCTGTTCATCTGTTTTAGAGCAAGGCATTTGAAAATGAGTGCGGCCGCTTGGCCAATCCACTGAAACTTCATTGGGGAAACCTGCATGTGAGTTTTGATGACATCTGCAGGTTGAGTCACCAGTGAAGCCAGAATTCCAGCAAATATCCCACAGCTGAAGTTGACGAGGGGAACAAAGGCTGCATCCAACTGGTCATGGAGCACTGTGGATTTGGTCTGGCTGTAAACTATCAGGTAGAGTCCTGAGAAGGGAGCATCACAAAGGAGGGTTGCTGTCATGCTCCTGTGTTCATCACCTTTCCATTACTGTCACAAAACACTTGAGGTAGCATTTCTTAAAAGAAAAGCTTTTCTTGGCTCCTGATTTCAGACATCTCAACCCATGGCCATTTGGCCCCATTGTTTTGGAGCCTGTGGAGAAGCAGCAAGTCATGGGGGGGGGGGGGGGGGCTCGTGGCAAAGGAAGCTGCTCGCCCGAATCAAGGAGAGAACTATACTCCTGGTATCAGAAAATGCTCTGCAAGCTGCCAACGGAGAAAACCAGCCAGTGATCCTGCCCAGCTGTAAAGGCTACAAACCACAACAATGCCAGGCACAGGAAACTATTTCTACTGGTGCAGTAGGGGCACTTTTAATTTGGGGCTAATCAACAGCTCTCTAATTGGACTGAAGGCCCACAAAATCAGAGGGAATCTCTGCATGGTAACTGTAATAATAACTACGTACTCATGGCTGGAGAGGTCATAGACCCTCGAAGAGAACCTACTTCTGTCCCTTTACTAGATCAATATAATATCTTACTATATTTTTAAAAATGTATCTTTATATTTATAGGTAAGTATACTTCTCACCACTCACCAAGGAAGCTTCTTTTTGCGACAGATGGAAACTATTGCAAAGTTCCACTACTGGTCAAACACAGAGAATAAGTGACTGTGAGGCGCTCAGCCCTAAGTGATACATCCATCCACCTTTACAGCTAAGGCTCAGGGATCATCTCAGAAGCAAGGGTGGAAAGATTGTAAGAACCAATGGGGAAAGAAATCTGCTGCTAATTAATGCATTCTAGACATGATAGAGAAGTTACAGCAATGAAATTGCCACCGTGTGGTAGTCTGCATATTGATAAAGCCAGCTGACATGTCAAAGTGGAAGGGGGAAATTTCAGGGGATCCTACCTCAAAATGAAGAGATACAGGCAAGCTGGGCATGGTGGTGCACACCTTTAATCCCAGCAGAGGCAGGCAGGCATCTGTGAGACTGGGGCCAACCTGGCCTACATAGCAAGTTCAAGGTCTACTGGGGCTACAGGGAGACCCTGTCTGAAAAAGACCAAAAAAGAAAAAAGCTATAGGCCATCGATGGATGCTGAGAAAGGGAGAATCAGTTTTCTCCAGGAACTAGCTCCCAGGGAGATTATCTAATCCAGAGTGGGCAGTCCTAAACACAGGTGTACATGAGCACCACTCAATAGACTCAGCACATTATGTACATGCATATCTATAGATGTATGTATATATACATATGTACCTAATAATCAGTGAAGAGGGTAAGAAATTGAGAGGGAGCTGGGAGACCTGGGAAGAGTTGGTGAGGGCCTGGGAGGGATGGAAATAATGCAAACATAATACTCATGAATGAAATTCTCAAAAATAAAAAATAGTTTTTAAGAGAGAGAGAGCACAGCCCGTCTGGGAACCCTTTCAAGGGCATACAGCCCTCTTTCAAGAGCGCACCCCCCCCCAGAAGACTTCCCCCTAGGCTCTGCTTCTTAAAGTTCCTACCACCAAGGATACCACCCTGGAGACTGACCCTTTAAAAGATGATAAAGGTTGGACGTTCCAAACTACAGCCACCAGCGACTCCAGTTGATTATTTAGATGGTCTCCATTCTGATGAGCCCACTACCAATGTCTCTAACCCATTCCCCCTTTTCCAACCCAGGAGATCGTTGAACACTTCTTTGGCTATGTAATGTTAACTTGATGTTTTGCAGTCACTTATAATTTCACTTAAAAATTAGAGTAAGGGTGAGGAAGAGGGCTCAGTCAGCAAAGTGTTCACTGTGCAAACACGAGAAGCTAGGTTTCACACATCAAAAGCCAGGCATGAGAGCATGCATCTGAGATCCCAACGCTGGGAAGGCAGAGACAGGAGGATCCCTGGGACTTGCTGGCCAGTTAGTAGTCAATTTCTGGTTCAGTGAAAGACTATATCACAAAAGATAAGGTAGAGAGGGCAGAGGGAGACACCTGACATAGAACTCTGGCCTCCACACACATGCATAAGCACACCCACGCATACATGTGTATACACACAAACTAAAATACAATTATATTAAAAAGACAGACAACATGCAGGCTCTCTAAGCTAGCCTGAGAATAACTATACAGTGTTTGGGTGCGGCACTTGGAAGTCGGATGTGAAATCATCTCACAGCCCACTATGAGAAGAGTGATGCTTCTGACACTGATCCAGCCCACAATCCACCTGAGTGCAGAGTAATAACAACAGTTAGATAGAAGGCAGCTTAAGCCCTTTTATTACATAATTAATGCTTGTAAATATACTTCAACAGGTGTTTATTTCCTCTCGGCTCTATTCCCAAAGTGTGTAAGAACAAGAATCATCTCTAAGCCAACTTCCTAATCACCTTCCTCTCTCTTGATCCCATGCTTGGCAGCCAGTGTAACCCCTGCTTCTCATATTTGCACAGTGAGCACACAGCTTTGGAACCATCCTGAATCTTGGTGTCAGCCCCTATTTACTGGCTATTTGAATGTGGGCAGGTTACCTAACCTCTCTGAGCTTTACTGTCTGCATCTATAAGATGAGAAGAATAATAATATCCAACCCACAGGATTACTGTGAATTAAGTGAATGGAGATGTGTGTGCCTCGTGCATAGATCACAGAAGTACCACACGTACACACGTGCATGTGCACACACATGTGCATGCACACACAGTAGTCAGTATCTCTGATCATTGCAGTTCATGCCTCAACCCCAGATGTTTGATTCTGCCACAGAGATTGTACCCATTCTCCAGCTGAGACTTTACCAGTTGTTGAGTACCCCAATGCTGTTCCAGTCCTGCCTGATTGGAAAGTCAGATGCTGTGGCACAGAACATACAGCTCAGAAGCTACAAGTGCTATAGCTTGTAGGAAAACAGCCAGATAGTTTGCAGACATCACCTTTAAGATGTCAGCGAGTACTTGGAAGACATTTAGACAGAGGGCCCGCAGCATATGTTGGTCCTTGTCATTAGTAACATTCTTGTTGCTGTTGCTTTTATTGGAAGTGACTTGAGTCAGTGGGGCAGGAAAAGGCTACATAGGAGGTAATCTAGCCTATTTCCTGCCTGCTTACCCACAAGCCCATCACCGGGAGGAAAACAACGATTACGTAAGGGCCATTTCTTTTGTAACATGAACCAAGTTGCAAATACCAATCACACCTCTTTTATTTTGCCAGATAGCCCTATGAGTTGTACACAGGAAATCTAGTCTCTTCCTTCAGGGACTTTGCCTTCCCCTCTTGAATTTCCAATACATAGAAAGTCTATTGGTTGCTTATCTTCCACATCCTACCAGGAGAGATCACTGGTTTACCTTGCGTTCCATTGCAATTGCTTCTTCCGGCCACAAGGCGTCGCTGTGGAGAACGTGCCGCCTTGATTTGAAAGACCATGCTGGCTCTTCACTGACATCTCGCTGATCCACATCACGGTTCTCAAAATCCATAGGTTAAAAGCTTTGCTCTGAGACAATCAGGCAACCTGCATAAGGGAAGTGGGTCTAAGAGCCTCCAGGATGTTCAGCCCAGCTGTCTAACCAGGGAGGTCGTCTGGCCCTTTGCTTGCTGAAAAATGTGCCCAAAGAGCCTATTTGTTTCTCCACTGAGGTGCCTAGGTATATAACACAGAACATTTCAATAGATGTACAACAGGGTGGAAGGAGATGTTTTCCCAAAGCCAAACTCCCTCAAGCCCAGCACAGCTGCATTACTCTGCCCTGGATTAAAAGAGCCCCTTAGAAATCATCCTGAACTTTATCCTCCACAAACTTCCCATAAAAACAAGAACAAGATGTGCAAGAAAGCCTGGAGAAGCATTTTTGTTTTTCCTGCCCTGAACTAAAACTACAAGACAGCGAAGTCAAATGGCCTGAGAAGCACGGAGACCAGCACTTCTGCATGTTCCCTGAGGTTGCATCTGAAGTGGAGTTTGAGGGTCAGAAAATCCTGACTGTCAGACTCAGGGGTCCAATTTAAGGAAAGTGTGCAGCCAACCCTGCAGCACATCTGATTCTGTGTTTAGCTGCCAAAGTAGTACCCTAAAAGATGTGGACACAATGTTAAAGAAACCAATTAGAACATTGTTTTATAAGATGGTCTTCAACTCAGAAAAACTTCTATGACTGTCCTTTAAGTAAAGCCAAGTCAAAGAGGAAGTTGACTCTTTATCTTTGCCTTGAAGTGCAGCCCCCAGACCCCATGAACTTTGCCTGAAGGCCTGCCTCCATCCAAGCCCAAGCAAGGGTGGGGGAAGGTGGGGCAGCACATATTCAGGGCAGGACCGGAGCCTTGCACAGGCTCCTGAGTGAATGTCACCACAGAGAGCACAGTTAAGTGTCATAAGAGCCTGTGAGGTTGCACAATTGAGCAGCACCTTAGTGGTAGTTATATAAAGATGAAAATAAGAGCATGCAGAACTGATGAGCGGGTAGGAAGGGAGAGAGAAAGAGAGAGAGAGAGAGAGAGAGAGAATGAAATTATAAGCATGTCTAAGATGGTTCACTAGATAAAGCTTTAAAGGGGGGGGTCTATTCAATGGCTCAGTCAGTAAAGTGCCTTCCACACAAGTATGAGGACCTGAGTTCTGATCCCCAGCACTCACACTTTAAAAATAAAAGTAGGGCTGGTGTGCTGGATAGTTTTAGTGTCAAATTGACACCCCTGTGTTGAGGGAGCCTCAGTTGGGGAATTTCCTCTATCGGACTGGCCTGTGGCCATGTCTGAGGGGCATCTTCTTGATGAGTGATGTGGGAGAGCCCAGCCCATTGTGGGTGGTGATACCCCTGGGCTGGTGGGCCTGTGTTGCATAAGAAAGCAGACTGAGCAGGGGCCAGGGAGCAAGCCAGTAAGCAGTATTCCTCCATGGCCTGTACTCCAGCTCCTGCTTCCAGGTTCCTGCCCTGAGTTCCTACCTTGGGCTCCCTAATGAACTGTGACCCAGGAGATGTAAGCTGAATAAACCCTTTCCTCCCCAAGTTGATAGTGGTCAGAGTATTTTGTCATAGCAATGAAGAAACAAACTAGGACAGCTGGAGAGATAGCACAGCTATTAAAGGCTAAGGTTAACAATCAAAACGCAAAAATATGAAGCAAAACTGGGCACAGTGAGACAAACCTATAATCCAGAGCTGGGGAAAGAGTCAAGAGGATCCCAGGTCAGCCAGTATAGCTGAATCCAGTCACTCTCATTTAGAGACTTTGTCTCAAAATAATTAAGTAGAGGGCCAGCAAGTGGGTAAATGCCAAGCCTGATGGACCTGAGTTCTAAGTTTGATCCCCAGGACCCACAAGGTAGAAGGAAAGAACCTGCTTCTGCAAGGTAAGGCGTCTTCTGACCTCTACACATGCACTGTGGTACTCAGATGTGCACACATACAGATAAATAATAAATAAAATAACTTTTAAAATAAAGTAGAGAGTGACTGAGAAAGACACTCAACATCGGTCTCTGGCCTCCACATGCACACACACACACACACACACACACACACACGTATGTGTATTTTGGGGCTCCTTTACCTTTTGCCTGTAAGTTTGAGATTTCTCCTTTTGCAAGGTTGAGGACTAGATGACAACAGGAAATGACTGGGTTAAGGGGACACGAGGTATTGGGAGAGACATCCCTGGCAAAGAAAGCAGTCTTCCAGGGATGGCAGTCAGGAAAGGCCCTTCGGGGTGGGTGACTTACTCTATTCCTGCTCTGTGCCAGACCCTGAGGTAGGAGTTGATACTTATCCAATGTGAGGGGAAGACAAGAAATAGCAGCTTAGTCCTGAGGTTCAGATAGTTCAGGGGCTGGCTTCTGACTGGCACTGACCAGCAGACCCTAGGTAATCAAAACAGTGCTAGCTGTGGTCTTGGGGAGAAGGATGGCATTCTCCAGGATCCCTAAAAATGTACCACAGCAAGGACAGGGAGTGACAGGTAACCACTCCATGTCACGGAGGCTGTCAGAAGCTTTCTCATGACAACAGGCAAGATAAAGTTGTGAATTCTTAGAGGAATGCATGGCACCCCAGTACCACCACCTCTTATATGAATACTATTTACTAGAAAAGCCGCTGCATATTCTTCAGGGTTCCATGTCTCCAGCCAGCAGGCCCACTATCAATCAGGCAGAACACAGCCTAGTGTTCTTGTGCTTTCTATTATTTGTTGTCTGTCCTGAAATTATATAAGCCAACAGTACTTTGGAAATTGTCTGTGTGCCCTGGAAAAAGCCTCTCTCTCCCCGCTAATGCATTTTTGAATGCCCACCCTGGTGGGTCCAGGAAGCGCAATCCCTCCCATTCCATTTAGTCATTAAGTACTATGGTACAATAGGTAATAATGGCTCTTGTAGAGTGGGGTTTGCATCCATATCTATGTGGCTCATGGATGGCACTGTTCATCTCAGAACCGAAAGCTGATGGCTGGGCTGCCTCCACCCACAAAGCCGCACTTCCAGTTGCCGGTGGCTGGTACCTGCCTGGATGCTGACAGCAGGAGGCACAGGAATTGGCTTCTGAATCTAAAACCAAATTCCTCCAGAGACATGACTATGGCTGCCAGGGGCCAGGGGAAGATGCTGATGAAGGGGCTTCACATCTCAAGCATGCAACAAGACCGTGGTGGAGAGGTATGAGTTGCAGCCTGGTGGCCACAGATAGTATCACTTGAATTTGTTAACTGGTTAGATACTAACTGTTCTCACCACAAAAAGGGTCGGGGGCAGTAATATGTGAGATGAAGGATGTGTTAATTATCTTGACTGTGGTGATTATTTCACAGTTCATGCATATATTGAATCATCAAGTTGTACATCTTAAATAGATAACGTTGGAAAATAGGAGAAGGGGGTGATGAGGGGGAGGGGGAGAGGAAGAGGGAGGAAGAGACAGAGTGGTTCTGGGATTTAGTAGGCCACAGTCCAAACCTTGGCATTGCCACCTTCCCATTGTGTGAGGGTAGGAAAGAGATTTCATTTCTCCAGTCTCTAAAATGATAGTACCTGCCAACTAAGGTCAATTAAATGGGTTAACACAAAAGACAAGAGTCCTTCTGGACACACAGTACATGCTGTAAGCCATGGCACTCATCAGGGTGGTTCTGCAAGCCTGAGCTCTCCACCAGAGCGTCCACCCTCAAGGACACTCAGCTTCTTCCTCACCCTCCTCCCAAAGCCACTGTTTGCTTCTAAATGTGATGGGGCCAAGTAGACAAGAACAGGGTGGGGAGGGATGGGGTGTAGGATGAGGCACATTATGCTCCTTAACAAGGCAGGCTTGGCAATGCTCCCTTTCCAATCAGGTTCAAAACTTCTAATGGCAGTTGCTTAGAAACCAGAGCTGCGGTGGGCTTCAGCCGCCTTCCAGAAATCACCCTAATTGGGATGCATATAGAACAGTTTGTTGACATTCAGCAGGTTTTTATTCTTCTTCCAGAAGAGATTCAGTCTTCTTATACAAATGCTGACTCACGTTAATTAAAGAGTAGCCTTGACCAAGGCTCCCCATTAACCCTAGCTAATTAACCCTCACCAGTTGGGTGAGGAGGGGAAAGGGATGTCATGGCCTTGGCCAGCACCCTCTATGTGCATTTCAGAGTGTTTCCAAGATGTGGAGTTAATTTACTGAAGGAAGGATACTCTGGGGGGGGGTCTCACATGTTTGCGATACCCATGAGATCCTATAATCAAAAATGCATCCTCTATGTTCATTGCAGAGTGTTTCTGAGATATGGGGTTACTTTACTGAAGGAAGGATACTCTGGGAGGGAGAGGGGGAGGTCACACGTTTGCAATGCCCATGAGATCCTATAATCAAAAATGACACGGCATGATACACGCTGTGTAACTTGATATTAAGTGCTGGATCTCTGCTCTCTTTGGGAGCCTGATCATCATGTAAAATCATGTAGCATGGGGTAGGTCAGAGAATGCATCATGAGTTAAGGAAATAACCTTCCCGAGAGGCACGTAGAGAAGCCATTTCATTTGATCACTTCTTCCAATGAATGTGTGTATATGTATATGTACATACATAAATATATATACACACACATATAAATCAAAGGCAGCCGTTCATCTCTACCCTGTCTGCAGAATTCTTCTTCTTCACATCCAGTTCTATAGCCTGCTTCATCCAGAGAGAGGGGGAATGTGTCACACCACCACACACAAATGCCCTCATATGTCAGGGAAATCAGGTTGTGTGTTTAATTGGTATTTTAAATTCAAGAATTCCAAGTGACTTCATTAGTCATGCAGCAGTGTTTTCTGGAGTACTTCCTATGTGTTAATCAGGATGCCAGATTCTGAGACACAGATTTAGAAATTGCTCCTGCTTTTGAAGCGCTCCCTCTAGTGGTGGAGTGGGAGGAGGCACTGCATGGGCAATCCAGTCAGCCCAAGGACACTTCACCCCGTCTGTGCAGCTTCCAATGAGCATAGAGGTAGGGCTCACTCCTGAGAAAAAATCTAGAAGATGAGACCAAGTTAGAAGAACATCAAAAGCACTAAGATGCAGGAACTTGATGATGGGCAGAGCACCCAGCTTCAATGAAGAAGCTAAGGAGGTGGGACAAGCTGAGGGCCCTCAGAGCCCAGTGAGCTGAACTGCAGAGTCTGGAGGTGATGTGGAAGACAGCGAAGTGGACTAGCTACTGTTCTCATTGCTCTGACAAAATACCAGACAGAAGCAACCTAAGGGAAGAAAGATTTATTTTTGTCTCACAGTTTAAGAAGTGATGCAGTCCTTCATGGTAGGACAGCATGGCAGCAGGAATGGGAGGCTCCTGGTCACTTTGTGTCCTCAGTCAGGAAACAGAGACACATGGTTACTGGTGCTGTACTCACTTTCTCCTTTGTCCCTTTTTGCTCAGTCCAGGACCCCAGTCTATGATGGTGCCACCCACATTCAAGGTGGGTCTTCCCTCCACAGTTAAACTTCTCTCTGAAAACACCCTCAAAGGCATGCCCAGAGGTGTGTCTCCTAGGTGATTCTAAGTCCAGTCTATCTGAAAATGAAGATTAACCATCATAGAAAGATAAGTGAGGGAAAAGAGGTGGAGGGTGAGACTCTTCAGAGGGAGTGGCTGTCCAGGGTAGAGGGGATGGCAGCCTGAGTTGACAGTCCAGCAGCCTGCATGAGACACTTTAGGAACTGACCCCAACAGGATCCAGCCAGAATGGAGGAAAGAAGTGACGTAGACAGTGAAAAAGCCATAGATGCATTTTTCACAGCATGTTCACCTTCACGTTTAGGACAAGGTTGCCACGTAGAAAGCCGAAACATCAAGGAGCAGAATTAAGACACAAGAACGATCCGGGCATTCCATTGCCAAGATTTTTAATCCCAGTCTCCTAGGTAGCTGTAAATTGGCACAGGAAGTCTAGAAGGAAACATACTGCGCTGGGAACCAGGGACACCCCACTTTCATCATGATAGTCTGAGATCCTTTGCAACTTGCCTCCTGAAAAACAAGGGATTTCCTCAGATACTCAGTCCAGCATCTGACTTGGGTCAGAACAGCAATTCCCAATGTCAAGCCATGGCATGGGAAGGTAGGGTGTTAGCCCACAAGTGCCATTATTAGTCTTAAGTCTTTGACAGCAAGGACTGAATATTCTCAGTTTTTACATCTTTCCTGAGCTATGCAAAGGGCTTTGTGCATAGTTGGTGTCTAATAAAGATATTAGGAAGGAAGGGAGAGAGGGAGGGAAGAAGGGAGGAGGGAAATGAATTGCATTCAACATCAGGCAGAACATACGTATATTGCAAGCAGTAAAATATATTAGGCCTCCTTACTGACAGTAAATTATAAAAGGTGAACAATTCATGTGGTCAAAGTACCTTCTGGTGAGCTGGTGAATTATGAGAAGCGTGACTCCACAAGAGCTATCACCGCCCAGCCTTTTAAAGGCGGAAATCAAGTGAAGAATAGAACCGACTGTCAACAGGAGATCAAATCATCAATGCGGTCCTTTTTTCCTTCACTGTGTCAACTATTTTTTTAATTGACAAAAATATTAGCCACCCCCCGCCCCCCGTGTGCCAAATAAATGGGGAGGAAATGGAGAGTGAAGAGTCTAGAGTGTATCTGCCTCTGAGGGATTTCATTTCTGGATTCTCAGACACTGTTTCACACAGCTGTTCACATCCCGTCTCTGTCAGTTTTTGCATCCCTCATTGATGAGAGGGCTCACTGTGGCAACCACAGTAACGTGATTAGGTGGTACAGGCCAGTTCCTCCTCGTTGTGAAGCTGTTTGGATATTCAGTTGAGAATCATAAGCTGTGTTCACTCAGTAATTTTTAAAACCCTTCCAATGTGTGCAATGTCATCATCTGTGTGAAAGTCTTTTAGGATACTACCTCAGTCTATTATGATATAAACAAGATTACTAGGCCTTGGTTCCTCTATAACCTACACATAGTTTTAATCCCTCATGATCCTTCCTTGTTCTTGATCCAGATTCAGTTGAGAATCATAAGCTGTGTTCACTCAGTAATTTTTAAAACCCTTCCAATGTGTGCAATGTCATCATCTGTGTGAAAGTCTTTTAGGATACTACCTCAGTCTATTATGATATAAACAAGATTACTAGGCCTTGGTTCCTCTATAACCTACACATAGTTTTAATCCCTCATGATCCTTCCTTGTTCTTGATCCAGAACTCTGTGTGTGTGTATGTGTGTGTGTGTGTGTGTGTGTGTGTGTTATCTTTGTGTGTGTGTGTGTGTGTGTGTGTGTGTGTGTGTGTGTGTGTGTTACATACCAAGTACCGAAAGTATCAGATAATTTGTTGAAATCAACAAATATTATCCCATCTGTGTTGCAGGGATCACAGTGATAACATCTGTTTGTGACTGGTTGTGCTGTTCTAGATCAGTGGGGGTCAGAAAGGGAAAATTCCCTGATAAGACAAATCATTCTGGTTTTATCTGCCCAATTTCATGCTAGATATACTGTTTCAATAAAGAAAGAGCAAGACCTTTGTTTGAGAAAAATCTAAAGAAACAGATTTTCAGAGCATTCAGGCCCCATTCTTGGTTAAAACGGATGCTAAGAGTCAGGCTGTTTCAATTCAGGCATCACCACAATGTGATCATCACCACAAACATCACTTTCCATCTTTCACAACAAGTCAGATAAGACAATATGATCTTATAGAACATCTAAGAGACCAATTCAGGTCTGGGACCTGGTCCAGGCGCCACCCTACCCCAGTGGGGTGACCCCCACAGGCATCACTGAACCTCTTTGTGCTTCAGTGTCCTGCCTATGAAGTGGGACCAATACTACTTCCAGTAGCTGCCTTAGGAGATTGTTCTAAGAAGGGAAGAGTTGGTAGCAGTGATGCCTTTTCTCACAGCTTCTAGTATATTGTAATTATTCACATCCTTGTGGTAGCATGGTGGTGGTGTTGATGTGTGTGATGATGATGATGATGTTGGTAGTGAAGAGGTGATGACAGCGCTATAGAGGTGTCAGTGGTCCTGGTTATTTATCCCTAGTTGATAGAACAAGGTGGTTAATTATTCTGTTTATATCACACATTCAGTGGTTAGTAGTTAGTATCCCAAAATAGGGACAAGGGTATAGAACAGCCTGGCAACTCCCTGACATTCATGGACACACATTTCAGCCTGCCCTGAGAATATGTTGTCCCTCCTGCTCCTACCTTTGGGCTTGGGTGGTGATAGACACCTTCATTCACATATGTAATGCATTATGATCCTATTCCCCCCCATTCTCTCTTATCTTATTCCTTTCCCACTTGACTCCTTCCCAACTAGTCCCCTCCTACAGTCATTGTGTGTGTGTGTGTGTGTGTGTGTGTGTGTCTGTGTATGTCTTGTTCAGGTGGGCACAGCTGCTGTGTGTTCATGATTGCAACAGCCACATCATATCCAGAAGGCAGGATTTTGTATCTCTCCTCCCCATCTTCCAGCTCTTACAATCTATTGCCCGTCCTCTGCAAAATTCCCATGGCCTTGGACATCTATACCACCCCATCTGAGGCCTAGGAAACTGTTTGGGGGGTGGGCAGCTAAATGTACCATCAAATATGCTGCAGGGCTGGTCATGAACTTTCTTTCCTTAAATTGGACCCCTGGATCTGACAGAATTTTCTAACCTACAAGCTTGTCTGACTCATTCTAAACCAATAGGATTGATTATAATGAGTAACCAGCAGGATTCCCCTATAAAACACCCACCAGGCTGTGATATGAGCTTTTTATATTATTTTCCCGTATTTTTATCCTTTTCTCTTTCATCTTCTTCCTTCTTTTCTTCATTTTCTTTAGTGACAATCTGAGATAGAGATTAAATAAAAGAACCCAGAAAACAAAACCACTTACAATAATTAGAGGACTTCTGCATGTAACTTCTTACTCAGCAGAGCAGAGGTTAATTCCCTGGCCCTTTAGTTTAATAAATTTCATTACTGCACGATAACCAAGCATCTATCCTACCACCACTCTGCACAGCAGATTCACAGACCTTTGTGAATTGTTTCATAATGCAATTTACTAAATCCCAAAATAATTGTGGTCTAATTAGACTGCTCTTGCCATCACTCTCTGAAGAGAACCTCCTAAGCTTGCCACTCAAACCAAGTGCCACTTCCCAGAAGGCTGTGGGGCATACAGCCAAACCACCACCATAGCTATGCACTAAACAAGAGAGTTGGAACAATGCCCGGGACATCAATGAACACGATGGTCATGAATGATAATGGTGAAGAAGAAAGCGGGGCCGTGCACCAGATGCCTCCAGCATGCTGGGCACGGTAACAACTGCCTCTCAGACATAATTCTTAACAAAATCTTGGGATGGTGTATTGATGACAACTTAAAGAAGGAAAGATATATTTCGTGTGTGTATGTGTGTGTGTTCATGTGCATTTGTGTGGGAGGTGCATGTGTGTTTGCACACATGAGGAGGCCAGAGGGTGACATCAAGTGTCTGCCTCAGTCTCTCTCCACCTTAGTTTTTGAGACAAGATCTCTCACTGACTGGAATAGATGGCCAGAAAATCCCACAGAAATCCTTTCTGTCTCTGCCTTCCTAGAGCTTGGATTACAGATGCGTGATGCCATGCCTGACTTTTTACACGGGTTATGGGACTTTGAATCAGGACCTCATGCTTTCGTGGCAAACTCTTTACTGGGTGAACCATCTCCCCAGATGGAAAGATGTATTTTACCTCATGGTTTCAGAGAGTTAGTTCCATGGTTTCTTGGCCACATGCACTTTAGACAGAACATCATGGAGGGAAGAATGTGTGACAGTGGACCCTGTTGTTTATTTCTTGGCTGACAAGAAGCAGAGAGACAGCAGTCCTGGTATAAACTTCAGAGCCCCCAAAGACCTACATCCTCCAGCTAGATCCCACCTCCCAACATTTCCAAAACCTCCCAAAATAGCACAGTAGCTAGAGACTGAGCACTCAACCCATGAGCCTGAGGGAGGGCCATTTCACATTCAAACCATAACAAATGGGTATTCATTTATCCAAGTCTTACAGTGGAGGAAGATTCATCTCAAGGAGTGAAATGACTCACCCAAGGTCACAGACATTGAATGATAGAGAAATGACAAGCAGTTAAACTGTAACAGAATGTGTGCAAAACCAGAGCCTTTTCCCCAGCGGTTCTGTGGAATCAGCCTGCCTGAGTTTAAATTCAAACTCCAGTTACTAACACTGTGGTGCATCTGCTTGGCCTCTCTGAGCCATAGTTTCCTCGTTAAGCAAAATAGGGACAGTAGTCACTTCACAGGATGCTGGGAAGAGTTGGTGAGATGAGGAGTGTGGTCCTAGGCGGTCCTGACTCAGGGGCTCATTTGAGCCATCACAAGACACCTCTCCCACCACTGCAGACATTGCCCCATTTCTGTCCAGCTGTGACCACCTTCCCACCTCCAGCCCCCATCCACATCCCCCTGCTTCATTTGCCAACTGACCCCAGAAACACAGGGTGACGGCTCTCCCAGATCTAATTCTCCTTGCAAAGTTTCTAAGCTTATAAGGTTCTGTGCCTCTTCCCAATTACCCAAACAACCCCTGTTAATGTCTTTCCCTGGTTTATGTGAGGTGAGTTAACCAAAGATATTGGAATTTGATTGTGAGATTATGATTAGTTTGGCTGAGAAAAAGAGAAACCCTACTACCTGGTAACAGAATCTTTCAACAGGATAAAGAATTACATCCCTCAAGCCAGGCAAGGTTGTACATGCCTATAATCCTAACTCTCAGAAAGCTAAGACAAAATCATAATTGAGTTTGGAGCCACCTGGGCTACACAGTGAGACTCTTGTCTCAAAAAACAAAACAAAACAACAACAAAAAAAACATGCATACAAAAACAATTACATCTCTTACCATGTGTGTGACACAGATCTATGATCCCAGCTTTTGGGAGGCTGTGAAGTAGAAAGGTCACAACACCAGAAGACACTGTCTCAAAAAATATAATAATGAGGCTGGGTGTGATAGGCATGCCTTTAACCCCAGCACTCAGGAGACACAGGCATGTGGGTATCTGCAAGACTGAAGTCAGCCTGGTCTACACAATAAGTTCCAGTTCAACTGTGGCTACTGGGAGATCTTGTCTCAAAAAAGACAAGGTCTTGCTCTGTGTGTGTGGGTTATGTGTGTGTGTGTGTGTGTACATACACACACACATATATATACATATATATACATATATATGTGATTACATCCTTCACATAAACATTTACCTTCTGGAGGAAGGCAATTCAGTACTGACACCCTGTTCTTGTGGTCCCCAGTACCCAGGTTCCACCTATGTTTTAACTCACTATTCTTAGTATTTGTTTCCATCTGTAAGGATTCCTCAAACTGGCAAAATGGCTGTTGCAGCTGCATCCATCACAGCCAACCTTCAGGCAGCAGAAAGGAAGGAGAACAGGGCATGAAGGGTGTATGCCATACAGCCACATCAACATCATTCAAATAATTTCCCACTGCCCTCTCCCAAAGACATCTACTTGCACCCCATTGCCCTGCCTACTCTACAAGGGCAGCTTAGAAACATGGTAGGGGTTGGATTTTGTTGTTGTTGCTGTTTTAAATAAGCACATTCATGCCCAAGATCTTGTGATCTGTCAGTAAGGAAGCTGGGAGATGAGAATTTGGGGAGGAAAGGAGAAAGATGAGGAAAGACCAACAAGTGCTAAACTCATGTGCTAATCATCCAGACACTGCCCTAAAGGAGCCCACAGCAAAGGCAGACTAAAGAGACCATCGGCACCATAGTCCTGGAGAGGACAGGGCAGGGAGCTAAGGGTGGAGTTTACCCAGCCTGGCGTTGGTAGAGGGAAGAAGTAGGAGAGTGTGAGTGACCAAGCCTGGAAAGACAAGCAGAAATCAACCCAGTGAAGAAGATGAAGAAGGTGCTACAGGGAGAAAGAAAAGCTTCGCAATCCAGAGGATAGAAAGGTGCCCAAGGAAACCTGGATGTATGGTTCGAGGCAGAGCATAGATCCCAGCGGACTACCAAGGATGAAGGATGTCATCCTGAGAACAGTGGGCAGCCATGGAGGAACCGGAGCTCTCTGGGTACAAAGGTGAACTACGTGTCTTAGAAAGAGCCTGTGCTAGAAAGGATGACAAGGCCCATAATGCTACCACTCAGGATGCTAAGGCAGAAGGACTGAGTTTGAAGTCAGCCTGGGCTACCTAATCAGATCCCATTTCAAAAGAAGAGAAAAAAGAGCCCCGGGCAGATACATGGATAACAGGCTAGGAAGAGAAGAGCAGGTCAGAGGATTCTCAGAGCAAAGTAGACTTCAAATAATGGTTTCTGAGTAGGGCAGCAGAAAGCAAGCACAGTAGCATTTAGCACATAGAGCTGATGTCACTTTGTGACCAATGATTTGGATATGAAGTAGCAGAGACATGGGCAAGCACTTCACCTGTTTTTCAGGAGAACATTGGGTTTGGCTGCACTAAAGGGATTTCTAAACACAACACACACATCCAGAGCAATGCTCCAAGTCATGTCTACTTCCACATGAGGCAGGATAAAAAGATGGAAAACTAGGGGAACATGGGAAGGGAAAGGATTCCCTCACCCTGGAGTCTGGTTTAAGTCACACACCAGATGAGAGTCAAGAATTTGGGCACAATTAACAAAATTTACTGTGAAGATTACCTATATAGAGATTGTATTCCTTTTGGAAAAAAATAGATATTTCCAATAAAAACATTAAAATAGCAATGCTTTCGGCCTAGCATGTGTGTATGTGAATTTTTTTTTTTTTTTTTTTTTGGTCTTTTTGAGACAGGGTCTCCCTGCAGCCCCTGCTAGCCTGGAACTCACTATGTAGACCAGGCAGGCCTTGAACTCACAGAGATCCGCCTGCCTCTGCCTCCCAAGTGCTGGGACTACAGGCATGTGCCACCACACCCAGCTGTGTGTATGTGAATTTTAAAAAAGAAATTAACCTTACTCCTTACAGACCTGTAAGCCTGTCACTTCCTGAGAATCTCTCAAACAAGATTGCAAACCTTGCTTGTAATCGGACATATGCCTGAACTGCCTCGAGACTAGTACAGTAAGGAGGCCTTTGGCCCTTCTCGTCTTGGTTTTATCTGATCAGACAGTAACTAACTACCCAGTGCTCCTATGAGACAACTCTGTGATCTCACTTACTGAGGAAGGTTCCTTAGAAACGTTTTAAACAACATAACTTCAGACACCACCAAAATCCTATGTGTGGCTAGTATTACTGTTTCTCTCCCTCTCCCCCCCTCCCTCCCTCCTTCCTTCCTCTCTGGACTCTCATACCCACACTTGGGTATGTACTATCCTTTTCTAATTGCCTCTCTCTCTCTCCCTTAATGTCTGTGCTTGAATCCATGTTAAAATCTTTTAATAATAAACTCCAACTTCGTTTCATACCGACTATCCTGGAATTCTTTTCTGTATCAAGTCGAGAATCCCAGCTTCACCTGAGTAGAAATCTCTAGAAAGCACTCAGGTTGCCACAGCCAGCAGTCTGCAGTTGTGGTGTCTCCCAGGCCCACTGCCCTGCGTACCGCTGGCAGTTGTAACCAAAAAGCAGTCTTGCAAGGGTCTTGAGTGCTGTCAGGCCAGACCCAAGAACCACCCCGTGTATTTTACAGAGGGGTCAACGAGAAAACACCTGAAGCCTCAACATCACTTGTTCTCCATCAAGAGTTAACCCTTCCACCTCTCTCTCTCTCAGTCCCACAGTCCATCTTATCTAGGATCAAAATGGACCCTTTTGCAGGCCTCTGCTCTTTGTGAAGAGTCATTCCAGAAAAAGGCTCATCTTGAACTTGGGATCTGAGAAGTGAAGTCCTGACTCCAGGTATCCCCTGTGGTTGTGCATTAACAATTAGCAAATGGCCCGGGGACAGCAAAGAAATGTTGAACTTTGATTTAATAAGGATGTAGTTGTGGGGCTGGAGAGATGGCTCAGCGGATAAGAACACTGACTGTTCTTGCAGAAGACCCGGGTTCGAATCCCAGTACCCACATGGCAGCTAACAACTGTCTGTAACTCCAGTTCCAGCAGATCCGACAGTCTCTTCTGTCCTCCGCGGGCATTATGACACAGGTGCACTTATCTACATGCAGGCAATACACGCATACACATAAAATAAAAATAACAAATAAAATATTGAAAAAAGAATGTAGTTGCACTGGGAATCTGTTTGCAATCAATTTTCTATATACACAATATGCTACCAGAGCAATCCTTTGTGTATGTAGTTGACCTTTATCTGGCGCAATCTTGTCCTATAAAGAAGAGTAAAACTCTCCCTTGCAAATCACTAGCACTCAGGAAAGGGTTTTAATCGCATGCTGACAAAGACATTAACTCGGGAGGGGGACTAATACATTCCGTCCTTTTGTCTAAAAGGCAGTTCAAAGTCTGTGTTGTGACTGTAGTTGAGTGAAGTCCAATTACTGTAATAAATGTATTCCAAATTTCATCTCAATTGCATTTGCATTTTAATGAATGATTCTCACCTTCTTGTCAAATTGGCAGCCAAGATGAGATTTATTAAGTTATTGTATAAACAGGGCATTCTAATGCGGGGAATTTAAATGTAAAATACTTGCTTGGGTGCATCTGAACCAGGGCTGTGTTATTAATTTGCCCTGTACAGTTTGCCCGAAAATTCAAGAATTTGAGGATGGTACTTTAGATCCTTCCCACTCCATCATGTTCACCCTGTCCTCCTCAGAAATCAATATGTCTGGGTGGGCTGACAAGGCAAGACGTGAGCCGGCCAGATGATGCGGGCTCTCTGAGCACCTAGCCTCCCCAAACCGAGGATGCACTGATTTATCGGCTGTTATTTGAAAACAGTAAAATTTGTTAAGTGAATATTTCCCATGTAGGCAATTCCCTGATGCAGGAGCAGGACATCTCTCGAACGGGATTGCTGAGAGTGTCTGCACACCTTAGCATCATTCAGTCCCCCCATCAAAGCACGCTTGGCTTTATAGCCCCATATTTCTTGTAGGCAGAGGTGGGAAATGTGAGCACAAACCAGCTGGATGCAGAACCAGAACACCATTAAAAGGGTTGTTTTCTTTTGAAGTATATCTGGGTGGTTAGTTTTTTAACAAAGTGATTTGCAGTGGTTAATCCCACTTCCCCCATAATAGAAAGGTTGAGCACAAGTGAATTGCCAGCCCCTGCTGCCTCTCAGCTCTCCAATGCTCTGTGATGTCTTTCAAGGACTATGTCTGTTTCAGTGATGATCAGTCCTGGTTTTCTTTAGGCACCTGGGATAGGGGCTGATATAAGTGACAGGAGAGGTAATACAAGCAAGATACCCTCATATGATCAGACAGCTAATCCCTAAAGAACTTTTTAAGGTAGAGTAGCTGATGGTTAGCATGTGTCGGTTTTTATTTTAAACTTGTAGTGAGGATAGCAGATGTCTAAAAAACCAGTTGAAGCATACCTTTTTAGACCTTTTTTCATAGGAGGAGAAAGAAGGTGGTTAGACCAGCACATTTCAAAAAAATCACCTGAAGATCCTGCTAAAGTAGTTTCTGATTCTAGAGTTATTTTTGTGTTGCTGTGGCACAATGCCTGACAGAGACAACATGTGGGAGGGAAGGTTACTTCTGGTTCATGGTTTCAGAAGGTTCCAGTCCATCATGGCAGAAAAGGCATGGCGCATGGGCTCAGTGCATAGCAGTGGGAATGTGTGGTGGAGAAAGCTCACCTCACAGCAGGCCAGAAAGCAGAGTGTGAAACAGGAACCAGGAGCTGCGTATAGCTTACTCCTACCAACCGGGCCCCACCTTGCAAGGTTTCTAGAACATCCCTAAGTAGCACTATCAGCTTGGAATCAAGTGTTCAAAACATGAGCCTGTGGGAAACAGTGATAATTCAACCATAGCAAGAAGGTCTGAGTTGGGCTCTAGATTCTCCAATTCTGACAAGCTCTCAGATGGTGCTGATGTTGCTGTACCACTCTGAGGATCAAGGAACTTAAAAGCATCACTTACAGTAGGCATAGGTAATTAACAGTCAATAGCCATGGGCTGCAGATGTAGCTCAGTTGGTAGAGTGCTTGCCTAGCATGAACAAAGCCATAGCTTCCATCTCCAACACTACATAAAACTGGTCATGGTGGTGCATGCCTGTAGTCCCGGCACTCAGGAGGTGGAGGAAGGAGTATCAGAAGATCAAGGTCACCATCAATTACAAGCAAGTTAAAGTCCAGCCTAGGCGACATTAGACCCTGTCTCAAAAACAAACCGGCCAACAAAAGTTGATGGCCTTGTTATATATTTGACCCAGCTGTTGGGTAAACCTCAGACTCCATAAAGAACTCTTAATATTACAAAGAACATCAGACATTTAATCTAATAGCCATACACATCTTAGAAGGGGCTTTTAATTTCTTTATGCTCCACATTCTAGTACGCTCCTTTTCTCCACTCTGGTTCAATTTCTTTCTTAATTCCATGTTTTATCACGTCCAAGAAACCTTTTTTTTCACATTTTAACATCTCCAAACTTGGACTTCAATGTACAATCATGACTTAATTGACACGTGTTTTCCTTCTTTGTTCCCAAAACAATGGTGCATTTTACATTATAGTATTTACTGTATTATCAGCTGTTTTCATGATGAAGCAATGTAACAAGCCACCCACCAATTTGGTGATTTTAATACATACTTTTGTAAGACATGGGTTGGCTGGAGTTGGCTGATCTAGCCTGGGGATGCTGGGCTCCAAGACACCTGTGCCACACCTTTTTCATTCTTCTAAGTGTAGTGAGACGATAGTAGGCTTCATTCTTCTCATGGACTAACCAAGAAAGCTCATTTTATGCATTATGCTAATGCCTCATCAACCAAGGAAGTCCCATGGCCAACTCCAAAGTCCCAAAGTCGGGATTCTGGGAAATACATTCCACCCTTGAATGTAGAGGAGGGAGAAGGAAAGGAGCATTTGCTGAACAGTGGCCTATGGCCTCACAGATGGAGACTTAGACTTGTAGAACATGACCCATTCGCAGAAAGGCAAGACGTTGGTTTCTGTACACCCAGGGGTAATAATCTCTGCACCCTAAGCAACCAGAATATAGAAACCCAAAACATCAAAGCTTCCTACTGAATGTGCACATGGGAACCTGCAGGTGGAGACAGAAAAGTTTAGGAACACACTCTACTGTTTTGTTATGTTTTGGGGGAGAGAGATGGAGAGAGAGAGAGAGAGAGAGAGAGAGAGAGAGAGAGAGAGAGAGAGAATCATCCTTTTAGGCAAAAAGTCTTTAATAATAATAATGCTAGCTACAGAGGAGGTCTGAAGCAGAGGTCAGGCTCAAGCCACAGAATAAGGTGTTCTTAAAGGTTTCCAAGGAAAAGGGAGGCCCTGCACTTCAAGGAAGTAGACTTGGCTACTATGTGACATATGCTAGGTGATAGGGGTTAGGGTTTAAGCTATGTAACAAGGGTCACAGAGACACCAGATGGAGAACAGGGCTTGGTTCCTGTGTGTCTGCAGTCAAGTTGACTTGGACCCTGGATAGCAGTGGGGCCAGGTCTTGTTCTGCTCACAACCCTGTCTACTTTGTGCCTGGTTACCTAAACAGCCTGGGTTTTCTAACACTTCTAATCTCTTCTTTTTCACTTTCCACCTGTCATGACAGTCATCATTCATTTAACTGTCACCCTCTGTTTTCTCATCTGTAAATCACACTGATGTCTCTGGGTCATTAAGTGTAATAATAAAAAAAAAAAAAAAAGCTCCCCGTTATTGGGTCCTACATAACAAGGATAAAACTAAACTCACTACATCCACAGACGAACTGAATCCTCCCAACAGCCCTTTGAGGCAGGAACTAATACCTTTCCTGTCTGAAGATGAGGAGGTTGAATCCCAGAGTGATTAAAAAACCTGCCTCCAATTAGCCAGCTGTGGTGGCCAAGGTTGTAATCCCAGCACTCAGACAATAGAAGCAATAGGATCCCAAGTGGAAGACCAGCCTGGGATACATGGTGAAACTCTATATCAAATTAAGATTTATATGTTTATGTGTGCCTCTTATCATCTTAGTTTCTTTCCTCATTGTGATAAAATATTCTGACAAAGGCAACTTAAGGGAGAAGGGGTTTATTTTAGCGCAGAGTTTTAGCTTACAGTGCATCGTGGCAGGGAAGTCACAGCAGCAGGTGCTTGAAGGAGCTGGTCACATCACATCCAGAATCGGGAAGCAGAGAGCTTGAATGCATGCCTGCTAATGCCCAGCCTGCTCTCTCCTTACACAGCCCAGGTCCCAGACTGTATAAGAGCCCTGCCCACAATCAACAGGATCTTCCCACATCAGTTAACATAATCAAGAAAATTCTCCACAGGCATGCTCAAAGATCCATCTCTCAGGTGATTCTACTGTGTCAAGCTGACAGTCAATACTAATCATCACAACTACTGTATGTAATTTTCTGGGGGACTGAAGGAGATTGCATTAGGTGAATGGAGTCTGGCACAGAAAGGCACACACGGCATTTCCTCAAGTATGCAGAAGCCAAAAATATTGATACCATAGAAGAAGGAAGCAGAATAGAGGGCTGGGAAGGAGAGGGGGGAGATGGAGAGAGGGTGAGGGGGTGGCTCATGGGCACAGAGATGCAGTGGGACCGTGCATGGTCCAGAGAACAGTGGGATATGGCTGATTGACAACAATGGATTGAGTGTTTCAAAACAGCTAATTGAGAAGAGTTTGAATGTTTTCAGGACAAAAACAGATTGATATCTGGAGTGAGGGACACACCAGTCACCCTGATAGAGTTGTTGCCCACTCATAATTGCACTGAGATGTCACACAGCACCCCATAAATATGTGCAATCATTATGTCAATTAAAGGTAAAAATAAATATTTTTCAAAACCTACCCAAGGGATGGAGAAATGGATCAGCAGATTATATCACTTGCTGTGCAAACATGAGGACCTGAGTTCAAATCCCTAGAACCCCACATTTTAAAAAGAAGCTTGAGGGGTGGAGAGATGGCTCAGTGGTTAAGAATACTTGCTGTTCTTCCAGAGGACTCAGGTTCAATTCCCAGACCCACATGGCTGCTAACAACTGTTTGTAACTCTAGTTCCAGGGGATCTGGCATCCTCTTCTGGCCTCCGTGGGGCATTACACACATGGTGCACTTACATATATGCAGGCAAACCACTCATACATGTAAAAATAAAAATAAAATTTTAAAAACAGTTTGGTCACACACCTGTGCTGTGGGGGTCGGGGGGGGGATGGAGGATCACTTGCTGGCTACCAGGCCCAGCTCCAGGTTCAGTGACAGACCCTGTCTCAAAGGAATAAGGTGGACAGTAATAGAGTGTGATGCTGACGTCCTACTCTGGCCTCTGTACACAGACATATGTGCCTGTACACACATATAACACACACACACACAAACACACACACACACACACACACA
>NW_008360306.1:493298-494497 GCF_000622305.1 Nannospalax galili | reverse complement strand
ACACACACACACACACACACACACACACACACACACCAGAGAGTAACAAAGCAAAAGTCCAGTCCAAAGGCTGTCCCCTTCTCTGCCTTCTCCTAGGATACAGTCTCCCTGGAGTCCAGATGTGCTTGGGAGAGGGACGTAGGCTTCACTTTGGAACCTCTGCCCTGTCCCTGCTGAGCCCCACAGAGTCTTCCCATAGTCACAGTCAGCCCTCTTCACATATTGGCTCACCCACAGACTCCCATACACAGAACATGTGGCCCTTAAAAATGAAAACACAGCCCTGTCGTGTCCCTGTTAAGGAGAAGTTGCTTTGGGCAGAGGAAACTTTCCGTTTTGTAATTGGCTCTTCCTCAGCTCGCCTGATGCTCTTCATTACCTCACTCCTGGCTGTTCCTCTTGTGATGTCAGTCAGGGGAGTTTTACATCCTGTGAAGCAGGGAGCAGGAGGCCCTAGTGAATGGATTTAAAGGCAGAAACTACTCTTCTCTGCAAATAACTCCCTTCCCACAAATAGCCTAGTAATCAGCAATAATGATGAGGAAAACGTAGGAAACATACAGGGAATTAAATTGGCACTTGCAAAAAATATTAAGCATGTTTAAATGGGCCTCTGCAGTGTTTGGGGAGCACTTCCAAGCTCATTCAGTGGTTTTCACTGTCCAAAATTTCCAGAATAGACTGATGGATCAGACATGAGGCTAGACTCTACCCCTCTCAATTCTGTTCATCATAGGGACTCTTCCAGAAGCTGCAGCAGCTGGGATTCTGGCTGCCTTGGCTGAGGGGGGCTAGAAACTTGTAAGGCTCCCTCAGTCCCCATCCCTGCCTGTGGGACTGATGGATGAGACCAACAGTCAGTACTCAGCCTCTGGGGTTTCTCACAGCACATCACACTCCCTGTGAGGATCCTGAAGAAGAATCTCTCCCAGTCCCCAGCTCAGTATCACCTGGTCAGTTTTTTACTTTTCTTTGCAACACTAAGGATTAGGCTCGGGGGCACAGCATGCCAGATGCCAGATAATGGTTCTACCACCAGCTAGCTGTCCTAAATAGTAGTTTTTAAACTCTATGGCTATTAAGAATCACGTTAGGATTCTATTTTCTTCTTTGCCTTGGCCACTAGGACACTCAAGACCAAATTTACAGAGATCAGATGGCGTACATCGTTCAGGAGCTTGTCTTACCAGACCTTGTTT
>NW_008360306.1:482475-493194 GCF_000622305.1 Nannospalax galili | reverse complement strand
GAGACCAGGCTGGCCTCAAACTCACAGAGATCCGCCTGCCTCTGCCTCCCGGTGGTTGTCTGTTTTTTTTTTAAACTTCACTCTTCTGCCTCTAGATGGTTGTGTTAGCACAGGCTGCCTGTTCACTTCTTGCACACTTTTATACACAGGGGAATCTGGGAGGTTATTTTGCTGTGGGAAGAGCGTGAACTGAGTGACAATGACTGACCCTCGGCCTGCCATTGACTGGCCAGTCAAGTGTGACACATGGAACCAACATTCAGGAAATTTTATATGAGCTGAGGAGCAGGATCCAGATTCAGAAAGAGATCAGCAGCAACTTGGCCATGATGCTTTTCTGAAAAACCTCAAATAACCAAATTGCATTGACTCTGAGCCACCATCAAATCAGCATCACGCCATCAGAAACAGAACATGAGACAAAAAGATGGCCAATAGATTTCAGATGGTGTGTTCTGAGAGCCTGGGATGTCTCTTATGAACAAACCCTGTCTCTTGATTTTCTAAAGAATCTTCACCAACCTAGAAAATTTCATGTGACTATTTCTTCTGCTCCCATAAAAAGAAAAACAAGTCAAGTGCGTTGGCTAGGGTGTTCCTCAGACTTCTTCATGTGAAAAATTCCAGCTCTTATACAGCTATCCACTCGACCAACAGTGTCCCAGGCAACTTATTTTTCTGGTATTGGGGAGCAAACCCAGGGCTTTGTAATTCCTAAGCAAGCACTCTGCCACTGGGCTAAATCTCCAGCCCCATCCCCATGCCACATTTTGTAAAAGGATACTTTAGCTAGAGGTGTAGCTCAGTGGTAGAGCATTTGCCTACCATGCAGCAGGCCCTGGATCCCATTCCCAGCAGAGGGGAGAGAGGTGTGAGGAGGTGTGAGATTGGTTACCTATCATCTCTAGGTTTTTCATCCCAGCCACTTACCCCATTCTGAAAGCTTTGATACTGGTGCCTTCTTGATTTTATCAGAATATATCAAACAAAAGCACTTTCAGACCCTGTCCCCACCACCAGTTTATGCACGGTCCAGTGGTTTGTGGACCCAAGCACCAACACTCAGTTGTCCAGACAGGCTTCCCAAAATAACTAGCACTTGTGAATTGGCAGAGGACCCCAGCTGGCACAGCCTCATCTCAAGGCCGCTAGGGTGAGGGAAATGGGTGCGCTGCATTAGTAGGGAAAGAAGGCCAATGCAGTAGAATTTACAGAAGAAGCCTGCACAAAAGTCAGTGGAAATAGACCTACAGGGACGCTTGGAGTCTTCAGTGTCATGAACAGCTTAGAAAGCTGTCAGTGAACACTTGGTAAGACATTTGCCAATTCTGAAACCCGTACAAGGCACCATCCCAGTAGCCCCCAAATCCAGGCTCTGAGCACACTGTTGCACGCATTCTGTGCTTCAGTTTCTTAAAACTAGCTAGCTCCCCACAACAGGCCACCGGCAGACTTACCTCTCTGCATTTACACTTGCCTTTCCACCCACTGGCACACCAACTCCCACTTTTTTGTCCTGGTGAGCTCCTACTTAGCCCTAATGTCACCTCCTCCGGGAAGCACCCCCATGATTTCTCTAGGCTTTTCCAGCCCTTTGGGACCTTGAGGGGAGTGTGTTTGTGTATGTGTGCTTCTTCTAGTCTATTGTGAACTCTCGGGAGTGTTGGGAGGTATGGGGGGAATGCTTTATGCTTGGTTCTTTCTGTAGCCCCAGTGCCCAGCCCAGCACTGATGTCTGAAGTAGATTTTCAGTCAAGGCCAGCCAGAGAAATGAATACAATGAAAGTTATCACCTAGCTGCCACCTGTCTGACATGTTTTGAAAAATGCTAAGAAAGTGCACCCTGCCCCCACTTCCCAGCACTTATCCAATGGGCCTTTACAAGAGACCCCTGCTGAAATGGAAACACCCCTAGCAGCACCTTAACCCTTCCCAGAAAATAACCAAAAAGCAACTAGTCATCCTAAAGTCTGGACGTGACAGCTTCCTGTCTTCAGTGTCATGAACAGCTGCTGTGGTTAGAATGTGAAATGTCTCCCACAGGCTGGAGTGCTTGAACACTCAGTCTACAGCTGGTAGTGATGTTTGGGAAGGTTGTAGAAGGTTTAGGAGGTAAAGCCTCACTAGAGGAAGTGACTCATGGCGGGGGTGGACTCTGAGGTTTTATATGCCCCCCCACTTCCTGTTCTCTCTCTACTTCCTGATCACAGATGCAGTGAGACCAGCCTCCTGCACCTGCCACCAAGTCTCCCCCACCATGACGAGCCCCTGGAACTCTAAGCCAGAATAAAACCCTCCCTTCCTTAAATTTCTCCTTGTCAAGTATTTTGTCACAGAAAAAAAAAAAAAAAAAAAAAAGTAGTTACTACAAGGCCTGAGAATATTTCCATTCAAAATTAAACACAATAGCAGGGCAGGTACTCAGAGGCTTTACCAGGGGTAATCCCCCCTTTTTTTTTTTTTTTTTTTTTTGAGACAGGGCTTTTCAGAGAACTTCAAGCTCAAGGCCAGGCTGGGCTACATAGTGATATCCTGTCTCAAAAAAATAAAACTATAGGCTGGAGAGATGACTCAGTAGTTAAGAGTACTTGTTGCTCTTACAGAGGACCCAACTTCAGTTTCCAGCACCCACATCAGATGGTTCACAACCTCCTATAACTCCAGCTCTAGGGAATCTTGTACCCTCTTCTGGCTTCTACAGGCATGGTCACACATGCACATACCCTCAAACAGACACATATACAAGTAATTTAAAAATAGTAAGAATGAATCTTTTTCAAACAAAACAAGCAAGCAAACAACAAAAATCCCACTAAATTAAACAGCAAAGAGAGACCAGGAGAGGAGGAAATGGCTACTTTGAAACAGGGAAGGAAATACCACTTTCCAACTGCACTTTAGCCTGAATTAAGTGCCTCCTCCCCAAAAGCCTTGAGTTCCTTCTCCCTATCAATCTGTGTACTAGTTTACTTTCTGTTGCTGTGATAAAAACAACTGACCAAAACCAACTCAGAGAGGAAAGGGTTTATTTTAACTTACAGGTTGCAGTCCGTCACTGAGGGACGCCAAGGAGGAAACGCAAGGTGGGCACCTGGAGGCAAGAACTGAAGCAGAGACCATGGAGGAATGCTACTTACTGACTTGCTTTCCATGGATTGCTCAGCTACCTTTCTTACGTAGCCCAGACCTAACTGCCTAAGGATGCACCACCCACAGTGGGCTGGGCCTTCCTACATCAATTAGCAATTGAGACCATCCCCTACAGTTGTGGTCACAGGCCAATCTGATGGAGGAAGTTCCTCAGTTGCGGTTCCTTCTTCCCAGGTTACTCTAGTTTGTGTCAAATTGACAAAAACTAACCAGCTGCACTGCCACTGACCTTTCATGTCTCTCTCCCTTACTAGGCCCTGAGCACTGAGGACCCCGGAGTCTTGCCCACTGCTGCATCCCCAGTTGTTATCAAACACAGGTTGTTTATCAGTAACTTGGAGAAAAAAATAAATTGAACTTCAGAACTACATGTATATCTAGGGAACATGGTAGTAGTTTAAAACAGTGCCTGACAACATCACAGATAGACAGGTGGACAAGTGGGTGCTCACATGTGCGTCCCTTCTGCACCGCAGTGCTGCCAGCTCCAACATCAAGGTGAAGATGAGCAAAGGGAGGAAGTGTGATGACACCAGATACCTTCCCATCAAGCCAGCACAGGGCTGGTCAGGAAGTAGTGGCTGAGTTGGCAAAGAGAATAATCAAGCCCCAACACAGGTTATATGGTACGGCAAGACTCTACATGTGACAACTTAAATGTCTAAGCCAGGCAGGCTCACAGATGTAAACATGTAGGCAAATCAGAGAGGGGAGACTTGGACAGGACCCCTTGTGATACCTGATCTACCATTGATTATCATGAAAGAGACCCTCTGCAGGGCCAGGGACCGGTATGAAGATCTCTAATCCTGTGGGCTGTGATTTTTTTTTCCATTTGTGTATGTGTATGTATGCTCATGTATGTGTGTACTTATTACCATAGATGTGTGCACATGTGCATGCAGGCCTCTGTGTGTGTGTGTGTGCATGTGTGTGTGTGTGCGTGTGTGTGTATGTGTTTAGGTTATCAGTTATCAATTGTTCTCTGCCCTTTCTTTTTTTTGAGATTGGGTTTCTCACTGAACTGGAAGCTCATCAACTCAACTTGACTAGGCTGGTTGGTCAATGAGCTTCAGGGATCTGCCTCCACCAGCATGCCACCACTCCTGGGCTTTTTATATGGGTTCTAGGAATCAGAACTCAAGCCTTGTATTTGTGCAGCATGTACTCACTGACTGAGCAATCTCCCCAGCCCTGGGCTGTGTCCTTCAGAGTGCCCAGAGCAAGATACACACACTTCCATAAATACTAATTGAGTGACAGAACTGAGAAGTAAAGGAGCTTTGAGAAATGAACTAACTTGTCTAGGGTCTTCAGTGAGAGAAAGATCCAGATCTTGAGCTCAGGTGTGTCTGACTCTGGAAATACAGAGGTGGGAATGTATAATCTTTACCTTCATGTCACTGTGACAAATAGCTGACAGAAATATCCTAAAGGAGGATTTTGGCTCATGGTTTCAGAGGGTTTTGATCCATCATGGTGGGGATGGCTGGAGGTGCTCAGTTTGAGGTGGCAGGAACATGTGACAGAGGCTGTTCATATCACAGTAGACCAGGAAGCAGAGATAGTCAGACCAAAATCAGGAGCCAGATATAACCTTCAAAGGACCTCCCTGGGACTGGAGTGATGGCTCAGCAATGAAGAACACTGGTTGTTCTTGCATGCAGGGGACCTGGGTTCAGTTCCCAGCACCCACATGGTGGCTAACAACTATCCAGAACTTCAGTTCCAGGGGATCCAATGCCCTCTTATGACCTTCACAGGCATTGCATGCATGGGTGCACTTAGCATGACAAAGCATTCATGCACATATAATAAAAATAAATTTTTAAAAGTTAAAGGTTCACCCTGGAGACCTGTTTCCACTGGCTACCCCACACCTCTCAAAAATTCCACAACTTCCCAAAACACATCACTAGCTGTCAAATATTCAAAACAAGAGCTCTGGTGGGGGGAATTCTATATTCATTTCATTATAGAAGGTTCCTGCTCTGTCTTATGGGTCAGGGGGGTGGCCTCAGAGATGACTGGTCCTAAGACGGAAAGATATAAATCAACTCATCATTGATATTTGTGTTTCTCTCTCTCTCTCTCTCTCTCTCTCTCTCTCTCTCTCCATATCTGCCTATCCATCTATATATTCATCTGCCTGTCATTCTCATCTCTCTCCCTCTCTTTTTCTATCGGTCTACCTATCTCTCTCTCCAATCTGTCTCTCCTCACTGCTGCTTCTTCCTCTAGCTTCCTGGTCCAGTGTGTGAAGATGGGCCGTGGATATTTTAGCATGTTACAAGAGGAAAATGCAATGAAAAAGAGACAACAGCAACTTCAGAAGCTGATGGAAGAAGAATTAAATAAATTCCAGCCAGCCAAGAAGCACTCGGATATCCAGTGCAGGGACACTGTGTTAACGTGAGTGCAGCCTTAAGAGATGCTGAGTGGTGGAGGTTGTCCCAGGGTGGGACCCCCTCTCACATTTAGTCTGGTTCAACCTTCCTTTGCTATCCCCACACTCTGACATGGGGTGGAATGTCTTCCACTCTACATTCTGCTTTTCTGTCTGATGACATTGAGCTACACAAGAAATCTTGCTGGTTCCCAAAAAGAACTCTCTCCCTCTCCTCTCAATAACTTGTATGCTGGTCTCTGAGCTCTGAGCATCCTTCGTACATCCTTTACTAGTCAAAGTTCTACTTTGACTCCTCCAACACTCAAACTCCAGCTTCGACGCTGCCTTTTCCTGGCATTTCCTAGATTTCAGCCAGCCAACTGCTATGTCACATGCATTCCACATCCTCGTAACATGTATCATGTGCTAGTTCCTATCATTCCATACCAGTATCTCTGCTCTGCACACGCAGCTGCAGCCCTCTGCTTCTACGCAAAGCAGGTGTACAGGAAATATCTCTTGGATAAATCCACTCCCCTTTTGTAAAGCTTTTTCTCTCCATTGAGAGAAGACTATTCACATGCTGTTTCATTAAGAAATGTGCACAGGCATAAAATAAGAACCATAACACTAAGAGCAATAATGACTGGGTGTTTATAATGTGTTTACTATGTGTTTTATGTACATCTATTCATTTAAACTCTAAAACATTCCTATAAAACTCCTATAAAAACAGGAATTTATTAGCCCTGTTTGAGAAACATAGAAGCAGGGATTAAGAGATGTTCATTGGTTTTCCCAAACGTTGTCAGAAGTGTCCCCTCAGTCCCAGACTCAGTGGTACCAAAATTCATGGACTGCGCCAGTTGTCATGGACAAAGTCCTGGGATGCTTAGCTAGTGAAGACAGAATGAGGCACGCATCAGGGATGGGAAGAAGTGCAGAGGTGGGCAGGGAGGAGACACATAACAGGAATGACTGCAACTGTAATCATTAACATCTTTCAACCCTAGAGGCCCATTAGAATCACTGGGAGAGTGCACACCTGCAACCCCAGCTACTCCACAGGTAGATCTGGTTTGATCCCAGCCTGAACAACATAGCAACACCCGCTACAAACAAAATAATAATAATGAGAATCCCCTGGAGAGATTTTTAAACCACCAATCCCTACTATAGTAGGTTCTGTCAGAGGCTGGGGGTGTTATAAATTCATAGACTGTTGTAAAGCTCCCCTAGGTGATTCCAATGTGAAACTATAGTTGAGCAGTTATCCTCTGTACTGTGGCCCAAATTCTGTCCTCCAGATGTCCATATAAGATTAAAATACACTTTTTATAAAGAAGGATCCTGTCAACAGATTCCTACAACAGGTGACCTTGTGTCTGGCTTATCTCACGTAACACAATGTGTTTGAGGTTTGTCATAGTCAGGAAGCAGGTGAGTGGTGGCCAGAGGCTAGAAGGATGAAGGATTGTGGGGGGTGGGTAGCTGCTTAATAGGTTGGAGAGTCTTCTTTAGGAAGGATAAAAAAAAGTTTGAGGACTAGATAGAAAAAGGGTTACATAGTACAGTAAATGTACTAAATGCCACAGACTCAGATCCTTGGAGATAGTTAATTTTATGTTAAATGACTTCATAGAGTGAGTGTGTGTGTGTGTGTGTGTGTGTGTGTGTGTGTGTGTGTGCAGTGACAGCAATCAAACTCAGGGCTTACATGTGCTAGGCAAGTGCACTATCACTAAGCTATATTCTC
This sequence comes from Nannospalax galili, assembly GCF_000622305.1. Taxonomy (NCBI): domain Eukaryota; kingdom Metazoa; phylum Chordata; class Mammalia; order Rodentia; family Spalacidae; genus Nannospalax; species Nannospalax galili. The sequence goes on along the minus strand of NW_008360306.1, from coordinate 485,899 downwards.
AGCTCACCTTCAAAATAGAACAAGCCAGGTGTGGTGGTACACACCTTTAATCCTAGCACTCAGGAGGCAGAGGCAGGTAGATCTCTGTGAGTTCGAGGCCAACTTGGTCTACATAGCAAGTTCGAGGCCATCTGGAACTACAGTGAGACTCTGCCTAAAAATAAATAAATAAATAAAAACAGACCGAAGATTGTGTTCCATGAAGCCCTGGGGTAGGAAGCAAGGTAAAGCTATGGACACTAGGGGTCGGGATCTCCTCAAAGCCAGAGCTTCCAGGGACAAACCCAAGCTTCCAGACCTCATGAAGGTTGAGATAGCTCCACTCATGTTCCACTGTGACATCCTTTGCAATTGCAGCTTATTGTGGGAGGAACCTCCTCTGTGTCTTCTCCTTGGCATAGATCTGAACTGTTATCCCTGTCCTCCCTGCCCTGAAGTTATGAGAAGGCAAGTTAAACTCTCCTGAATCAACAGTTGTCCTCAGGACCAAAGCATCAACCATGCTGGATAGAAATTCTGGTTCCCATTTCCCAGTTTGGTGTCAAAGATTTCTATTGCATTATCCTTGTCTATCTGACACTTTTAAGTTCATCCCCTTTTCCCCATTTTTCCAGCATATTTTCATTATTTTCATACAAGGGTTTGTTCTTAATAAGCTAGTTGTCACTTATGAACTCATTTATTCATTCTGAGATGAGAGAGAATATTTATTATTTATAATCACTCATTCTTGCCTCTTAAAGAGTAGCCACCCCAAAGAGGAATCTCTGCTGGTCAGGGAGCATTGAATATAACATATTCAATACAGAAGAGGCCGACCTGGTTCCCTAAGAGGTGGGATGGAGACACCCAGAAGGCAAGCTGGGTAAGGTAGCAGTGGAGATACAGTGGTAAATCTAACTGCTTTTGCTTTCTAGAAAGCAGGCTAAGAGTAGTCAAGGGTAGAAGAGCCGGGGCAGCCCTCATCAGGAGGAAGCAGAGACAGAAGGTGGATTTTCAGGAGGGTTTCCCCTGTGGATTAAGATATGAATCCATGTCTTGCTCCCCCACAAGATTTTAGTAACATGTCAATGGTCCATTTAATGAAAACAGGAAAGAGGAGCTGTCTTCATTAGTGCCTTGATTTCTCTTCTGTTGCTGTGATTTAAAAAAAATACCTTTAAAAAGCAACTTAAGTAATTTTTTTGTCTTTTTGAGACAGGGTCTTTGTAGCCCCAGCTGCCCTAGAACTCACTATGTAGACCAGGCTGGCCTTGAACCCACAGAGATCTGTCCGTCTCTATCTCCCGAGGTCTGGGATTAAAGGTATAAGCCACCACACCAAGCTAAAGTAACAGAGACACCTGTATTATTAATTTAAAGTTTGTTTTATGGCTTGTTTGTTTTGGAATTTTTTTGGTCTTTTTGAGACAGGGTCTCTCTGTAGCCACAGCTGATATGGATTCGCTATGGAGACCAGGTTGGCCTCAAACTCAAAAAGATCTACCTGCCTCTGCCTCTCAAGTACTGAGCTTAATGTTTTTTCTGGTTCCCTGTCTAGAACTTGTAATGCTAACTACTCTTGCCTTTACTTCTTCACATCCCCTATTCACCCATCAAGGACATACTTTTCTCCCTACAAATAAGAGTTATGCAATTTGGGAGTCTTTTAGATAGTCCCACTGAAGGGGTATCCCAATTGCCTCACCCTGCATCCCTGTCCAGCATCGAAGAAGCCGGAGGAGTCTACATCCCGATTCCCTATCGGCAATTTGGGTAACCTCTTCAGAGAATGATGTGATAAGAGTAGGAGGTAAGAATTGGCTAGACAGATAGGGTAAAAAGACCCCAAAGAAAGGTAGCCAGTTTCTTGGCTAAAAATCAAAATGTTTTTGGGCCTCTTAGCAACATACTCTGTTCCAAAGGCCCAAACTGTCAAAAGTATTTGGGAGCTTTTATCTAATCCCTAAAAGATTTTAGGGTTACCTCTTCAGATGGGGGAATGTTAGAGTAGCAAAAAGCCCCATAAAGAAAAAAGAGAGTCTGGCCCCCCTCTGGCCTCCCTCTGGCATAGGGTTGACAACACACAGGACTGCCTGAGAGAGCCTGAATCCTGCCTCCACATGGTGAATGAAGCCTGAGTGTACCTGGCTGGAACCTGAATTGGGCTTCTGTGGGTACCCTGAATAGCTGATCTGAAGCCATCACTTCCCTCCAAAATAAACCTGAAAGAACCTGAACCCTGTACCAACCAGCTTTACATGACCAATAAAGAAAGGATCTAGGCACCCAAATAATACAAACAGAAGCTTACTTCAACTTAACTCTCATATCAGAATCATAAACAACAAAAGTAATTCACATGCCAAAACCACAACGAAAGAATAATAAAAAGGAAAGCCAGAACTCTATGTCCCCAGCAAAGCCCACCAATCCTGTAGAAGAGTTCTACAAAGAAAACCCCCTAGAGATAACCCAGGACACTGAATTTAAAAGAACAATAATAAACATGATCAAGGAATTCAATGAATTTAAAGAACACATGAACAAACAAATCAAAGAGCTAAAAGAAGATAAGGATAAACTTCTGAATGAATCCATAAAAGAGAGAGAAACATTGAAGAAAACTCAGTCAGAAATGAAGAAGGAAGTGCAAATTCAATAAGCGAACTTGAAACAAGGGAAAGCCTCACCTCTACAATGAATGAAATGGAAAACAGAATATCAACACTAGAGGATAAAGTTGAAGAATTGGACCATTCAAGCAAAGAGTATGGAAAATTTTTAAAAACACAGGAATGAAATATGTAAGAGGTGTGGGACACCGTGAAAAGACCAAATCTATGGATCATAGGAATACAAGAAGTAGAAGAATTTCAGATTCATGGTGTTAACCAGATTCTAAATGGGATTGTAGAAGAGAATTTCCCAAAATTAAGGAAAGACATCCCCATACAAATACAGGAAGTACATAGAACACCAAATAGGATCAGAAAAGAAACTCCCCATGACATATCATAGTAAAAACACTGAATGTACAGAACAAAGAGAGAGTAAAGAAAGCAGCAAAAGAAAAACAACAAATCACATACAAAGGAAAGCCCATCAGAATTACAGCTGACCTATCAATGCAAACTATGAAAGCCAGAGAGCCTGGAACCAAGGTATTTCCAGTTCTACATGACAATAGATGCCAACCCAGAATACTTTACCCAGCAAAAATGCCTAATATAATTGAAGGGGAAAGAAAATTCTTCCATGACATGAAAAGCATGAAAGAATACAGGTCCACAAAACCAGCCCTTCAAAGAATACTTGAAACAAAACAAAGAGAGGAGAAAGGAACAACACCAGGGGCAATGAAAGAAAATAAAGGGATAATTGTGGAAACACAAAATAAGAGAGAACAAAAACAGCAATCAAAATGACACAACCAATACACATC
>NW_008360306.1:481191-482410 GCF_000622305.1 Nannospalax galili | reverse complement strand
CTCCCTCAACCCAGGTATGTCAAGTTGACACTAAAGCTATCCAGCACACCAAGGTATTTCCAGGTCTACATGACAATAGATGCCAGCCCAGAATACCATACCAAGCAAAAATGTCTATTATAGATGAGGGGGAGAAGAAAAATCTTCCATGACATCAATAGCCTGAAAGAATACATGTCCACAAAACCAGCCCTTCAGACTACTTGAAGCAAAACAGAGAGCAGAGAGAGAAAAAACTATACCGTGGGGGCAATGAAAGAAAATAAACAAAGAACTGCGGAAACACACAGCTACACCAAGAATGTGAACAGAAATCAAAACAACAGGAATCACTACACGTCTTTTGTTCGTGACTTTAAATGTCAATGGACTGAACTCCCCAGTCAAAAGACACAGGCTAAGCAAATGGATTAAGAAACAAAATCCATCTCTTTGCTGTCTGCAAGAAACCCATCTCACCTTCAAGGTCAGGAAGTACCTTAAGGTAAAAGGATGGAAAAGAATATTCCAAGCAAATGGCACTAAGAACCAAGGGAGGGATGCAATTCTAATATCTGACAAAACAGAGTTCAAAGTAAACTGATCAGAAGAGATAAAGACGGCCACTTCATTCTGATCAAAGGAACAGTTAACCAAGAAGATATTACAATCCTTAACATATATGCTCCAAATTCTGGTGCATCCAAATTCATATAAACAACACTACAGGACTTTAAGACACAGATTAACCCCAACTCAGTAATAGTAGGGGACTTTAATACCCCACTGTCTCTGTAAGACAGGTCAGCTGGACAAAGAATAAACAGGGAGACATCTGAATTAAATGATACCATACATCAAATGGACCTAACAGACATCTTTCAATTATTTCACCCAATCACCAAAGAATATACTTTCTACTCACCACCTGATGGAACTTTTTCAAAGACTGACCACATACTGGGCCACAAAACAAACCTGAACAAACACAAAAATATTGAAATAATTCCATGCATTCTATCACACCACGATGCAATAATGCTTAAAATCAACACTGTAAGAAGCCCTAGTCACTACATGAACTCATGGAAATAAAAACAACACATTCCTAAATGATGAATGGGTCAAAAGAGAAATTAAGGAAGAAATAAAAGTACTCCTGGAGTTAAATGAAAAGGACAATACAACACAACAAAACCTCTGGGACATGCTGAAAGCGGTCCTTAGAGGGAAGTTTATA
>NW_008360306.1:448052-481109 GCF_000622305.1 Nannospalax galili | reverse complement strand
TAAGAACAAACCAAACCCAAACCTAGTAGAGGAGAAGAAATAATAAAAATCAGAGCAGAAATTAATGAAATAGAAACAAAGAATCAAAGAATTTAAGAGCTAGTTCTTTGAAAAGTTAAACAAAATAAACAGATCCTTAGCCCAATTATCCAAAGAAAGCAAGAGCAAATCCAAATCAACAAAATCAGAGACAAAAGGGGAAACATCACAACAGACACCCAAAAGATCCAGACCATTATAGGGAATATTTTAAAAACCTATACTAAATCTTAAAGTCTAAAAGAAATGGATGGATATATGAAATCATGGAAACCACCAAAGTTAAACCAAGAATAGATCAACAGTTTAAACAGACCAATAACATATAAGGAAATTGAAACTAATACAAAGCCTCCCAACTAAAAAAAGCCAGGCCCAGATGGATTTACAGCAGAATTCTACCAGACATTTAAAGAAGACCTCCAACCAATACTACTTAAATTATTCAAAATGATAGAAACAGAGAGAGAACTCCCAAATTCCTTCTATCGAAGCCAACATCACTCTAATATTCAAACCAGGTAAAGACACAACCAAAAAAGAAAACTATAGACCCATATCCTTAATGAACATAGATGCAAAAATTCTCAATAAAATACTTGCAAACTGCATACAGACACACATCAAAAGGATCATTCACCATGATCAAGTAGGCTTTATCCCAGAAATTCAGGGAAGGTTCAGTATAGGCAAGCCAATAAATGTCATTAAGCATATAAATGGAATCAAAGACGAAAAACACATGGTCATCTCAATAGATGCAGAAAAGGCTTTTGACAAAATTCAGCATGCATTTATGTTCAAAGTCCTAGAGGGAATTGGACTGGAGGGAACATACCTCAACATAATTAAAGCTATATGCAACAAACCCACAGCCAATATCATTCTAAATGGAGAAAAACTGGAACCATTCCCATTAAAATCAGGAACCAGACAAGGCTGTCCACTATCTCCACTCCTCTTCAACATAGTGCTTGAAACTCTTGCTAGAGCAATAAGACAGGAGAAGGAAATTAAAGGAGTACTAATTGGAAAAGGTGAAGTCAAGCTATCTCTTTTTGCAGATGATATAATATTATACCTAAGAGATCACAAAAGTTTCACCAGAAAACTCCTAGAACTGATCAACACTTTCAGTATAATGGCAGGTTACAAAATCAATCTACAAAAATCAGTAGCCTTTCTATATACCAATAATAAGCAATTGGAGAAATAATACAGGGAAATGCTCCCGTTCACAATTGCTACAAAAAAATTAAAATATCTTGGGATAAATCTGACAAAAGACACCAAAGATAGATCTCTGCAATGAAAAATTTAAATCTTTAAAGAAAGAGATTGAGGAAGACACCAGAAGATGGAAGGACCTTCCATGCTCATGGATTGGAAGAATTACTATTGTGAAAATGACCATCCTACCAAAAGCGATATATAAATTCAATGCAATCCCTATCAAATCCCCATGAAATACTTCACAGAACTGGAAAAAAAATGCTTAAATTCATATGGAAGCACTAAAGACCCAGGATAGCCAAAGCAACCCTGAGCACAAAGAGCAACGCTTCGGAGATTACCGTCCATGATCTCAAAGTATACTACAGAGCTATTGTTTAAAAACAGCATGGTACTGAAACAAAAATAGACACATAGATCAATGGAACATCATTGAAGATCCAAACCTGAGCACATGCAATTTCAGCCATCTGATATTTGACAAAGGTGTCAAGAACACACAATAGAGGAAAGACAGCATCTTCAACAAATGGTTCTAGCAAAACTGGATCTCCACCTGTAGATGAATGAAATTAGAGCCTTATCTTTTGCCTTGCACAAAAGTCAACTCCAAATGGATCAACAACATCAATGTGAAACTGGAAATCCTGAAACTATTAGAAGAAAATATTGGCAGGAACTTACAGGATATAGCTGTAGGAAAGGATTTTCTAAATTGGACAGAAGTTGCTCAGGAATTAAGGTCAGCAATCAATAAGTGGGGCCTCATTAAACTAAACAGCTTCTGTACAGCAAAAGAAACAATCAAAGCCAGGCATTGCACGACATGGGTGCACTTACCTACATGCAGGCAATGCACACAGACACAGAAAAAAAAAAGTAAAAAAAGTGTTCAACATCATTAGTAATTAGGAAAATGCAAATTAAAACCATGTTAAGATTTCATCTTACCCCCGTCAGACTGGCTAAGATCAAGAGAACAAATGATACCAAATATTGGAGAGGATGTGGGGAAAGGGGAATGCTCATTCACTGCTGGTGGGATCGCAAACTTGTTCAATCCCTATGGAAAGCAGTGTTGAGAACTCAAAAAAAACTACAAATGAACCTACCATTTGACCCAATTATACCGCTCCTTGGCATATACCCAAAAATTCATCCTATTGTGGAGACACTTGTACATCCATGTTTGTTGCTGCTCTTTTCACAATAGCTAAGAAAAGGAAGCAACCTCAACTGACAAGTGGTTAACAAAAATGTGGTATATTTATACAATGGAGTTCTATTCAGCAGTAAAGAAAGATGACATAATGAAATTTGCAGGCAAATTGTGGATCTAGAAACTGTTATACTAAGTGACGTAACACAGACTCAGAAAAACAGACATATGTTCTCCTTCATATGTGGCTCCTAGCAGCAAATCCTTTTAAATTCCAGGTCCTTTTAATAAGATGATGCTATACAGCAGTCCCTTCTGCATGAAATAACTACCATCATCACAACTTTGGCTGAGCCTGATTGCTAAACATTGTCACAATCGGGCTTGCTGACTGTTGTGCTCATTCATTAAAGGAGCGCCAAACAGGGTCACTGGACCCTCACCTGAGTATCCAGCCACTCTTCCCAGCCAACTAGTCCAGCCTTGGAAGACAAAAGAAAAATGAGGAAGAACCCAACAGAGGGATGCTTTTGGAAGTCCTTGTCAAGAAACTTCAATGGACTTTCATATGAACATTTGAAAATTGCCTTATTCTGACTTTTTTCTAGTTCCTTGTCTAGAACGTGTAATGCTAGTTACTCTTGCCTTTACTTCTCCTTCATATCTATTCATGATTCAAGGACTTTCTTCTTCTCTTAGAGACAAGAGCTATGCAATTGGGGAGTCTTTTAGGTAGACCCACTGAAGGGGTACTCCAATTGCCTCACCCTGTGTCCCCGTTCAGCATGGAAGAAGCCAAAGCAGTCAGCGTCCCTATTCCCAATTGTCAATTTGGGTAACCCCTTCAGAGGAAGGTGTGATAAGAATAGGAGGTAGGAATTGGCTAGGCAGTTAGGGTAAAAAGACCCCAAAGAAATGTAGCCAGTTTCTGGGCTAAAAGTCAAAATGTCTTTGGGCCTGTTAGCAACATACTCTGTTCCAAAGCCAAAAATGTCAAAAGTAGTTAGGAGCTTGTATATAATCCTTAAAAGATTTTAGTGTCACCACTTCGGAGAGGGGAATGTTGGAGGGGAGGGAGTGGACATGGATTAGATCAAAACACCTTATATACATGTGTGAAATTCTCAATAAGGTTTTTTTTTAAATTAAAAAATAAATAAATTTGAAAAAAGCAAATAATAAATAAATAAATAAGACCAAAAAAAAAAGAAAAAGAAAAAGAAAAAAGAGAAAGAGTACATGAAGTTGTCAGTAAAAAGTGATGGGGAGATATGGGAGGAGTTGGAGGGTAGGGAGTGGGCATGATTTGATCAAAATGCCTTATATGCATGTATTAAAAGCAAGTTAAGGGGGAAAGGGTTTATTTGGGCTCACAGTTCCAGAGGGAGAGTCCATCATGGCAGGGAAGGCACGACAGCGGGAGAAGGATGGCGGCAGGAGCCGGAGGTGGACTGGTCATGCTGCATCCACACTCAGGAAGTAGACAATGAACAGGGAGTTGAGTTGGTCTCCAGACCCATCTGCAGTGGCCCACTTCCTCTAGCAGGACTCTGCCCCCTAAAGTTTCCCCAACCTTCCCAAACAGACCCACCAGCTGGGAACCAAGTATTCAAACACATGAGCCTAGAAGGGACATTCCACACCCAAACCACAGCTGACTCCTTCTTAGTGCACAGTTCTCCATGATATATTGAAAGACAACTGTGCACAGGGCAAAGAAACAGGGAAAAGATTAAGGGAGAGCCCAGCCACATTCAGAATCACACCACCCTTCCAGAGGGTGAACACTCAAGTGCCCTGAACACCACATATCCCTTTCAGTGGAGAAAATGAGCAGGAATCCAGAAAAACGACCTCCAGAGGGGGATGTTGAGCAAGATCTTGAATGTTGAATGGGAAATAGTGGTTAATGCCAAGAGATATGATTGGATGACAAAACAATATCAGCCTATCAGAAAGTCCTGCAGCCAACAGGCCTGATTAAGGTGGCCAAAGGAGGGTGGGGCTGTGTTGTCTTAATTAAGAATATGTTTTAAGTATTTAATTGGCACGTAATGATTGGACGTATTTCTAGGATACAGTAGGACATCTCAATGCACGTGTGCCATGTGTAACGATCAGATTAGGGTCATTGTCATAACCGCCTCAAACATGGATCGTTATTTGAGTTAAGAACACTCAAACCCCTCTCTCCAGCAGTGTGGAAACATGTCATTCATTGTTGTCAAACATAGTTTTCCTAGCATGCTATGGGACATTACAAGATATTCCTCCTCAGGTGGAGATGTGACTCAATAATAAAGCACTTGCCTAGCATATACCAGGCCCTGGATTCAAACCCCTGCACAAACAGCAAAAATAATAATTAGTCCTCACTTCTCATATCTAACTGTACCCATGTTGTCTTTGGCCCAAAGTCATAAATATCATGTTCAGGATCAGAACCATTAAAATATCCTCATTAGACCTTGAAAGAATGTGTGACCAATTCAACAACCAGAGGATCTTTCTTTTCCTATGACAGTCCCAAGAACTTGATGCAAATTCAGCCTTCCAGCGAGAGCCCATTGCCCTCGTGGAGTCTGACACTGTTGTGGATGCATTCTGCGGGCCGTCTTTCTGTAGACTAGCATGAACTCCTGGCTCTGTTTTGGCTCTAACTAACAAACCACCCAACCTGTACCAAATAAGTAGAGAGAAAATCTGAAAAAGTGGCTTCCGCCTGGTCTGGGTGGAACATTCCACTCACATGGATATGGTTTTAATCCAGTCACAGAACACATTTCTCTCTTCTTTCATCCATGTTTCAGTGTGTAAGACATGGTTTATTTAGTTTAATAAGTTAAGTATGCATGGGATCACTCCTGTCGTAGACATTGGTCCAGTTATGCCTTTTCTGGTAGATTCTATGAGTTGTACAAGACTGGTTATTTAAAAAAAAATGGCTGCTAATTACTTCAGCAGCAAATGTAAGAGCAGGGGTTGTTAAAATGCCATTAAGAGATTGTCCACAGCAAGATGGAGCCGCAGTCACGAGCACAGTCAGGACTTGGAGTCCAGTCCTGACCCTACTACACAACTGTTGAACTTTGAACAGCACTCTGTGCTTCTCTGTTTTCTTCACCCATATGAATGATACCAAGATCCCACGCTTATTACGAGAATTAAATGAAATGATACTTAGCACAGATCCTAGCATATAAGACATGCTCAGTAATTATCAGCTACTGTAATTCAATAAACTGATTTTGATCTCTCTTGGCCTCAATTACCTAAATTTACATTCATGCTTGAAAATCTAACTTTTCATGAAGACTAGAAAGCAGCCCACATCTAAGAGCTGTGCTTCTGTAAAAGTGATTCCAACATAAAGGTCCCAGAAATACAAGTGCTCATTTATAAATACTTTCTAGCCAAGTATCTGATCTTTTGCTTTTATGAAGCAAAAGGGATTATTTTTTGCCCCCCTTGGGATCTAAGACTAGAGAATACGTGCTTTCAATCAAAAGTTTTAAGTCTGACAAAGTAAGCAAGGAAAAGCAAAGATCAAGCATGCCCCAGAAGATTCCTGCCTGCAAGCCGTCCTTTCCCACTGCGCTCAGGGACCTCATTTTTCAGCTACAGATTTAGCTGAAAAGGTGGGGGGAGAGGAAGAATGGATGGAATTTGTTTTATTATTGTAATTGAGAGATGATATTAAACTGAAAATTAAAGAGCTTGAGAGTTAAGTTAGTTTCTATACATTCTAAATCACTGAGAGACATGATTCAGTCAGTAAGACAGAACACAGCTGTTTGCTAGTGAGGTTTGTTTGTTTTCCAGCTCCAAGGGCAAATAAGGAGCCACTGGAAAGAGAAATTGGGGCACCTAGATTCCGGTGCCATCTATTACTTAGCTCTGTGACTACAGACTTGTCTTCAAATTCCCTAGAGGAAGGTGCTTACTCTTGGTTCCTTGCGTGCCAATGTGGCCTCACACTAAGCCAGAGTGATCTCCTTTAAAATATAAATTGCCCCCAGTGTAAGTCTCTCAATAGCTGCCACTCCTCAGTGGATGAAGACAGAAGTCTGAGCAGGGGCTGCAGGGCTTGAAATGGTCTGGCTCTTGGCTTGCCTCTGCAGCTCCAGCTCAAAGCCATGCTCCCTCTGGCCCGGTTGCAGGTTGCACTTTCCTACTTTCCTATTTGTGGCATGCTCCTTACCACAGGTCCTTTGCACATGTTTCTCCCTCCCAATAGAAGGCTGCCCTCTCTTCCACTTGCCTAGTTCATTACTAGTCAATTCTCAGGTTTCAGCTCAGTATTTACTTCTGTTTCCAATACTCCTGTCATTAAACTTATTAACTCTAGACAATTCTATTTCCACAAGTCTATGATTAGAGGGGAAGGATGATCACTACTCCATTTGGCAGTAGCTAGGGTGGCTGAAAGGACCTGTTTCTGAGATGGTTCCATGACGTGGATGGCAGGATTTCACAGGCTGTGAGCTATGAGCCTGGTGCCCCTCACTGTGGAGCCCTCTGTGGGCTGACAGCTTCCTCACAGCATGGATACTAACAGTGAGTATCCCAGGTCACCCCCTCCCAAAGCCTGCCATGGCATCACTCTGTCACGTTCTATTTAGTTAACCTCCCACAGAACCAAGATCCAAAGGAAAGAGGATTTATAGCCACCTCTTGTTTGGAGGGGTAGCAGAGAGTTGGGGTGACATGCTTTGTAACTGTCACAACTCTCTCGGGATTACAGTGGCTGTCACTGTGCACACCAGTCCCCAGTATGTGCTTGGTTACCCATCTTCCCACTAGACTCTAAGCCTGAGAAGAAGGGCTGGATCCGCCTCCTCCATTGCTATGTCTGCTGCCCCTGTTCAGACACATTCAATAGCTACCAGTAGAAGTGGATGAAGCAGAGAACCCATCAATGATCCTGTGAGGAAAGTACTTAAAACAGGGGTCTTAAACAAATAGGCCTTCAAGGGAGCAGGTGCATGGGAAGCCAGGGGTGCTCCAGCAAAGCAGGCAGCTTGCTGGTTCTCAGTAGGAACATGGACCCAGAGTGAACAGAACGTTCAAGGTCTTCAGAACCAAAGGTTTACAGTTTTTATATGGTATTTCCCAAATGTAAAATATGGATAACTGATTCAGTTAAATACATACACACACAGAGTAGTCTAATTAAAACACATCTGAGGGGTGAATTGTTATGAGAAAAAAAAATGCCTGTGATGCTGGCATGTTTGAAAAAAAACATTTTCCATAACTGAATTAACTCGCTCCATGAGTGCGGAGGAAAATCACTGAAATGTGAGTTCTACTGCCCTTCCTAGAATGTGGGCAATGTGATGGTTCATAGCTAATCTTGTGATGGTTAACCTTGACTATCAACTTAACTGAATCAAGAAACCCCTTAGGAGATCAGTAAAGCACATCTCTGGGTATGTCTGAGAGAATATTTCCAGAAAGAATCATCAAAAGAGGGATGGCCTTCCTTAAACATGGGGAGCAGGGTCCTACAGGCTGGAGGCCCAGATCATCTAAAAGGGGGAGAAGGAGAACACCAACTAGCCCCAGCATTCTATGTCTCTCTGTATTCCCCGCCTCCACCCCCTTCTCTCTCCTTCCTAAACTCCATGAACTGAGCTATTCTACTGTGACCTCCCCACCATGATGTACTGAAACTCTGAGCCAAAATAAGTCCTCTCTTTCCTGAGTTGTTTCTCATACGTACTTTGTCACGACAATGAAAAACTAACACAAGGCCGAGTGTGGTGGCACACACCTTTAATCCCGGCACTTGGGAGGCGGAGGCAGGCAGATCTCTTTTGAGTTCAAGGCCAGCTGGGGCTGGTCTACAAAGTGAGATCTAGGTCAGGTGGAGCTACAGGGAGACCCTGTCTCAAAAAGACCAAAAGAAAAGAAAAAGAAAGAAAAAAAAAAACTAACACAAAAATATTTGTCTGATTCTTTAAGAAAACATTTCCAACCCCTTGTATAGTGCCTTAGTGAACCACAGACTTTACCTACTTATTTATTCTGTTGGCTCCTTCGGTAGGGAGGGATTTTTTTCTTTGTTTGTTTTCTGATGTGCTGTGTTCATGAATTACATCTAGAACTCTCATCCTGGGAGCTGGAATAATTGTCGGGCACACATTAACTACACAGTAACAAGCACCAAAGAAATTCTGATGTAGGTATGGCTTCTCATTCACTCCACTCCTCTCCTTCTGCTCTTCCCTCAGCACCTATGATGAAGAGAAGCTGGGGACTTGCATCATGTTCCAACCGTTCACTCCTGTCCACAGCTGCATCATTTCTACCTCACTGCCTGAGGCGCACATGTAAGCAGCCCTACTTCTGGTTCTAAGAAATGGGAAGCAAGCTAAAAGGACTCACTGAGTTAAGACACCAGGAGCTGTTGAGCTGTTTCTTTGTCCTCTTGAGCAGGACATGGAGCCTGGAACCAGTAAAACTCTTTAGTGCCTTAAAGATATCAGAAAGTAGACAGGGTGGTTTAAACCTCAGCAGCAAATCAGCTGGGAGCTGAGTCATCCCATCCCTTACCAAGCCAGATACTCAAATGTCAAATAATTTGCAAAGCTTGATAAAAATCTGTCTAGAATTCTCTCTGTAAAGCTTTTCTAAGAATATCTCAACTGAAGCTCAGGGGATACAATGGTGGTGGTGGAGGGGTGTTTCCGAAGACCTCGGAAACTGTTTTCCAGGATAGCTTCTGTGGTCCAATGCCTAAAGGCATAACTTCCTCATCACATGGTACCCAGAGGCCAACCAAGCTTCCAAAGAACATACTTGCTTTTTTAAACTTTGACATCTCATTCCTCTTGTGTCTGTTCTGAAGAATTACAGCCCAGCCTTCCTTTTTTCCTAGTTAGCACTTTTCAACTGGAAACATAGGCATGGAGTAAGCTTTTGACCTCAGAGCTGAGTTTCTCAGCCTCAGCACTATTGGCATTTGGGGACCGATAAGTCTTTGTCATGAAAGGTTGTCCTGTGTACAGTTGGATGTTTAAAAGCAGCTTCCACGGCCTCTGCCCACCAAATGTCAATAGCTCTCCTCACCCTGCAAAGAGATGGCAACCAAAAATTTCTGTAGACATTGACACATGTCCCCTCAGTCCAAAATCACACAGTTCCTTCAGCCTCACATGGAAAACCACTGTCTGAGGATAAGGAGTTCACTTTAAACAGTGGTACAATGGGTTCTGGACACCTCTACTTGTTTGACCAACATTTATTAGGCTCCCAGTGTTTGCAGTAATAATTGTCATACTGACCCTTCTCCAGGCTTTGTCTCCATTCAACCCTCTAAATAGCCCTATTGTATACGTATATTATTTGCCCCCTCTGCAGAAAAGGAAACAGAAGCTCAAAGAGTTGAACCTACCTTCTTTTGGTCATATAACTGCATGCCACCCTACTGGGGCTTTAACCAAGGTCTATCTGTCATCACAGCCCAAGTTCTCAACACCTCACACTATATAAAAAGTATACCCCAAGATCATGCATTTGGGGAGTTCATGGCACAGTTGGAAAGCCAAGTCTCCTTCACACAAAGAATAACATAACCCAGGGGTAAAATCACAGGGCTAAATGTTAGATAAAGATTATTAGTAAGAGCACTTAGTTCATGAGTGAAAAAAGCCAGTGGTTACCAACCCTATCATCATCATCATCATCACCATCATCCATCATCATCATTATCATCAACAGCACATACTGGACACATCCTCATCCTTTTCTAATAGTCCAGGCTACGATTAGCCCCACTTTGTCCCGCTGGCCTCCTACTCACTTTTGATTGGCATTATCATTTGTTTCTTGATAGATCTATTCCTACTAGCAGCCTAAGGTTGATGCTCCTAAAACATCTCCTTGGAAAATAGACCATGTAATTTCTCACAGTATCCCTTGGAAGCACTTGCCCTTCTCCCTGCCTCTCCCATTAACAAGCCCTCTGGAACCAAACTGCATCAGAATCTCCTGGGGATGGAGTGGGGGACATCTAGCAAAATGCATGTTTCTGGGTCACATTGCCCATTCATTTGACCTGAACACCATGATGCGTAGACACAGTGAGCCTTAAGTCAGCTATTACATGAACAGAGATAGCTTCCTTCAATGCCAAATGGGGGTGGGGGGAGAAACCCAGAGGAAGACAGACTATGCTGAAGGTCTACAGTAGGAACCCTGACTCCCTGGCTCCTATGTCAGCTGTGTTAGATAGACCATTGTTATCATTACCACAGTGGGTGTTGTTATAGAACTATATTTACTGTTACTGTATGAAGTATCTAGTAAATGTCATAGGTTTTTGCAGACCAGATGATCTCTTTTGTAACTATTTTGGCATGTACTATGAAAGATACAAGAATGGATTGTATTGACTGTGTCCCAACAAGGCTTTGTTTATAAGAATAAGTGATAAGCCCATTCCTTAGGTATTTTACCAGCCTTTTCCCTAGACTATAGATGACCTTTTCTTTCCTTTAGCTGTTGAAAGGCTTTGGTCACATTGGATGGCTAGAGCAGTACACTTCCTTGTTGTTTCGAAGTCCACACATCGGCAGTTGATCCCTCTGGTCCAAGCCAGTTAATCTGCTGAGTTCGTTTCAGTACTTATATGCAGTGTGAGCTGGAGGTTGGCTGGTCCTGGCTGTGTCTTTTGACTGATTGAACATTTGGTGTACTAGTGTCTCTCCACATCTAGTACATCTTGTTCTTGAACAAGCCAAAACACTGAAGGCTTCCGGAGGCAAAGGCTCAGAAAGGACAGAGTAAACACAGTGGCCCTTCTGCCATTTTCTGTTGGCCAAGCCAGTCAGCAGATCAGCACAGAGACAAGAGTGAGGGAAAGACTCCACCTCTTGATAAGATGAGGAAGCAAAGTCAAACTACAGAGTGCACAAGGCAGAGAGGGGCGAGGAATTGGGGCATTTGTGTAATCAGCTGTGTTAGTCATTTTTGCCACTGTGACAGACAACCTGACAAGAACATAAGGGGATGGTGAGATGGCTCAGTGAGTAAAGGTGCTTGCCACCAAGCCTAGAAAACTTAAGTTTGATCCCTAGGACCCACATGGTGGAAGGAAATAACCAGCTCCCAAAAGTTTCCCTCTGACACTTGGCACAGACAAGTACATACACACATAAACACACACACACACACACATAATTTTTTTAAAAAGACATACACAAGGAAATAAAATAATGTAATGTAGGAAGGAATTATTCAGCATGGCAGCAGGCAGATCCGTGACAACAGGAGAAAGGCAGCTCACTTGCATCTTGGTAGATCAGGAAGCAAAGAACCCAGGCTGTGCCTGGCCAAGTTATAACTCATAAGGCCTACCCCCTACGGCTCTAAGTCTGCCAGAAAGGCCCACATTCCAAAGGTTTCACAACACCACCAAAGAATAGCACCACCTAGGGACCACAGAGCCTGTGAATGTGAATTGCACATTCAAACCAAAGTATTAGTCTACCAAAAAGGCATCAGGCAGACCCTGCTGGTCAGTTTTTAAACTCTCAGTCATCACATCAGCCAATGTGGATCAGCCCCTCCAATTCCATCACAATTGATCCTGAAGCTGGCTGATGATCCCAAATTGACTGTGTGGAGATCAATCCCATTCTATCAGGGGGGATTTGACTTTATCTTTAAGAACAGTAGGAAGTGGTCTATAGGAATATGACACCGACTCCTGCCTCTTCTTTAAGATGGCAAAGTTGTCCCTGGAAGTCTTTTCTAAGTACCCATTCAATGAAGCATGCCCGCAGCCTGTATCCAGATCTGCCTTTGGCCACTGGCACTATATGGCTGGAATGGCTTTGTACACATCATCTGACAGCTTGCAAAAGGAAACTGTGCTGTTTGTTCCCCACAGATGTTCATACCCACTGAGTTCTGGCTTGTACAGCAGCTTCAACAGGGCCGGTCACTGAGGTGTGCAAACCTCTGAGTCTGGGCACTGCAGAAGTGAGCTTTGTGCAAATAAATGCCTTCTCTTTAAAACTGAGGTATTGCTCTGTACCTGGAACTTGATCATAGTGAGAAAGGACCCATTTCTATGCATCAGGCTTCCTGCCTTGTTTGATTTTTGCAATGTTTGTTTCCTGTTTGTTTCACTATTTATTTGATGAATTATTAGAGTTTGAGACTTTTTATCCACAGAGCAAAAGACCTAGATACATCAGATAAACTCTTTCTGTCTCTACCTTGTCTCAGGGGACAGCATCAACAGTATAGTATACAGCAGGAATTTGGGACAGAGGACTCAGAGTCCAACTCCGACATTTACTGGCTATTTTGATTTTAGATAAGTTTCGTGGCCCTTATGCCTCAGTTTTCTGATTTGAAAAATAAGGATGCTAGCGGTGCCCTCATGTTGAACAATCAAAGCAGTGCTCTGGGGTGTATTTACTGTTATTATTTGGGTGGTGTTGTCCATATATTATCTCTTATTGGATCTTCACATGAGAATTGCACTCCAAGTTATCAGTTCAGGAAAATGTTAGATCCTAAGCAACTAATTCCAACCATCATCCATAAGCAGAAAAATGTTGAGCCCACCTGTGCCTGGTGCAGGAAGCCATTGGTTGTACATAGCTCTGTAGCCTGCAGGTCCACAAACTGGAGGGGCAAGTAAACAGGTAATGTGACAGAGGAGAGACCTGAGGTATGGAGACAGGGGGACACGTTGTAGGGATGGTGATGTTTCAGAATGTTTGGACAGAGCTTAAACCAGGCCTAGAACCATCAAAGAGGGCTTCCTAATGAGCTTAAACAAAGGACGTTTATTGTCCCATCATTTTGGGGTTTGGAAGTCCAATATCAAGGTGCTGCTGGGGTTGGATTCTCCTGAGGCCTCTCTCCTTGGCTGCAGATGGCCACCTTCTCTGTTACCTTACATTCCTCTTTCTGTGTGAAGCCTTCGATTCTGTGTGTTCCTATTCCCCTTCCCTTAGGGACTCTGGTCAGACTGGATCACACACCTTTTCAAACAGCTTCATTTTAAATTAATTGCCTCTTTTAAGGCTGTACCTCCAAATATCATCACACTCAGAGGTATTGGGGTTACAGTTTCAAAATAAGAATTTGGGGGATTGGAGAATAGAAAGGTGGCTCAGCAGTTAAGAGCACTGACTGCTCTTCCAGAGGACCTGGGTTTGGTTCCTAGCATCCACGTGGTAGCTAAGAACCATTCTTAACTCCAGTTCCAGGGGACCCGACATCCTCTTCTGGCCTCCACCAACACCAGACATGCACACAATACACTTATGTACATCCAGGTAAAACACTCTTACACATAAAAATAAAATATTTTAAAGAAGAATTGAGGGGTTCACAGTTAAGCCCATAATAAATGGTTCAGGGAGTTTAAAGATGTTAATGAGAAAAGAGAGGGAAAGCTATAACTTGTTCTTGGCACCTGCAGAAATAAATCACTAGGATTAGGGTGATGAGGATCGAGAAAAAAAGATGAATACGGGATCCTATATAGGAAGGATGAATACAGGACCCTACATAGGAAGGATGAATATGGGACCCTATATAGGAAGGATGAATACGGGATCCTATATAGGAAGGATGAATATAGGATCCTATATAGGAAGGATGAATACGGGATCCTATATAGGAAGGAAGAATACGGGATCCTATATAGGAAGGATGAATATGGGATCCTATATAGGAAGGATGAATACAGGATCCTATATAGGAAGGAAGAATATGGGATCTTATATAGGAAGGAAGAATACGGGATCCTATATAGGAAGGATGAATACGGGATCCTATATAGGAAGGAAGAATACAGATCTTATATAGGAAGGAAGAATATGGGATCCTATATAGGAAGGAAGAATACAGATCCTATATAGGAAGGAAGAATACAGGATCCTATATAGGAAGGAAGAATATGGGATCCTATATAGGAAGGATGAATATGGGATCCTATATAGGAAGGAAGAATACGGATCCTATATAGGAAGGAAGAAAAGGATGGAGGAATAGAGAGAAGGATGAACAGAGGGCGTGATGGAGGGAGGGATGAAGAGATGGGTAGGGAAAGAGATAAAGAGGGAGGGAAAGAGGGATTGAAGGCAGGAGGGAGGGAAGAAGGAATGAATCTGATGTTCACCTGTGAACAAACATACTCCATCTTCTCCACTAACTCCTTTGGTTTGCTTCCTACTCCACAACTACTCATTCCATAGTCCAGACCTGTAGGGTCCCCTGACCTGGAATTTTGCTACTTGCTAGAGTTACAGTGAGGAGGGGAATCAAGAGGTTTACGGCCATTACAGGCACATGACACATGGAAATTATTGTCCATGGGCACAGTCCATGTGCCCAGTGCTACCAACCCATCCTGTCACCTGTGACAGGGCCCAGGATGATTGATTCTAGGGGGGAAGAAACAGGAAAACTGGGGTGGCCATAGACTCTTTAAATTAGAAATGAGGGAAGAGCAAGCAGTGCTTGGTGAATGATTTGTACAGGGAAATTCTTTTTCTTTTCTCCAGAGAAGAGGGAGAGAGACAGAGACCGAGACAGAGAGCCTAGTTGTGCTCAGACATGGTCGTTACAGCCTCCCCAACAACAGAAGCTAAGAAGGAGGAGGAGTGGGACAGCTCTGTTCCATGCCGAGTGAATGGACAGACAGCCTTCAGGGGAAACCCTGGATCCGCTCCACCCAGGGCATGGACCCCATCCTCTAAGGCGAGGCTTTCCTGGAAATAGAGAGCAATGATTCATTCCTGCTCCTGGGAGCACTGGGCCTGGGAACCCTGGGGAGCGTGGGTCTGGGCAGAATGCAGTTTCAGGAAAAGCAATTACAAAACTTGATAATGGAGGCCTCTATTAGTGTAAGACAAGAAATCTTGGGCGGGGGGAGCGTAGCTTCCAGAACTGTACCTTGTTTCCAGGAAAACCACAGGCAGTGGCTTAACTCTCTCCTGACTCCACTCATTCGCATAGTGACTACTGCATTGGCTTCATTGGTGCCTCGTCAGAGCTCAGGCCCATAGGTCCCCAGCTCAAATCGTCACTGACCCCAGCTGTGTGACCTCAGGTAACTCAGTGTACCACTTTGAGCCTCAGGTCCCTCCTCAGGTACAGTTTTCTCCTTATAGTCTTCTTGTGAGTATTAAATCAAGCATTCAGATATCATCACTGCTCATAAATGAGGTATGTGATTTTGAGTCAAATGATTGTACCTCTTTGGACCTCAGTCTCCCCTTCTCTAAAATGTAGAGAGTGGTTTGTACTCCTCAAGTTCATTAGGAGCATTCAATAATGTGCAGGAAGTCCACTAGTCAATACCTGGTTGATTGCAGGTGTTTAATGTAAGGTGTCCAAAAATCAGAAAATATAGATTAGACATATTGTTAAACAGTATTTTAGTTGTATTTTCAAATAATATGATCAATGTGCTTTTCTTCAGTGTCTAGTCAGGTTTATATGCGAAGAACTTACACATTGAAAGTAATGGGTCTATTGGCTAATCCCATAAAAAAGAAAAGTACAGTTAATATCACCATCCCTGTTTCCAGATTTCTTTGTATACTTGGGCTATTTATCACATTTTTATCAGATAAACAACTGGACATCAGTGAGATATTAGTCTCCTTTGATTCAGTTCTCATTTTGTATGTCATGACCTCCAGCTAGAAGACTCTACCCCCTACACACAAACTCACAGGAGCTAGGATAAGATGGATAGGATGGTCTTGCTTCCATCATGACTCTGCCACCTGGTAGCCCAGTAGCATGGCTAGTGTGACCTTCCTAACCCTTCTGACCTTCAGAGTCCTCATCTGCACCATGGGACTAGTGGATTCCTCATAAGCAAGGGCCAATGAGAGCATGTGTGCAAAATGCATGCACATGTCTGAGCAGAGTACCAGTTCGCTAATTAGAGCCAGCACAGCTATGCACTCTGTGGGTATCATTGTGAAGAATGCTGTTTTAACAATGTTCCCTCCATCTGTCTCTGCAGTGATCCCCTCTACCGTCAGCTCTGTGCACTCCACTGGCTTCTAGAGGCCCTGACCATCGACCACACCCACCATACCATGAGGCCCGTGATCGCCTGCTGGAATCCCAAGTAAGACCCCAGCAGCCCTTCATCCTACCATAAACTAGCACTCATCCGGGAAGTGGAGAAGAGAATCTTATCCTTCTCCTGACTCCTCTAGGTGTGTGTGTGTGTGTGCGTGTGTGTGTGTGTGTGTGTGTGACTTGCTTAGGAGTTCTGCATGTTCTATGGATTCAAACCCAGGTGAGCTGGAGCTAGCTCCTACAGACCCATGACAGCCTGTCCTGTGCACTTCCTTACAAGTCTCTCTGCCTGATGCCATATATGCTGTCACATTGATAGCTTAAAATCAACTCACAATGGGGAACGTACAGGACAGGAATAGGCAAGTTGCACCAGCATGCTGTGGCCCCACAGCCAGAGTTCTCTCTTCTTGTACTGTGTCTCCCTCACACTATTTCCTGGTTGCTCCTCCTCCTCTGTCTCCTTCTCCTTGCTTTTGTTCTTCCTCATTCTTGTGTTCTCTTTTACCTCAAGGGAATTTTAGTTGTTTGGTTGGTTGATTGGTTGGGTGGGTAGGTGGTTGCATGGGATTGGATAACTGGTTGGTTGGTTAGTTAGATGGGTTAGTTGGTTGGTTAGTGTGGTTGGCTGATTGACTGGGTTGATCCATCAAATTGGTTGGTTGGTTGGTTGGTTGGTTGGTTGGTTGGTTGGTTCATGGGTTGGCTGATTTGTTGAGTAGTTGATATGTTCATTGGTTGGTTTGATTGAATACTTAGTTGACTAATTGGTTTGATTTCACCCTGTTGGGGTTTTTATATAAATATTGAAGGTATGTCTCCACTTCATTCCAAGAGACTACTTGTTCAAGGCCCTGGAGCAGTTGGGTTTACCTAGGCAGAAACTACAGAGTATATTGACTAAGGCAAGAAAAATGTGAAGTATGTCACTGCCAGAGGAAAGACTCATGCAAAAGCTTTGAGGTCATTTCTCCCATATCCACCATCTCAGTTATTTCCAAAATGTTTTTGTAGGTTCCCAGAATTTGTTCAAAACCCATGGCCTTAATAACATTTCCCAGGGCTGGGGAGATGGCTCTGTGGGTAAAGTGCTTGCTGCACAAGCATGAGGACTTGAGTACAAATTCCCAACACCTGTATAAAACACCATGTATGGTGGTATATGCTTATAATGCCAGTGTCGGACAATAGAGATAGGTAGATTCCAGGGGTTCACTGGCCAGCACCCAGCCAGAATGATGTCTCAAAAAACAAGGTAGAAGCCAGATGCAGTGGTACATACCACTAATTCCAGCACTCAGGAGGTGGAGGCAGGCAGATATCTGTCCGTTCAAGATCAGCCTGGTCTACATAGCAAGTCCAAAGCTAGCCAGAGTTACACAGTTGGGACTGTGCCTCAAAAAAATTATGTGGAAAGGAATAGAAGAAAACATTCCAATGTCAACCTTTGGAGTCTACATGCAGCCACACTGATGTGTGCACCTGAACACACACATGTGCACAATACACATACACATACACCTCACACACAAAACACACAAGCAATACACACAAACATTACATACACCTGCACACCACACACAAACTTGAAACACACATACACATACACCATACACAGTCTCATACATATAAATATCTTCTAATTTAAAAAACATTTCCCATGCATCATTTATTTTTCTTTAAAACAAAACTGCCCAGGTTACAAATGATTACAATTTACTTTCATGGAAAAATTTCCAAATCTTCATCCTGGAAATCTCTTCCTTAAAGAAAATACTTTTTTAAAGGTGTAAAGTGTGCAATTCCAAGTCTTCTTGATACTTTTCTCTGATAAATATTTACAAACATACGTATTTCCAACAGAAACAGCATCAGCCTCTGCATATGATTGTCTCTGAGATCTACCCCCTTGGATAGTGACTTATGGGCATCTTTCCACGGTGGTACATACAAAGTTTCCAATCTTTTAATACCAAAAAGACTACACAGCAGGACATTGTACTGAGCAGATGGCACAGTGTTCAGATCATCATGTCTCTATTGACAGACACTGAGGCAGCTCTCAAATTCTTAGCATTTCAAGTAGTGCTTCACCAAACATCCCCATACATCTCTTTCATACCCAATTGCAAATATTTCTTTTGACTGGGTTCTAAGAAATTGGAGTTTCTAGGTCAAGGTAACATGTAATGTTTTTCACAGATCGCTTACATTTAAAAAAAAAAAAAAAAAAAAGACCCCGAGCCCACAGATTTCTAATAATATTTCGTCTCCCCAAGAAAGTCACCGGGGGCAACATTTTCCTCTGGACATTCATCTTCCCACACTGAAGAAAGAATATTGCATAAGATTTGGATTGAAAAGAGATGAAGGACTATCTGGAATTCTTTCAGTTGCTTTCAAAATGTGCTCAGAACAGAGCACAATCTGTTAACTGCAATAAAAAGATGTAGTGGTCACATTGAGCCCTATTTTACCAGGACTCCTAAGAGCAGATTTTACTGAGGATCTGAGAGTGTCCAGCTTCCTACAAACAGAACCAGAACCAGACCTGGCCAGCTGGAGGAAAATGCAGTCCAAGAAGACATCTACTGAGGGTGGTGTGTTTGCTAGAGTTTATTCTGGTGGAGCTTTTTTGGAGCTTTTTCTCCTGATGGGGATTTTTAGCTTGGAGTCATAGACATGCTGGGAAATGTTTCATTACCAGCTCTTGGAGGCTGCAGTCATGACTTGTAACAATGCCAGTTTCCTTGGTGTAAATATGTGGACAGCCCACCACGGCTGATTATAGGCTCACAAGAATGATGAACCTCAACTTGGAATTGGGACGTGATGAAAATCCATCGTTGTTGTGTTGGTTTTTTCTGGTCTTGTTGCTCTTTTTTAAATTTAATTTTGTAATTTTTGTGGATTTCATAAGAAATCCATCTCCAATGGAACCTACCTACCAACTAACTCCCCACTCAATTTCATATATAAAGGCCTGTACAGTCAGGCTTGTGTTCCTAAATGCCCTGTGGAGCCTGGCCAATCTACTAAGAGTCTCACCCTTAAATGAGACTGAATCTCACCTTCCCCACAGTCATCAGTTGCCAGTAGTTCCTCAGATAGGGTTGGGGTTTCTTGCCCACTTCCCCTTTCTACGCTGTGATATTTTTCTGGATTGAGCACATGGACCTTGTCCATGCTGACAGCATTGCTGTGAGTTCATATGAGTAACTGACCAGCTGTCTGGAAAGCTCTGTTCTGGTCATCTGCCTCCTCTGACTCTTACACTCTTTCCACCCCTATATCCCAAAGAGTCTCTGAGCTTTGAGAGGCATAAGTTTGATACAGGCGTCCTATTCTGGGATAAGCAGCCTGCAGCCTCTTATTCTCTGCACATTGGCCAGTTGTGGTTCTCTGTGTTAATCACCATCTGCTGTGTAAGGAATCTTCTTTGCTGAGAATTGAGAGATGCATTAATCTATGGGTATAACAATGAGTCATTAGAAATAAGTTTAATACTATATCTATTTTTTAATATTGTATTTATTATTTTCATTTATTTATTATTTCATTATTTATGTGCATGAGTGTATTGCCTGCATGTATGCAAGAGCACCCATGTTGTGCAATGCCTGCAGAGGTCAGAAGAGGGCATCTGATCCCCTGGAACTGGAGTTACAGATGGCTGTTAGCTGCCATGTGGGTACTGGGATTCAAACCTGGGTCCTCTGCAAGAGCAGCCAGTGCTTTTAACCACTGAGTCATCTCTCTAGCCCCAATACTAAATCTATTTAGCAGAATAATTGTATTAAGCTTTTTCTCATGGCCTGTGGGCTGTCTAGCCTCAGGCTTCTAGGCCTGATATCTATGTCAGGTGTGGGTTCCAGCCTACAGGGCAAACTTTATGTCCAATTAGAAAATAGTTGGTTACTCCTGCAATATCTGTGCTACTGTTGCACCAGTAGGTATATCTTCCAGGTCAGCTTTTGTAGCTCACAGCTGGGTAAGGCTCATGCTAAATTTTTTCTTCAGATAGCTTACATAGCACCTTTCGGCATTATGAAAGCTAGACAGTAGAGATGAGGCTTTGAAGTCAGCAACAGCTTGATTTCTCCTTGTTTGTTCTCCAGTTCATGTATGTAGTGACTTCAGTAATAGGGTCATTCTGTGAAGGTCTGCTGAGTAACCAAGAGCAGGAGCAATGGTCAGTATTGTTTGAGGGTCACCTACCTGGTGGATAGCTTCAAAAGAAGGAGTCCGTTCCTGGCACTGGGTTTTTACTTGTAAGCCTATGGTGTCTAGTAGGAGCAATGTTCCCCTGTTATAAGGCAACTCCAAAATCAGTAGCCTTCCTATAAACCACCAACAAACATACCAAGAAAGAAAAACCAAGGAAGTGAAGGACTTGTATAATAAAAACTTTAAGACATTAAAGAAAGAAATTAAAGAAGGTATCAGATGGTGGAAAGACCTCCCATGATCATGGATTGGAAGGATTAATATTGTGAAAATGATCATCAATTCCAACACAGTTCTTCACAGAAGATGAAAAAAAAGAATCTCAAATTCCATATGGAAGCCCTTACACACACACACACACACACACACACACACACACACACACACACAAAGAGGATAGTAAAAATAACCCTGAACAATAAATGAACTACTGGTAGCATTACCATCCCTGATCTTAAATTATACTACAGAGCTATAGTAATAAAAACAGCATGGTACTAGTATAAAAACAGACATGATGATCAATGGAATAGAATTGAGGACCAAGATTGAAATTCACACATTTATAGCCACTTGATTTTTGACAAAGAAGCCACAAATACACACCAGAGAAAAGATAGCATGTTCAGCAAATGGTGCTGGTCAAACTGGGTAGTTACCTGTGGAAGAAAGAAACTAGATCCCTATCTTTCACCATGCACAAAACTCAACTCCAAATGGATCAAGGATCTCAACGTAAGACTTGATACCCTGAATCAGAGAAGAAAGTAAGGAATATATTGGAATTTATAAGCTCAAGAAAGGACATTCTGAACAGGACTCTTAAGTGCAAGCATTAAGTGTAACAATTGACAAATAAGATCTCATGAAACTAAAAAGCTTCTGTACAATAAAGGACACCATCATTGAAGTGAATAGGTAATCTGCAGACTGGGAAAAGATCTTTACCAGCTATACCTCTGACAGAGGGTTAGTATCAAGAATATACAAAAAAGAACTCAAAAAACTAAATATCACAGACACAAACAACTCAAAAACTGGGGCAAAGAGATAAACAGGGAGTTCTGTAAAGATGAAACACAAATGACTGAGAAATAATTTTACATTTTTTCAAACTAAAATGCAAATTAAAACTATTTTGAGATTTCATCCTACCACAGACAGAATAGCTAAGCTTCAAAAATCAAACAACAGCAAATGCTGGTGAGGATGTGAAGAGAGGGGAACTCTTATCCACTGCTGGTGGGAGTGCGAACTGGTATAGCCACTGTGGAAATCTGTGTGGATATTCCTGAAAAATCTCATAATTGATATATCATATGATCCAGCCATACCGTTCTTGGGCATATATGAAAAGACTCTTAATTACTGCAGAAATACCTGTTCATCCATGTTTATCTTTTTCATAACAGTCAGGAATTGGAAACAACCTAGATGTCCATCAACTGATGACTAGATCATGAAGGTATAGAATATATATACAATACAATATTATTCAGCTCTTAAAAATGAAATTATGAAATTCATAGGTAAATACATGAAACTGGAAGTAATCATCCCAAGTGATGTAACCCAGACCCAGAAATACAAACATCGTTATACTGGATATCTCATAGCTGGATCCTAGCTTTCAAATCTTAGATATGCATGCTGCAACTTGAAAATCCAGAGAGGTCAAAACTGATAACTGGCCATGTGGAAAAGGTTTTCTGGGAGAGGAGGTAGAATGCAGTGACATAAAAGGGAATCATGAAGTAGAAAGAGTTAAAGGAAGTGGGAAATGGGAGGGTCAGGCAGAGGAAGGGAGTATGGGGAGGGATAACTAACACCCAAGGACTTTAGAGAAAGCCATATAGAAACCTACCACTATAGAAGCTTCTTAAAGTTAAACATACATGTTATAAAAATACACATTTAGAATTCATAAATACATATGTCATTGTTGTTAATAATGGGGTTAATAGTGGGATGAAGTTTCCTATAAAGTGCCAGAAAAAATCTTTTTAGTTAGCAAGAAAACAGAAGGATGAATTCTCTTGAATGCTTAATGGCTATTTGTGATGTCTCATACTAATAGCATCACCTGAACTTTTCCAAATCTTTAAACGCAGGTTCCTAAAACCTAGGTAGATTTGAGTGACTGAAAGCAAGAGTTTGGGTATCAACAGGACCTGGGTACACAGACTTTACACAGCTGACTCAAGAAGCAGGAGGATTGCAAGTTTAAGGATTGCCTGGGCAGCTTAGTATGATCCCAACTCAAAAAGATTTAAAAGGGGCTTGAGATACATTTCAGTGCTAAGGTCCTTGTCTAACATGTGCAAAACCTTAACATCAATCCCCAGTACCAAAGGAAAAAAAAAAGTTTGGGAAGCATCATATGGACTGAGGTGAGTCCACATCCTGCCACCTACTAAATGTCACCTAACATCTCTGAGCCTGTGTTTTAGCATCTATCAACTAACATGCTGACCCAGAGGAGTTATTCTAAAGACAAGGCAAGAGTGTGTCTGGGAACACAATGTTCAGTCAGTGATAGTTACTGAAGATAAAAATCCCTACTTTAAAGAACAGTTAGGCTGTGATCATCAATATCTTTGAGATTTCAAGCTAGGAAAAAAAGAAACTTATGAAAAGAATTCTACCAACAGATGAAATCCATAGCGATTGGACAGACAGACAGGGAAGAAGGGCTGCACCAGTTTTCACTGGTCTCAAGGTAGCTGCACTGACATCTGCTAACTTCCCAGTTAGAATGAGACACCCTAAGACAAACTTCTTGCCAAGGTTGGAAGGTGTCAACAGTCGCTGACCTACTGTGCAGGAAGGACACAGACACAGAATTGGGTCCACAGGAACAGCTTATCTATGTCTGGTTACTTCAGGCTGTTCTAGAAAGACAGCTCTGGACTCAGCTTAGTTGAAGAATCAGATGGTAGAAGACAGGCTTTCATAACAATGATAATAATGTAATGCTTATTGCTTTATACTTTGCAAAACATTTCCATGTACCTTAGCTTGAGACTTCTAACTGTGATGTGCACTTGAAGTAACTGTGGAAAATTTTGGTTCAGAAGGTCTTGGGTGGGCCTGAGAATCTACATTCTAGCAAACTCCCAGTAATCTTAACTTTATAAGAGAGTTGGTTGGTTTGCCCAGACACCAAAAGTCCCTTTCCCTTGGAAAAGCATAGATGGAGCCAGACGTGGTGGTGCACGCTCTTAATCCCAGTACTCGTGAGGTAGAGGCAGGTGGATCTCTGTGATTCAAGGCCAGCCTGGTCTACATAGTGAGCTCCAGACCAGCCAGAACTGCATATTGAGACCCTGTCTCGACAAAAGAAAGGAAGGGAAGGGGAGAAAAATGAAGGGAGGGATGGGAGGGAAGGAGGGAGGGAGGGAGAGAGGGAAAAGAAAGAAAAACATGATTGAGGAGATGGCTCAGGGATACAGAGCACTGACTGCTCATGCAGAAGACCAGCCAGAACTGCATATTGAGACCCTGTCTCGACAAAAGAAAGGAAGGGAAGGGGAGAAAAATGAAGGGAGGGATGGGAGGGAAGGAGGGAGGGAGGGAGAGAAAGGAAAGAAAAACATGATTGAAGAGATGGCTCAGGGATTAAGAGCACTGACTGCTCCTGCAGAGGACCTGGATTCAGTTCCCAGCACCTACATAGTAAAGTAGCTAACAACCACCTGTAATTTCAGTTCCAGGGGATGGGGTCTGATGCCCTCTTCTGACCTCCATGGGCATTGCACACACATGGTGCACTTACATACATACAGGCAAAATACACATACACATAAATAAAAATTTTAATAAAGAAATATATAAATGACTAAAAGGCAACCTTATTTTGTATGATTCAAGCCTGAGACAAATATTTTCATCCTTCTATCATTTTCTAATGACAATAGCATTGGAGCACATGTCCACGAGGCACTGCTCTGGGTCTATCACCTCATTTAAGTCTCATTCCAATTGGCAAGTGAGGACACTGGAGCACAGAAAGTCTGAGTAATTTGCTCCAAGTTATACAGCTAACAAAAGATAAGTCCAAATTTGAATCCAGCTAGCCTCACTGCAAAGCACAGGTATTTAGCCACTCAGTCATGGTTTCTAATATTTGTAGCTAAATCCAAAGTCTTTAATTAAAGAATAACCTGGTATACTCCCTCAAAAAAAAAAAAAACTCTCTCAATCCAAAGTGGTATATTACAAAGGTACAAAAGAGGTATCTTTTGGGGGATATATATTAGTTACTTTCCTGACAGAAACAACTTAAAGGAGGGAATATTTTTATTGTGATTCATGGTTTCAGAGAATTTCAGGCCATTGTAGCAGGGAAGGGATGGCAGAGCAGCCCAATACGTAACAGTGGAAGCATGTGGCCAAGGCTGTTCACATCAGAGCAGATCAGAGAACACAAGAGAGACAGGAACCAAAGGTGGGCATAACCTGAAAAGACCCGCCCCCAGCACCCCTACTCGCACCAGCTAGTCTCCTCCCAAAGGTTCCACAGCCTCCAAAAATAGCGACACCAGCTGGGAAACACATGTTGAGAACATGACTCTGTGGGGGATAGTGGAGATTCAACCCAAATACACAATAGATTTTCTTTCTGTAAGATAGTTTAAAATGCCATTCTGTATATTCTGTTCTGCAACTAAATTTTTGCTGTTTAGCTTGATACATAGGGACCTGCCCTTTCCACATCTGAACCTCTGTCTTGGAGTTGATCAATATATGAATGTACCAAAATACACTTAACTATACTTCCAAAATGAAAACTTTTCCAAATTTTCACTGTGCAGCCACGTGCTGAACAACACACGTAGTAAACAACTTTTCATCTAGCTTCTGTATTTAAAGGTGGGCCCACTCCCAACCAAAAAGTCTCCATTTCCTCACCTTTGTTTTTCCTGCCACTGCTGGGAATATTACAGGAAAGAAGCGAACCACATCACTGTCCTCAGGAGCTTCCATCCAGGGAAGGAAGGTGCAGAAGGATGCAACCCATAATAAACATGAGAAGTCAAGGTGAACTGTAACAGCAACAAGTGTCATAAGGAACTGATGGGTGATACCACAGTGACAGGGTAGGGGCTGTGCTTTCAACTGGATCATCAAAGAAAGACCCTCTCAAAAGGGGACATCAGGGTGAAGTCTCTTGTTTCCCAGACTCCCCTTTTCCCACTGATGTACCTGCATCGCCCCTCACTCTGGTACTCCAGCCAGCATCTCATGAGTGGGAAACTATGTGTAAGTCAAATTCACTGCTGGGAGGTGCATGTGGCATCCAATTCCCTCCTCTCAAAGTCCTTGTGACAGCCTGAGGAAAAAATTCTCCAAACCCCTGTTTGAAGAATCTTAATGAGTTTATTGGACTTGCTAACTGAGCTTGGGGTGCGGGTTTACTTACAGACAAGCGGGCACCTCGCCCCCCCTTCACAGCTGATGCCAAAAGTCCACACCCAGACATAAATTCTGTGGTTCCGGACAGCCTTACAAAATGGCAAGGGGCCAGCTTCGTGGTTTTCCCAGCTTTTATACCCTTAGCCCCTCCCCTGCAAGAGGCTACAGACAACCAATTGGCTGGAAGAGGGAAGGGGAGTGGCTTCTTTGCAGTGCATGGGAAGGAGGCGGGTCCGTGGCTTGTCATCACAGGGTCAGAGGAACATCTTCCGAGTCACACTCTCCATCCTTTCCTCTGGCTCTCACATGCTTTCTGCCCACATCTTTCGCGAATATCCCTGAGCCTCAGAGGGGGTGGGGTGACCTTTCTTCCATTATAATAGAGCACTGGACTCTTCAAGTCTCTGGTACTCTGCTTGTCATGGGCTGATGCTCAATTTAGTGGCATTCCACCTACTATAAAAACACAAACAGCAAGAACATGTTAACAGTAACTACAATAATAGTTCATTGGCATAAACACAAATGCTTGGATGGTACTTTGGTAGGCGCATCACATCCATCTAACAATACAATTGCCGTGCCTTCTCCACTGGGGCCTGTAACCTCTCCTGCCACAGGGTTGGCCTGGTCTACAATACCAGATGTGTGTTCCATCCCTATGAGGGGGCATTAGGTACAATCGATAATTAGCTGGTTGTACATATACTAGATGAGCCACTATTGCACCAGCAGGAACATCTTGCTTTGCACGTTGATAGTGAAGCATGTGGGGTCCATCATTGAACAGGGTGAGGAGGAAAAATTCTCCCCCAGCCATTTGCATAGCATCTTCTGGCACTATGAAAGCCACCCATCCAGTGGCAGGGAGTTACCAGCTTAGTTCAAGCTTGATTTCTTCCTCTCCCGTGTTCACATCATGCGGCTTCTTCAGCAATAGGGTCTTACCATCCACTTCAGGTGGGCAACCAACATTATTGGCAATTGCCTTTATAGTTTTGGGGACCTCTGGGGTCCCTTTGGCTAGCTGCTCAAAGGGAGTCAACCCATCCCTGATATTGGGATTTTCATTTAACAATCTTATGGCTTCTGGAAGGGCCTTTTTCCACCCCTGTAGCATTCCTTCTGGGCTTAAAGCTTTCAACTGTTCCTTTAGCAACCCATTTTTTTCTTTCAATTAACCCTACTCCTGTAGGATTGTATGAAGGTGGAAATACCATTGAACCTGATTATCCTCAGCCCAACCTTGCACATCTGTACCTGTGAAATGAGTGCCTCTGTCACTATCAATTCACCTCGGGCACCCATACATGACATTGAGTTCACTAAGCCCCTTAATAGTAGCTTTGCCCATCGCTCTCTTGTAAGGAAAGGCCTGTGTAAGGCCTGTGGCAGTGTCCACGCAAGTGAGAGCATATTTAACCCCTCACTGACTGGCAGGGGCCCTATATAATCTATTTGCCAGTCTCTCACAGGGGAGGCTGCCTTGTGCACTTGTCCCATCATGGCATCCATCCTCCAGGGCCATAACTGAGAACATGCCTTGCAGGCCTGGACAGCCTGTTGGATGTCAGTGTATTTTACCAGAATGCTGGCTGCTTTGGCTATTCT
Organism: Nannospalax galili; assembly: GCF_000622305.1. Lineage (NCBI taxonomy): Eukaryota > Metazoa > Chordata > Mammalia > Rodentia > Spalacidae > Nannospalax > Nannospalax galili. The sequence continues at coordinate 453,352 of NW_008360306.1, read as the reverse complement.
CCATCCCGTGTTGGCTCCTCTGTGACCCAACTTGATATGACTCCAGTGAGCTGCTTCTAGGGGAACCTGAGGGCAGATAGCCCTCACCTTGGTAAGGGCATCAGCTTCCCGATTCCCAGGGAGACTCACCAGGCAGTGGGCAGCCATATGGTAAACTACCAGGGGCACTAGCTCCTCCTACATTTTATTATATATGACCTTTCACATTTGTTGTCCCCATAGGGGCTGTCCCATCACCTGCCAGTTTTCTTTCTCCCACTGAGCCATCCATAAGGTTAAACCCTTGAACACAGCCCAACTGTCAGTACAAATTGTAACTGACCAAGGCTCCCTCATTATTACTATCCATACAGCTCTCAATTCAGCCCATTGACTGTCTTCTCCTTTTCCTCTCTCTAACCATATAGTGTCGGTGTTCATCTGTATTGCCACTGCTACCCATTCTTGTCTGGCACCCCTGTTAGTGCCATCAGTATACCAGGCATCAGCCCAAACTGGGGGATCCCCTTCTATCACTTGGTCAGGTCTTGCTGGAGGGTCAACTATAGGAGGTGGAGGGAGAAGCTCTGTGCCTTGAAATGACACCGGTCCGAGTACTGCTTGCATGGCATTATTGATCAGGCTTGCTGACACCACCCCTCCCTGTTGCAAATATGCATGCCGTCTTTGCAGCATTTGGTTTTGGGCCACCCCTGACAGGGGCTTGGCTAACAGGCCCTCCACCCATCCTTTTATGGGATATGCAGTTTTTACAGTAATGGGGGTGGGGCCTGTAATGGGTTCCACCTGTTGCAATGCTTTGTACACAGCCAGCAGTTGCTGTTCTAGTGCTGTGTACCGGGACTTCACCCCTTTCCATGATTGGGACCAGAACCCAATGGGGACCATCTGTTCAGGTTATAGTTGCCATAAGCCCAACCCATAAACTTCAGGGCTCCTGGTGACTTCCAAGAGGAAGGGACACCGAGGTACTGGGGCACACAGCTGCTTAGCTTAGCCAACCAGTACCTTGGCCTGTTCAAAAGCCTCTCAGGCCTTTACATCCCAATCCCATGTAGCACCTCTTTTTATGAGATTATACAGGGGGCAGGTAACCTGAGCAAGGTGAGGTATAAAAATTCGCCAATACCTGAGAAGTCCCCAAAATACCTGTAACTGCTTAGCATTTATTGGTACGGGTTGTTGTAAGATTTTCTCAACCACCGCACTGGGTATCATGCGAGTTCTGCCTGACTATAAAACTCCTAAGAATTTTACCGCTGTACCGGGCCCTTGTGCCTTCTGTGGGTTGATTTCCCATCCTCGCTTCTTCAGGTGCACTTGCATGCTCCCCAAATGAGCTTCCAAATCTGTAAGGCACTCAGAAGTTAGCATTATGTCATCTATGCAGTGGAACCTCCTTATAGAAGGAGGACAGGGTAACAGGACCAAGTCCCAGGCCACCATCCCATGACAAACCGTGGGGCTGTGGAGGTAACCTTGGGGAAGTATTCTGAAAGTCATCCATTCCATGTGAATGCAAATTGAACTTGGGATTCAGCCACTAGGGGAATACTAAAGAATGCACTAGCAAGGTCCATTGCAGCATGGAAGGACCCCATTTCCTGCACCAGCTGATCAGTTAGCAGCACAATGTTGGGCATTGTTACATGAATAGGAGGCACCACCTTATTTAACTCCCGGTAATCTACAGTCATTCTCCAGGAGCCATCTGGCTTCCTGATAGGCCAAACAGGGCTATTGAAAGGGCTCTGGGCTGGGCAGATAACTTCTACTCACTCAAGCTCCTGGATGGTTTCAATAATTTCATCTCAACCCCAAGGTAGCCAGTACTATTTGATATTCACCACCCTCTGTGGGTGGGCAATTTGACTGTCTTCCATTTTGCCCACCCCCGAGAAATCACCTTTACTGTTCGACACCCTCAGCCAAAACTCTCCCATAGTAGTATACAGGGTGTGACCCAGCAGGGCATCCACCCCTAAAATGTCCTCTTGAAGGGGAGAGATGCACACCTTGTACTCCTTGGGGGGGGATAATTGCCCACTCCCAGAATGAGTCTAGTCCGTTTTACTTGTATGGTTTTATCCCCATACCCATCCACTGCTATACACCATCTCTGTTTTGGGGGATTTCTGTGAACACTCTGCCCCAGTATCCATTAGGGCCCATGTGTTTTGTATATTAGTGGGGGGCCAATAAATCCTCAGTCCAACATGTGGCCTCCAGTCACCCAGTATGGCCCTCACCTGTGGGCAACCTTGGCCACCCCTTCAAGGCAGCGGTTGGGGGGGTCCCATCCAATGAGGCTGCCTTCCTCTGGATAAGGGGGTACAGTTGGGGTTACCCGCACCTCCTGGTCCCCCATTTCTCTTGCTTCTGTGGTGAATTGCTGGTCAGGTCTTAAAGCCCTCCACAGACTCACCAGCACAGCATTTGGCTGCCTGTCTGTCTTGTCCCTAGCAACTCCTGCTCTGCACAGATCCATCCACATCTGTGCTCGGGAGACACGGAGGTACCCCTCTGCTTAGTTCTGGCTCTTTTCCCTTGTGTCTACTTGCTTCAGCACCTTTCAAACCCTGTTTACATGTTGGTCTAAATCATTTAAATCCACCAGAGCCTCGCCAGCCTCATACAGGTCACGCCCAACCATGGGGCTTAGCACTGCCACCAAAGCTCCATACCAGTCTCGTGGGCCTTGCTGAATCAGTTTCTTTCTTAAGTCTCCTGTAAACACAGTCCTGTCTGGGCCCATGAACTGGGCATCAAATACAGCTTCCCTCATACCCAGTTCCCTCAACAGGGCCTGTCCTTCCTCAATGGTTCTCCAATCTCTAATCTTCATGGGAATCTGGGCTGGAGATACCCAAATATCTCAAGTGGCTCGTATGAGCCAATCCATCATGGACTGGTTTCCCTCATGTTGTCTTAAATTGTGAAGTCTTTGTCTCAAAGATGGATGAGTGGTTATGTTGCTTAACTTCTCTGCTTCTATAGAACTTAAAATGATTCCATCTGCCCCCATATCCCATAGCCTCACAAGCCAGGTGGCCATAGGCTCCTTCATAGCTTGTTTAAATGTCTTTCCTGTTAAGGTTCAGATAGCCCTGCCCCCTCACCAACAGGATCCCAAGGACTTCTCATGCTCCTGAGAAAAGGGGACCTAGCTGATAAGCACCTTGGTCTTTGAAGTCAAGAGAAGCAGACTTTTCTCCACTGTTTGGCCAACACAGCAGGCTTCCCCTTTGATCTCCAAAGAGGACAGGTTTTAAAAGTCCTGCTCTCCCACTCCCCCCCCAACTTTAAAAAAAATACATCTTCCCGCCTTCTGCAGGAAGCAGAAGCCTCCCCTTTAAAAAGACCCCGCTCAAGACCTGGGCAGACATTTTCCCTGCCCAGAAGGGAACCTGTCCCATGTGTTCCTTTGCTAATAAACCCTATTTTGATGGAGTTTTAGCTGTGCCTCGGTGCTTCATCATCCATTCACTCATTCTTTGCCAACTTTTTACCTATCATTTCCCAGTTCTAATAGTTTTAGTGCTGAGTATTCTCTGATTACTATGGTCTCCTGCACTGGGCTATTGTTAAGACCTCCAGCTTCATATTGGACTATGGATTGTTCCCTTTCTTTGAATTAGAGGTTGGAGCCGAGGAGCATCTCCCATTATCTCTAGGTCGCTTCCTTCTTCCTCACTGCCTAACTCTTCCCAGGGGTTCCAGGTTTTAGGATCCCAGGATGGGCCTTTTATTATCATTCTGATCTGGGCTTTTTTTCCCTTTTGACCTCCTAGACATAAAAAAACAGCATGCCAACACCTCCATCTCCTTTTCTCTCTTATCTAATTTACTGGCAAGGTCAGAGGCCAGTACCAAAGAGGCTAGCCTCAAATTCCTCTCCCGTTCTAATTCCTCTCTAACACCTTCAGTTTCCCTTCTGGCTAAGGCCTCCACCTGGGACAGATTTCTTATTATCAATAGTAGTGGCCAAGCAACCTCTGCTGCTGCTTTTTGGCATTTCTGTCCCTAGTGTGCTACTCCCAGAGATTGTAGAATCTGTTCCAGACCTTCTGCTGTTTTCAGGGCCTCTCCATACTCACATGGTGGCCCCCATTGGTCAAGCAGGCATGCCACCCCATACCATCTACAAGATGGAGGCCACCCTGGGATTTCTCCCATTGACCTCATCTGCTTAGGTGGCCTCACCCTAGTTACACATCTCACTGTCCACTGCATTAACCATGCCACTGCAGACACCCCCACCAAGCCTATGGGAATGGCCCACCAGGTTAACATTTCCTCAGCCCACACTCTCCCCTCACCCCACTTTACTTCAGTTGTTGGTCTCTCTCCCCATTTCAGGGACATCATCAATGCTCTTCCAAAACTCATTCTCAGCTTTGTCATATCCTGCTGACTACACCAATTGTAAGTCAAATTCACTGCTGGGAGGTGCACATGGCATCCAATTCCCTCCTCTCAAGGTCCTTGCGACAGCCTGAGGAAAAAAATTCTCCAAACCCCAGTTTGAAGAATCTTAGCAAGTTTATTGGACTTGCTAACTGAGCTTGGGTTTACTTACAGAGAAGCAGGCACCCACCCCCCATTCACAGCTGATGCCGAAAGTCCACACCCAGACATAAATCCTGGGGTTCCGGACAGCCTTACAAAATGGCAAGGGGCCAGCCTCATGGTTTTCCCAGCTTTTATACCCTTAGCCCCTCCCCTGCGAGAGGCTACAGTCAACCGATTGGCTGGAAGAGGGAAGGGGAGTGGCTTCTTTGCAGAGCATGGGAAGGAGGTGGGTCCATGGATTGTCATCACAGGGTCAGAGGAACATCTTCTGGGTCACACCATGGCAGGATAATCAATTATCTGACCTCTCAAAAGGCAGGACAGGCCATTTGGCCTGAAAGATTCCAAGTACTGCTACTGCACCCTCCCTAGTGTGTGATCAGCAGTTCTCCTCGGCTTTGGAGAGCTGAGCAGGTTCTAAACCAACCCACAGGCTTCCCACATTGAGAAGATACTTTACCCCTAATTGGAGTTGGGAAAGTGAGAGTGAAGTATTTGAGAAAATTGCTGTGATTGCCCCAGCTGATAGACACCATCAAGTCACCCTCAGGCACAAAATGTGCTTCATGGATTCAGTTAAAAGAGGAATCTGTGCTCAGTGCTTTCTTTCTTCCATTTCTGGGAAACGGGCACACCCAGAAAACTTCAGCAGGAAGAAATTACAGTCTGAAAATTATAGCTCCTTCTCCCCTCAAGAGCCTCCCTCCTGCCCTTCCCCGACCCCCCAC
>NW_008360306.1:418073-447976 GCF_000622305.1 Nannospalax galili | reverse complement strand
CCTCCCCTACACTATACCTCCCCACACCCCCACACCCCCACACCTTCTCAAACCACACTAAGATCTCCCTTGAAGAAAATGAGTTGTTCATGTTATTAGCAGTGCTGGATTCACTCATTTAAGTCTCATTTCCTTTTCCTATTGGCCTAGCTAATATACCACCCCATTTCACAGATGGACTCCAAGACTCACAGAAGCTACCTAACTTGCACAATCACACACAGGGAGCAGGTTAGTTAGACTTGAACAGAATAGCTGGTTGTGATATTCTGAGACACTAGTCTGAGATCTTAAGACAGTAAATCAGGAGCATCAAATGCACTAATTAAACAACCATCACAATGAACCAACCCACAATTTCAGCAGCTATCTGCCACTGAAGCCCATTTTTGGCTTAGCCACACCAGAACTTTGCTCATTATAGCCATGCAGGGAGCCAGGCTGATAGAGGCCCTGTCTAACACAAGCTCCTGCCACCAGCCAGGCAGAACAAGGAATCTGCTGACTTCAGGACTGGCTGGCAAAGCCACTGCCCAAAGCGCCACCCTGTCACTCTGTGCTCATGTATTTTTGAACAAAGCAAGTCACAGAGAGACAACCGACTTGAGGGAACAGGAAAGGAGTGGGACTGTTTGGTGAACAGCACTAATGATTTCCTCCACCCAGCTGTGGGGGAGGAATGCCAACTGCCTTTTGCCCTTCACCACAAGGTGTGCCGTGGAGGTCGCTGCTCCGGGTGGTTTGATTCTTTCTTCCCCACTATTGATCTTCTTTTTTGGTTTATTTGCTACTGAAAATGAAACATCAGAGAAACTGATTCTGTCTAAACCAGGCCTTTCCTTTATCAGTGGCTTTGCCGAGTGAGAGCTAAGGGTTTCTGAAGGCCTGCAGGGATCTCGCTGCGATTTTAGCTCATTTAACCTGCCGCTTGAAGTTGCAATAGATTTCAGGTCGTCTTGGAAGTCAGCATTAGCGGAAGGCTTCCATCTTCCCAATTGGACCTGAATATATAAGATTTTGAAAGCTTGGCTGGGACCAGATTTAATTTTAAAAGGGGAAGGGGATTGCTTTTGAACTTCGGGAAGAAGACTGGCGGCTCAGCAGGGGCTGCCTAAGCAAAAGGGGAAACAGAAAGCCCTGTGGTCTTGAAAGAAACACTGCAGCAGGGATCATCAAGGCTGCCCGTTGGTGAACCTTAAATCAGACTTCAAAAGTGCCGCTAGTTTAAATATTGTTTATAGGACTGAAGTACTTCTCCTTCCTCCTCGGGTAGGATTTTAAGTATTCCCTAATTTGATTACTCAAGGGAGAGGCAAGCAGAACCAACTTAAATGAGTTTCTCCATTAATTATTCAAAGGGCTTTTTATTGTGTAATCAAACATAAAGTCTTATAAAAAGCTTGGAGGCACATTCTCACCCCTGCCTTCCCAGCCTGACACCCACCTTGGGGTCTATTTCTTGGCTGTGAGCTGCCAGATGCCTAGCCATGTCCTGATTCAAGGTGAAGAGAGAAGCTTCTATTGGTGACAGACTGTGGTTCTGCTACTTAGAGCCCTGTCCTAGTTTGTTTCTTCATTGCTCTGACAAAACACTGTGACCACTACCAACTTGGGGAGGAAAGGGTTTATTTGTCTCACATCTCCCAGGTTGCAGTTCATCAGGGAGCCCAAGGTAGGAACTCAGGGCAGGAAGCTGGAAGCAGGATCCTGCTGGAGCACAGGCCATGGAGGAACACTGCTTACTGGCTTGCTCCCCTGGCCCCTGCTCAGCCTGCTTTCTTATGCAACATAGGCCCACCGGCCCAGGGGTGGCACCACCCATGGTGGGCTGGGCCCTCCCACATCACTCATCAAGAAGATGCCCCTCAGACATGGCCACAGGCCAGTCCAATAGAGGCAATTCCCCAACTGAGGCTCCCTCAACCCAGGTGTGTCAAGTTGACACTAAAGCTATCTAGCACAAGCCCCACAGCATGAGAAGTCAGCCATTGATTCAGTTTATCATGATGATTTTTGTCCCTGTTTTTAAGTCCTTTCTCCCACAGCCAGCACACAGGGAGACTCTGACAAGCTTAGACCCCCGTGACTTCCCCCTTCCATCAAAGTAGGTCTGATCATGTCATTTCCAAAGGCCCCTGCTCTGTGCAGGTTGAGAATCAGCCTAATGAGTTAAGGGATTTCATAAATCAAAATCATTTCTGCGGAGAAAAGGGGGTTATAAAAAGGGATGGATGGATGGATGGAAAGGTGTGTGGTTGGATGGGTGGGTGTGTAGATGGATAAGTATGTAGATGAGTATAAGGGTGTGAGGATGGATGAGTATGTGACTGGGTAGATGGTTGTGCTGAATGGATGGGTGTTCGGTTGGGTGGATAGATGGATGAGTGTGTGATTGGGTGGATGGATGGGTGTGTGGTTCAGCAGATGGATGGATGTGTGGATGGGTGGATGGATGGATGGATGGATGGATGGATGGATGAATGTATGGTTGGGAGGATGGATGTGTGGGTGGATGGATGGATGGATGGATGGAAAGATGGATGGATATGTGGTTGTGTGGATGGATGGATGGATGGATGGATGGGAGGATGGATGGATGAATGGATGTGTGGTTCAGTAGATGGATAGGTGTGTAGTTTGGTGGGTGCATGGATGGGTGTATGGATGAGAGAGAGTGTATGTGGATGAATGGGTATGCAAATAGATGGGAGTGTGGGTGGGTGGATAGGAGTGTGAATGGATCAGTGGTGGGGGGGTGGATGGAATGAAGGGCCCTGGAGGAGAGACCCATGTAGGAGGGGCCTGAAGTGTTTGACATTTGTTCCAACATAAATCTGCCTCTGGGTGAAATTGTTTCCTCATCAGCAGAGCGGGTTGATGATTACGTTCCAAGGTAACCGTGAAGGAGATGATGCCATGAGAGCTCAAAGAAGCATCTGGCACAAAGCAGCACAGATAACTTCTGCTCAATAAGCCTCAAACAGCTGTTTTCCACTGTGCCACACCCACTCTCCCCAACCTCACCAAGCCCACGCCTCCCTCTTTCTCTGTTACTCAGAAGTGCTCCTGGTATTGGTGCCCTTGAGCAACTGAAAAGACAAAGAGATTCATAAGCTTGCCTGCTTTTCGATCCGCCCCAGGCATCAGGGCAGCCTCACCCAGAGACCATAAGAGCACTCAAGTCCAGAACACAAATAGATACAAGAATGCATACAGTTATACCGTACCTCCCTCACTCCTGCCAGGAAAGGGTCGTCTCTCTAGCCACCACTTGTTTTTCCTCAAAAGACCAAGCAATGGAGAACTGTTTCAGCCACTTCGGTACAGGAGTTGGGGGGGGGGAATCATACCGGAGACCAGCCACCATTCGTCCTGTGTTTATTGCAATTTCTTTGGGGGTAGGGTGGGGGACTTATAATAAACTGAGGCTCTGCAAACAGAAAACTCATTAAACCGTGTCTCACTCAGGGACCCAGGTGGCAGCAAAAGCACAATCAAAAAGATCAACAAGGACAAGTCCATGGGACAGAGGTGGGACCACTTTGTCACGGCACCAAAGGTAACCTGAGGCTCGGCCCTGGGGCTCATGGGCCCCAGCTTGTGAGTGCTTTAACAGTTTAATCTCTGATGGGCAACATTTATTTATGTGTGTGTGTGTGTGTCAGGTTGGTTTTGAGAGCAAAAAAACGACCACATGCCATTGGATTTTTTTTTTTTTTGCAAATTTTAATTAAAATGGTTGTCTGGAGATTATAGGAAAAATGACATTTGGCCAGACACAACTTGATGGAGAAGGGAGGCGGAGGGGTAGTAGCTGCTTAGTACAATGTCACTAGAAGGAAATAGCCTCACCTCGCTCTAGCTTTTCAATCAATAGCTCGCTCTCTCCCTCTTTCTCTCCCTGCCCAAAAAATAAATAGTGGTTCCATAAATGTTCTGCAAGTTAAACATGCATGTTTACTAAAAGGTTTTTTGAGGTCTGTTATTTTCAATCTAAAATCATGCTTAACTGCAAACCCCCAGTCCATCTACTCAACAAGTACCCAAATAATAATAAAGGCAAGAGATTAAACAGACAAACCTATTGTCAAGAATGCACATCTAGCTACACAGCTGGTGTGTTTACTGACCTGTCCCTTACCCACAAAATGGATACATTGCTCCTGCACAAAGTTTGTGAGAAATTCAGGGAAAGAATATGCAAAATCACTTGAAATTGTAATACTGTGGGCTGACAAGATGCCAAAGAGGGTAAAGGTTTTACAGCCAAGACTTAGGCCCCAAGTTCGAGCCCCGGGACCCACATGGTGGAAGGAGAAAACCAACTTCAGCACCTTGCCCTCTGACTTCCACATGCACACATACACGCACAAATTAATTTGATTTTAGATTAATTTTTTTTACTTTTTAATGAAAATGTACAAATGCTAAGCTGTGCTGAAGTTCTGGGGTTTTAAGGACCACTTCTCAGTGTACTTACAAATGGGTCGGCGTCTATGCTCTTTGGGAGTATCAGTCAATGTTGCCCTTCTTAATATCCCCTCAGGACACTGTTCTTACCTTCTGGTGGGAGAAAAGAAAGTTGGAGCTCAGAGGGGTTAAGTGACTTGCATGGGCCCACACAGCTGGGTTGAGTTCACCTTGGGTCTGTGTGTTAAACACTGGGTTCTTTGAATCCACATTCTCCATGATAGATTGTACTTGCCCGAGTTTCACCGGTTTCTTGCTCTCTCATCAGGAGGTTCCTAGACCTGAAAAGCAAAAGCCTTTATTTCTCACAGAAAGTTGCTATGGAGACATTGTGTGCCTCTGTCTCCAGAGCTGCAAGAAGTAGCAGGAGCTTTGAGACTGGGGGGTAAAAGGCCTTCCGGAATATCCATCACTACGAGGGGAGGAGGGAAATGTGAATCTCTAGTGTTGAATTCTCACAGAATCCAATTTCCCAGCAAGTTTGCGGGTCACACATTGGCTGCAAGGTGGTCCACACTGGGGGTGGCACACAACCAAGGACACAGGAAACTGGCTCAGCAACTGTGACTCAGTTCACGCTGTGACCTTGGACGAGTCTTCTCTCTTCTCCTGACCTCAGTTTCTCCCTCTGTAAAACAAGAATCTGCCAAGGGGCCCTAAACAACTCCCCCACCTGGATGTGCAGACCTCATCATTGCCAGGCACCGTTCCTAGGGCCAGGAAAATTGTGTTAATGGGAAAATCAGGCTGAGTGGAACACAGAGGGGAGTGGTAAAGTCTGTGGCAAAATGAAACACAACCCAAGAGGAGACCACAAGGGGCGCTAGCTCATTTTTCCACATGTGAGTGGACGCTCAGGGCCCATCACTGTGAACAGAAACTGAACCCTCAGGCTTTTCTGTAAAAGTCTTCCAACTTGTAAACTCCTTGGTAAATAAATGTGTCTTTACAACCCCTCCTTCTTAGAAAGCAAAAGGAGCCATTCAGGGAAATCTCTGTTACCAAAGGGAAAAGAAATGTTGGAGGCAGGGCACAGTAGCTGGACAGCATCACTCCTGAGGAAAATATAGAGACAAGAGATGCATGTGAGGATTTAAGTCAAGTCGGAGAAAGTCAGTTCAACAAAGAACAAGCAAGATGCGGAAGCTGCCTGTCAGTCTCCAGCCACGTTTTTGTTTTGTTTTGTTTTGTTTTGTTTTTCGGACACTCTCAATTAATCAGTTATGTCAGGCCTTCACTTTGGCTTCCCTGACTGGAGTGGTTAATTGAATGTTAATTAATGACAACTTCAGGAGCACAAGATGAAATCCCAGCTCAGGGGAGCACATGCAGGATTGTGGGAATAAAAGTCCTTCTGTGATCATCCTGGTCCATCCTTTTTGTTTCATAAATGAGAAAATTGAGGCAGAGCAATCTAAGTCCTTGGCTCTGAGTCTAAGGCTTACTGCAAGACCTCAGGCTGCCCCCTATGACACAGTCTGTTCAGCCTTCGAAAATGGCTGGTCTCCAGCATCAGAAACTTATGCTGTGACTGATGAAGCAGGAAGAGGTGAGCCCTGCACGTGTTGTCCCTGAGCTCTGACATTTTCTCTCCACACAGGGCAGGGAGTGTAGGGAATTCTCTTCAGGCTGACAAACTGGTGGCCAGCTGCAAAGTCAGGACAAAGGAAGCCTGGCCCCTAATTAATATAAAGAGAGAACAAGCCAGCTCTTTCTGTTGGCTTTTTCTTCCATCATAGTTATTGGAGACCTGGTAAACCCAGTCCAAACTCCAGCTCCCTCGTCTGTCACATGCTGAGGGTCTTCTTCCATTTGTATAGAATTTTGCCCAAAGACTTGGAGATGGGAGCAAAGCCAAGGAAGAGATCATAGTTAAGCTCCACAGCTTTATCCCTCTCTCTCTTCCCTGACCTTTCTCCTTCCTCTGTGCAACCAAGAAATCCTTCCCCTCTTCCAGTGCAGGGAAGTTCCACCTATATTCACCTAGACAGCCCGACGAGGTTAACTGATCACATATAGTTGATTCCCAGAAGCAAATCTGCTGAATATAATTCTCTCCACTTTGTGTCACGGGTTAAATGTTTGTGTGGCCTTCAGAACTGTCTCTGCCCCTGTCTTCCTTCCTAGATCATTGAACAATAGCAGTTTCATATAAAATGCCATCAGTCTGAGAGGTCACGCACTTTCCTTTTAAAAGTTCTCAAGTAAAATCACTGGGGAGATGACTTAGCGGGTAAGAGCACTTGATACATAAGCATGGGGACCTGAGTTCAAACCCCTACTGCCTACATTAAAAGCAAGGCATGGCGGTGTGTGCCTGTGACCCCAGCACTGTAGGGAGCGTGGGGGAGGAGAGACAGGAGGATCATTGGGGCTTGCTAGTCTGCAGCCTAGATCAGGTTCAGTGAGAGACTGTGTCTAAAGGGAGTAAGATGGAGAGTGACAGAGCACGACACCAGTGTCCTCCTCCCACCTTGCTCACCTCCCATGCTGGGACAAACACACACATACACCACATACATTCAAACACCACATACACCCACACAAAAAATAAATAATGTAATATCATTTCTATTAACTGAGTGTAAATTACAGCCCAGCCATCTGCTTTGAGCTCTTTCTTTCAAGCAGTCAAGGGCCTGAACTTCCCAGCTGTCACCGTGGTATTTAAGATGGCATAAAGAGTCATCATCCTGGGGTCAAGGGCACTTTCAATGATACCAGGGAAGGTATTAAAAGTAATTTTAAGCAATGTAGTCATTAGCTTTGGAGTTTAACCTCTAAAAATCTGCCAAATCCAAATCTTGTGTCAGCTACTTGTAGGCTATGTGGTCTTGGACAAGTGAAAAAAACTTTCTGACACTGGATAGTAAGCCTAAAAGTACATGACCTCAGATGGTACATTCTGAGTGAGCTCCTGTAACCATCTCTCTGATTACGCCACAAAATCCATAGGACTTTCCCTTTCTGGCCCTTAACCCCTCCAAAGACTTATCATTAGATCTTCCCACATACCACAACCCTGGCTGCCCCTCCCTCAAGAGCCCCATCCCACCATACACATTTGTCCACCTGCTCCACATCCTCCACATCAGGCCCCAGAATATTCTCCCTCTTGTGTCCTTTGGAAAACCCAGGCAATGAAGGTATTCATGCTTGGTGTGGAAAAAGTTGATATACCCACTTTGGGGTCTAAACTAAGATGTAGCTAAAGACACTAGACCCATGCTCTTCTGCCATTTAAAAGCCAATACCACCAGTTATCACAAAAGAAAAAGAAAAAGCCGTTCTTTGACAGCTGCACCAGAAGGCGACCTAGGCACACATGTATTCGTTCAATAGAACAGACCCTGCCTCACTTGTTCAAAGAATACATGCCTTCTGATGACCTTGATTTGTGATGAAAGGTCACCCAGACCCAGGAGGTGCCTTGTATATGGAAGAAGCCAGGAGGACTTCAGTGTCCTTGAATCTCTTTCCTTGACCTCAACAGGGATTAGAAATGTGCTCTTTTTTTTCTGTTTCCTTCTTTTCTTCCTCTTTCCCCTCTCCTCCTTTCCCCTCCTTCCTCCCACCTCCTTCCTTCTTCCTTCCTCCCTCCATCTCGTTTCCTCTTTCCTTCTTCCCTCCCTCCTTCTTTTCTTCCATCCTTTTCTCCTCCTTTTTGATATCCCCCTTTTCCCCACCTCACTTTCCTTCAGGCCAAGAAGTTGAAAATCCCTGCCACGCGCACAGCCAGCCGCAAACCAAGCCGGCGAGGCTCCACTCTCAGTCTCTCTCGGACCAGTGGGGGGTCTTCCCCCCAGAGCAGCATGATCTCTGTGAACCCTGGCTCTGACGAACCTCCAAGTGTGGTCACCCAGGCCACTGGCAGCAAAGACATTGAAGACAATGAGTCATCTTCAACGAAGACAGATGAGGAACGTCTTCACCCCAGTAAGTCCTACCTAAGATCCCACCACTCTCTGCCTTGCTACTTTGAGGTCTTTCAGCCTCTCCTGACCCACGTCCAGCCCCTTGAGGGTAGCAGAGACACAGAGGTCAAAGGTCTCCATAACCTGCTTCGTTTAGTGTCTTTGGATTCCTTTCTTTGCACCCAGCAAAGATTGAAAGTATACTCTGGAAGTTTTGTGATTCTGAGTCATTCAGAGACACAGCCCGTGGGCACCAGTTGTACTTAGTATATTTTTTTTAATATTTAACTCAAATTTTATAGAATTTTATCCTTTCTGGGGGCTGGAGAAATGGCTTGGCAATTAAGAGCACTAGCTGCTCTTGCAGAGGACCTGAGTTCAATTCCCAACACCCACGTGGTGGCTAACAACTGTCTGTAACTCCAGTTCCAGGGGCTCTGAAGCCCTGGATCTGATCCCTGGTGGCATTGCACACATGTGGTACACTTACATACATGCAGACCAAACACTCAACACATAAAAATAAATACATAAAATATTTTTAAATGTGCATAAGGATATATTATGCAGGCAGATGGACATTGTTTTTATATTATTATTACAATATTCTGAATATGTCACCTTAAACTACCTAGAAAATGACAATAGGTCAACAAGATTGGTGGAAAAAAACATAGTGGAATAAGGGGTAGAGAGAATACTAATGCATCTCCCAACTCTCATCAATGAATGTCCCTCATGCAACAGATGGTCATGAACACAAAAGGACACAAAAGGCCAAAGTGAAGAGATTAAGTCTGCAGTGTGCAGGTCCTTGAACAGGACTCATCGATTAAACTACACCCACCCAGGGCTCAGGGACTGTTGTGGAAGAGCAGGCAGAAAGATTGTAAGAGCCAGGGGAGGAGGTGCATGACCATATGGAAATAAGAGTCTTACAGTCTCCTGAGACCTTGTTCATATGAACCTACAGCAATGGTATCAGTGTGCACAAAACTCATGCAAACTCAAGTAGAAAAAACCCAGCATAGAACTGTGGAAGTGGGCAGCAGGCACCAATCTTAGCTGAAGAACTATTGGCAGCTGATTATTACTGGGTAAGGAAGATCTTATCTTAAAGGGAGGGACTCCCAGTGGATAAAAGTGCTTGTCTTGCGAGCAGGAGAACCTGAGTTCAAATCCTCAGAACCCATATAAAAGCCAGAAGCATAGTGCAAACGTCTGTAATCCCAGCACTCCTGTGGGGAGATGGGAGGCAGAGACAAGAGAATTCTCCGGAGCAAACAGGTCAGCTAGCCTGATGCACACAGTAGTAAAACAACAGAGACCCAGTCAGACAAGGTGGAAGGTGAGGACCAACATCTTAGGTTGTCCTCTGATCTTCACATATGTTCAGTGATATATGTGCCCACATTCACACACATGAATGTAGACACAAAAAAACATACACACAAAAAAAGAAAAGAAGGAAAAAGAATGATGCATACAGAAAGGAGAAAGGAAAAGGTGAGAGAGAGAGAGAGAGAGACAGCAGAGAGAGAGAGACCCTTGTGCATCTTCCCACCCCATCCCCATCTGCCTGTCCCTGAGGAGGTGCCCACATTCACACACATGAATGTAGACACAAAAAAACATACACACAAAAAAATAAAAGAAGGAAAAAGAATGATGCATACAGAAAGGAGAAAGGAAAAGATGAGAGAGAGAGAGAGAGAGAGAGACAGCAGAGAGAGAGAGACCCTCGTGCATCTTCCCACCCCATCCCCATCTGCCTGTCCCTGAGGAGCTGATCACACTGAGGCCACCTGCTTGACCAATATTCTTTCTCACCATCTACAAGTAGGCCTGTGGCAGACAGGGTTGGGCTAGACAGAGCTGAGGATTGGGTGCCCTTTAGATTCAAGGAGGTTGACTAGGAGGTCAAGGTGGACCAAGAGTCTGGGTAGGGTCCAGCCGGAAGTGGGCAGAAATACAGAAGTCCAAGAAGGAGTCAGGACTTGTCAACAGGGAGCAGAGGAAAGCTCAAAGGCCTGAAAAACTGTTCTGTCAAGTGAACCATTATCTGAGACGGGGGACTAAGCTCAACCATCAGTAGACATGATTCTTCTGGATTTCTGGAACTCTCTGTCCCTCGCTGTCTGTTTACTGAGGATATGGAAACAACTGAGTAAGAGTATATTTGAGAAGGAAAAATTATGTCAGGCAGTAAACAAGAAAACCACCAGTATTAAGGCAACTTCAGATCATATGTACTCAGAAAATAGTGAAAATGGGATCTGGACCTACAGAAACATTGATGATAGGAGTAGAGTTGTTTTAACCAGGATGGCCTCAATAGAAGCTTCGCTCAGCTCTGGGCTTTGAGTTCACACATGAAGAGATGAGGCCAGGGCAGGGCCAATGCATGAAAATGTTCTAACAGTCTCTCTGTTCCTTGCCTTGCTCCCATACACTGGGGTGTTGAGCCAGAGGGAACCTTCTCAGTTAAAAACTGGATAGAGCGCTCCCCCGAGTTTAGCATCTTTCAACAATGGCCTCTAAGACGTTGCATCTGGTCTTGTTCAAGGATGCCAATGGTCGGCTCAGCATTGCTAGTTCACATCTTAAATAAGGCAGTCCAACTTGACCAATTTTCTTTCCCCAATTCAATCAAAGCATACTCTTACATGATTTCCTTTGTCCCCTGTCTCTTGGAGACTCTTGGTCTAGCTCACGTGCTCCCTTCCTCTGTGTTCTCTATTTTCAAGTCTCTTAGTAGATTGTATTGGGTCTTACTGGGGACTTAATTTTAACTTACAATTTTCATCTCACTCTATCAAGAAGGAACTTCTTTTGGCTGACTTGGAGGCCTGAAAAGCAATGACTCGAAGTTTGTGTTTTCTTATAAATTAAACCAGGCAAGGGCTGGTAAAATGACTTTTAAAAATCATCAGAAATCCTGCTTCACTCTGTCTTTTTACTCTTCCATCCTCAATATCACTTCACGGTCCAAAATGGCTGCTCGAGCTCTAAACATTACAACTTGCTCTCTAGGCTTGAAGCAGAAGGCAGTAGACAAAGTTTAAAAGTCCCCACACCCAAGTGAGTTTAAGCAACCTTCTCAGAAGCTCCACACTATCCTTCCAAAATCAGGCCAGCAAGATGGCTTAGCAGGTAAAGGTGCTTGCTACTAAGTCTGATAACCTGAGTTCAGTCCCCAGGACCTACATGATGGGAGGAGAGAACTGACTCCCACGGGTTGTCCTCTGACCTTCCTATGTATGTGTGCATGCACAAACACACCACACACAAACACACAATAAATAAAATAATGTCAGCTCAATTAAACAAGCGCCCAAAGGGGAGGTGAGAAATAGGTGGCGGGCCAGCACTAGATAGAGAACTATTTGAGACTGTTGCTGCTGGGTGAGGGAGAGTATGACTTACGTACAACCACTGGATGGGCTGATTAGACTCCAGTGGACACATTTACACTGAAGGACATTTGGGTACAAACACCTGAATGAATAGGACTCTGCATGTATGGCAGAGTGCATAGGGTTCTATTTGGTTAATGGGGGGAGGCATGGATGGGGGAAGGGGTCTGGATTTGAGTGGGAAATGTATGAAATTTTTAAAAGCTCAATAAAAATTTTTTAAAGAAAAAATAAAGTTTCATCATGTGGAACTTAGTCATAGGGCCATACCAAATTGCAAAGAATTCTGGGGAAATGAGCTGATATATTTTCCCCTTCCAGACAAAGAATCATAGTTCCTTTACCAAGCAATAAAGAGGAAGGGGGCTTGAGATTCTTGCAGGTATGGATGTCTTATCTAATACCCTTCAGCCTGATACATACAGATATGCAATGTGTCTCCACTAGAGATCTGCTTCTTGGGGAATAGCCCGTTCTCTACAGCCTTTCCAGACTTTTCTTCCTCCGTCTTAACCTCCATCTAATTTGTCACAGCTTTGGCAAAGGCAAATTAATTTCCTAGCCTCTCTTTGCCTCTTAAAACCTCCTCAAATTGATTCTGAATTCCTGATTCCTATTCCAAGCAACGCACTAGCTGCCCGAGGTCTAATTTCCAGGACCAGATGCATAATGATGCTTTGTAACTGCAGATCACTGAAGACAGCAGGTTGTGGCCCCTCTGTGGACTGATGATCCCTACCCCCGAGATCAATGACGGGAATTCCCAAGAACCCAAAGCCCAATCTATTCCTCCTGCTAGGCTTAAACTATGTGGAGAGAAAGTCGCTTGAATGGAACCTGGAGGGGAGTCCTATGCCATCTAGTGAGTTGCTCAAAAAGAAACAAAAAGACTGGATTGGAAAAGATGATTCAGCAGTTAAGAGCCCTTGCTTCTCTTGCAGAGGACTAGAGTTGGGTGGCTCACAATCACTTGTGACTCCGGCTCCAGGGGATTTGATTAGCTCCTCTGACCTTCATGGGCACCTGCACACAAATGTATATACACGCCGAGAGACACACACACATGCACATACATTTAAATTAAAATTTCAAAGACTTCACCCACCAAAAGAAGAAATGAGCTTAGTCATTCAAGGGTTTGATTCTTAGACAGACTGGGGACAGAAGACAAAAGAAGAATCAGAGTTTCTCCTCTCTGTGGATTTGACTGGGCATTTGAGGAAATGGGATGATACTGTGTCTGAACCATGAATCACATCAGCCCCACAACCCTGTCAGGAACAGAATAGGCTCCTCTGTGTGGACATCCACTGCAGGACCGTCTTCCTTGAGGAAATTCTACCCTGTAGCATCTGTACCCTTTCCAGACAAGTCCTTTCTCCTGTATAGCCTTAAGAAGCCCCAAGGCTTTGTTAACACACACACGCTACCTGATGGATGGAGATCCATCCCTATGATTCAGAGCTATTCCATGTGGCACACAGAAAAAATCTGCCCTGTACTGAATGTGAAGTTTTGCCTGTGATTCCCCAAGAGGATGACCCAAAGGGCCAGTCACTGGGGTCATTTGTCATATCCATGCACTCTCAGTCTGGCTGCTTGGGAGTGAGGGACAGGAAAGTAGAATCATGCTGCTACATGGTTCCCAAGAGAAGAAAAGAAAGTGGAGGGACCAGCTATGACTCCCTCACTCAAATGCCTCTGGACACACAAAGATTCTGGGATGTGTGGCAGTGGGATTGAGGAGAACATAACAAGGTGAAAACCGAGGTTCCATTCAGTTGAAATGGAGTCTGCCCACAGACTGGCAACAGAGGAGACTGCGGCTGAGTAACAACAGTTGGCACAGCCTAGGGAGCTCCACGTGGCTAAGGAATGGTACTCTTTCCTCCCTAGAACCATGAGTGTGTTCATAAAAAGGCTGGACACTGAAATGGCCTACACTAGGGTTGACATCCTTGATTGATATCCAACTGCAGCTCACAGTCTCCCAAATAAGACCCTCCTTTTCATCCTAGCTGTTCACTTATCCGTTTAGCAACTCTAAACTTGGGCCCCATGTGCCAAACACACTGTCAGTGCTAACAGTAGAAATATAAATGAAATGTGACTTGGGCCTCAAGGAACTTGAGGTCTAGAGAGGAATTCCCACAAGCAAAAAGGCAATCACCATCCCATGGAATCAGCATGCATGGTCAGAGCAGTGCACTGTCCCAGGGAATCAGTGCAAGGCCAGAGCAGTATGCTGTGGGAGTCCACAGGTCAGTGTCCTACCAGATGCAGTGGGTGGAGATAGAAGATAGCATACAGCACATGCTTCCAGAAACCCAGAGATGTGAGGAAAGGCCTGGGAGTGTGGTTCAGCGGTAGAACACTTACCTAGCATGCATGAAGACCTGGGTTTGATTCCCAGAACCACAAAACATGAAGGCACCCCCAGAAAAGGAAGGAAAATGTGATGTCTTTCAAAAATACATGAAATCAACAGTGGCCTCACTATCTGTTCTGAGACTGCTCAACACTACTCATATCCTCCATGAATATAGAAAATGAAAATCAAGGGGCTAGCAACACAGCCCAGTTAGTTGGTAGGGTGCTCGCCTAGCATGCATGAAGCCCTGGGTTCAAGCCCCAGTACTTTATAATCTGGTGTGGTGGTACATGAGGTGGAGACAGGAGGATCAGAAGTTCAGGGTCATCACTGGCTATATGATGAGTTTGAAACTAGCCTGGAATGCATGAGACCTTGTCCCAAAAGATAAATTCCATTCACTCAATGGAACCAGTCATGTAGTATGTTTGCTCAAAGACAAACTTGTCCTACTAATAATACATGCTTAAGAGTCTCCCTTCATGGACACACACCCAAGACCATTTGGGGAACATAAGAGTCCATAGACATTAAAGAAATTTTAAAGAAGAAGAATAATAGAGGACATAAAAGTCGAGGTATTAGAGTGGATTGTAGATGGGGAGGTGGTCTGAATATGATCAAAATACAATGTATGAAATTTTCAAAGAATAACAATATTTAAAGTGAAAAGACTCTCCCTTAAGCTGCTCAAATTCCATTAATTACCCATTGTAATTTCCTTCTTGTTTTCTGGCACATCTCACATCTCTCTCTCTCTCTCTCTCTCTCTCTCTCTCTCTCTCTCTCTCTCTCTCTCTCCTCTCTCCTCTCTCCTCTCTCCTCTCTCTCTTCCTCTGCATTGTGTGTGTGCACACACACACACACGTTGGTGCATTTTCTCCTCCACTCATGCCAGTCTCCTCTCTCTGGTCATAAATCTGGAGAGAAATTCTGGACAGTCGCCAAGCAACAACCTCACACCAAGATGCTTCAGCACCTTGGACAGTTGTGCCCTTCAGGAAAATGAAGTCCCTGGTGGTTTGAAACTCATCAGGGTCCCTGCTGGGAGTGGAAATGAGCAAGGGGCTAGAGACATGCAAATATGTGACCTGGATGCTGACTTCTACCTCCATCTTTTGTGAAACATGTAGGTCACTCCATATTTCATTTTTCAGCTTTTGAAAGTGTCTATGTATTAGCTTCTTAGGGTTACTGTAACGAAGTGCCAGCCTGGGTGGCTTAGCACCACAGGAATTTATTGTCAGTGCTCAGACTTCAAAATCAAGGCTTGATCTCAGCTAGTGGTGCTATTGAGAAGGAATGGAATCATGAGGGTTAGTTAATCTAATGATGATTTCATTCTGAGCTAGCTTCTAGTATTGCTGGGAAGGCTTGGCATCCCTTAGCTCGCAGATGCATCACTTCAGTCTCTGCTTCTGTCACCACATGGCCATGCTCTATCATGCCTCCTGCCCCTCTTATTCCTAGAACCAGTCAAACTCTATTCAGAGGCCACCACACTCCAGTATGACCTCATCTTAACTTATCACATCTATAGTGTCTGTTTCCAAAAATGATCATACTCTGAAATATTGGACAGTAGGAATCCAACCTATCTTTTGGGAGACAGGATTCATAAGGATCAGGTCTGAAGAAACACTTGTGCACTGCATGGAAAATAACGCATTAAGTATGAAAATGAAAGTTGTGTTCATCACTTTTAATCAATAGTAAGATGCCTGAGAAAATTTCCTAAGGAAGGAGGAGTTGTCTTGGCTCACAGTGATCAATGGCACCATTGTTTGCGGGTCCTGGTGAGGAAGAGCATCATGGGTAGGGAGGCTATGGAAACACAGTGGTGTTTGCCATACAGTGGCAGGAAGCAGAGTGAGTAGAAAAGAAGAATCCTTCATGAGACATGCTCCCACCAACCTTCCCCATCTAATATCCCATTCAGAATGAATTCATTAACATACTGATGGGGTTAGTGCCCACTTGGTTCAATCCCTTCTCAGTAGCACCACTAGCTGAAGACCAAGCCCTCCCCACATGGAGGGTATTTCAGTTCCAAATATACAAGACTCAGCTAATACAATAAGAAGAGGTGGGTGCCATGGTGGGCGGGGCAGTCTGGAGGACAGGTAACTGTGCAAAAACTGTACTCAGCATGGGGTTGGAATGAGGGCAACATAGCTATGTCTCAGATTCAGTCCAAGGAAAATAGAGGTCAGAATTTTTACACAAAACCTAGTTTCCAAGGGTTGAAATATATTTGTGAGCTGGATTTAGTCTGCAAATCACCAGTTTGGAAAGAATTAATCAGAAATTATTTTCTGAAGATTTCTTTCCAGAATCTGAAACAGTTTTTTTGGTTGTTTTTTGTTTGTTTTCAGTTGTAATAGAATTTTAAAGATCCTTCCGTAGGGGCTGGAGAGGTGGTTCAGTCAGTAAAGTGCTTTCCAAGCAAACATGAGGGTCTCAGTTCAATCTCCTCATCCACATAAAAAGCCAGGTAATGGCATCTGCCAGTAATCCCAGTGCCCAGGAGGCAGAGACTGGAGGATCCT
The DNA here is from genome assembly GCF_000622305.1 of Nannospalax galili. Lineage (NCBI taxonomy): Eukaryota > Metazoa > Chordata > Mammalia > Rodentia > Spalacidae > Nannospalax > Nannospalax galili. Next base: position 431,256 of record NW_008360306.1, on the reverse strand, counting down.
TGAGGTTTCCTAGCTAGCAAATCTAGCCAATCAGTGAGCTCCAGGTTCAGTAAGAGACTCTTGTCTGAAAAAAATAAGGTCAAGAACAATGAAAGAAGACAGGCAGTATTGGCCTCTGGTCACCACATGTATGAACACACGTGAGCATGTACACTCACACACACACATTCATGCACAAACATGACCATGTATACACACACGTATGTGCACATACTCAAACGTGCACCACACACATGAATTAAGCTAAATAAATCTTAAAAGGTCTTTCAATGTCTAATTGTTCATGTGAAATCATGTTTTCAGGAGAAAAATGAACACTCATGGGTGAGTGTTAAGGCAAAGAGCGACATGGTCAGATATAGAACCTGCCAGACCCTATGAGCCCCATATCCCCGCTTCTGGAGCCTAGTGGGATTCCTCTGCAGCCCTCTGATTCTCAGAAGCAGAGGCAGCCTCAGGCCAGACAGGAAATCCATGCACCATGTCTTGAGGTCCAGGATAACTTCTCCTGTTCCCTTCAGATCTGAAGAAGCTCCTGGAGATGGTTAGAGAAGATGCCCAAAGAACAATCACAGTGGAAACTGAGATGCAGAAGAAAGCTCCCAGGTATGCTATCTTAACTCCTTGGACAGCTAAGGGATGTCAGTCTAATAGTGACCACATTCACAAGAGAAATTACCAATTACTGAGCACTTTGTGCCAAACCTTGAGCTGTATACTTTGTACACATGTATCACCACCTTGGGTTTTATAACAACCCTCCAAGGTAAGAGTTACTACCTTTAGTTTACAAACAGGAAAGCAAAGGTCAGAAAGGCTAAGTGACTTGTGGTCTCACCACTTGTGAGTGGTAATGTGACTCACATTACTTAAATCCAGATGTCCCTAACTTCCAAAAGCATCCTCTTCGCCACTCTGCTGCACTGCCTATCAGAAGGCCTTTGTCATTCACCCTTCTCAGGAGTTGCTTGTGAATATGGATAGACTCTTCTCTGAAAGAAGAACTTGGAAATATGAGATCAAAAAATAGGGGTTTGTATAAATTAATGCTTCTCCCAACTTTGGCAGGGAAGCTTCTCCTGCAGTGGGCAGTAGTTAATACAGAGACTCACAAATGGTCAAAGTGCTGAGAATAAGTGACTGTTGAGTGTTCAGCCCTAAATGGGACGTCTGTATCAGCTACCTCAGGGAACAACATGAAAGAAGGGGCAGAAAGAGGGTAAGAGTCCAAGGATGCAGAGGAATGCCACAAAATACTGTCTTCTGGACATGATGGTGGCTTTTGCTCTGATGAACTCATGGCAATACAGATACCTACACAAGATCAAGACAGCCAGATTAGTCAATATTCTAATAGGCAGTACTAATTGAACTCAGGAAGTTACAGAAAGAAAGGAAGGGAGGAAGGCAGGGAGGCAGGGAGGAAGGAAGGAAGGGAGGGAGGGAGGGAGGCAGGGAGGCAGGGAGGCAGGAAGGCAGGAAGGCAGGAAGGCAGGAAGGCAGGAAGGCAGGAAGGCAGGAAGGCAGGAAGGAAGGAAGGAAGGAAGGAAGGAAGGAAGGAAGGAAGGAAGGAAGGGAAAGGGGGCACTTTAGGGAATGTTGAGGGGAAGCAGGAGGAAGGATTGGGATGGATATGGTAAAGAGACATTGAATACAGATATAAAATTGCAAAAGAAGATTCAAAAATAGAGGGTTTGAATTATAGGCATAGCTCAGCAGTAGAGAGCTTGACTAGCATGTGCAAAGCTTTAGAATCAATCCCCTGAAGTGAAAAAAAGGCAGAGAAATATAAAAATAAGCTAGGCATGGTTGCGAATGCCTGTAATCTCATTATTCAGGAGGCTGAGACAGGAAGATTTTGAGTTTGAGGCCAGCCTGGGTTACATAGCAAGATCCTATCTCAAAAAAAATAGGTCTGAGAGGATATTGATCTAGTCTGGGATGGTCAGGAGACTCCGTTTCTTCTTTCTTTGGGAGAAGCTTTAAGCTGATTTGGATGAAGTAGGAAAAAAGATCCACCTGCAAAAGAGGTGGGCACAGAGAGGTGGGGAAAGAATCTGCAAAAGCCACATGCGTAAGTGGTCAGAAGGGACCATGGCACCATCAGGGAACTGGAACATAGCCAAAGTGGGATGAAAAAAGGGTATGCTGTATATAGGGATCTCATCTCAGAAATTGCTACCCTGAGGGTCTGGGTTCTTACCCTAAAAGCATAGGCATCCTTGGAAGCACCAAGCCAGTAGCCAGTGCAACTGGGTGGCTCATAGGGAGGTCATGCTGAACTTGAACTTGAGATATCAGACTTCAGGTGGAAAGTCTTGTCTGTGGACTTCTGACCTCTAAAAGCTTCAGAGAGAATACAGGCTAAACTTCCATTCTCAACTATGAATCCCTCTGAGCAAGCAAATTATTTCCAGAAAATAAATGAGGCAAGAGAAGATGTTCATCATCACCCTCAGCCTACTGGGACACCAGCTATGACTTATTGGTTATTGTTATTTGCCATAATTACAGTTCAGCCAATGTTTTCGAATGCATCATGCCCTGCCTCTGCCTGTTAATGATGAATTTGTCTGCTGCAGCCTCAATTCACATCAGGTTTCAAAGGTGGCACTTGGAGGCACTCGGAGAGAATGTTGACCCATAAGGCACTTGGTTGTCAGCATTAGGGGCAGACAAAAGTGATGAATGTTGGCTCAAAGAGACGCCTTGCTTTGTAAGAGCTTACCTGCCTGAGCTTTGGTTTCTGAATCAAGCTGAAGTGGATCCAAAGTCTGATGCTCTTGGGCAAGTCTCTCAGGCCTTCTCTAACTTCCATGACCTCATTTGTAAATTGAGACTGTGTATCATCAAGGCTTTGACTTTGGAACCAAATAGACTAAGGAGGATATCCATCACATCATTCAATTGCCATGAGATATGGGGCAAGTTGCTTCACCTCTCTGAGTCTGGTTCCAATTTATAAAATGAAGCCCTTTAGCAACCCATTCAAGAGGACTGTAGGGAGAATTATGTGACACTATTCTTGTAAAGTACTATGAATACTATGGAAATTATGTCTATTTCAATGAGTCATTAAAACCATGTAATGAGTTAATGCCATAACATACTAGTTTACACCCGACATGTAGTAAGCAACCGATAAATGCAATTGGGGGGCGGGTAAGCAATGTTTTTGTTCCCTATTATTCCAAATATAGCAGCCCACAAATCCTTACAGCACCTTGCTGAGACAGGTGCATCAGCTGTCACATCGGCCCATCTCATTGATGGAGAACATCCAGGATGACTCCAATAAGATTTACAAAGGGCCAGGCTCTGAGGAGACCCATCACATGACCTCCAAAGTCAATGTGGTGATAACTATAATTACAGAGCAACCTGTTAAAACTTCCCTTCCTCATTAATTCCTTCCAGGAAAAATAAAATCTCCCCAATGTCTCAGTAAGGCAGCAGATACTGAAGCTTTGGTAAGAGTTGCAGGGGGGACAGGAAAAGCCACAATTTCCCTTACTTCACACACCAAGTCTGCTCTCACTGAGGTCAGCAGACCCTGAGGCCAGGAGTTCCTGGGAACCTCTAAAAGCCAGACTCATCCAGCCCTCAGCCCCAATGATGTATGAAGATGGCTTCTTTTTGAAATATAGTGGGGTTTCCCAAATGACCCTGAATATCAGGAGTGGGATTCTCATAAAGACATGGATGTTGAGACCTCATCCCAGACCTACTGAGGAGACTCTAACAGCAGCTGTAAGCAGTGGTAGTTTCTAGTAAGTACCAAGTGGATATTGTCTCAGAATTCTGGGCAACCTCTACAGGGTGAGATGTGTATAAAGTTCCAGGAGGTGTGTATGAGAGGGTGGTATTCTAGTTTCTGTGTGTAATTTGATGTATGTGGGTAATTCTAGGACCATGTAGAACTTTACATATGTGTGGACTTCTAGGTGAGTATAGAATTCTAGGTGTGTGTGTGTAGAATTCCAGGTATGTGTGGAAATCTAGGTGTGTGTGGAATTTCAGGTGTATTTAGAATTCTAAGTGTGTAGGGGGTTCTAGGTATAATGGAATTCTAGGTAATTGTGTGTTGTTGATGTCTAGGTGTGTGTGTGTGTGTGTGTGTGTGTGTGTGTGTGTGTGTGTGTGTGTGTGTTTCTATATGTCTATGCATTATTCTGGGTAAGATAGAATTCTACATATGTGATTCTGGATTTGTATAATTCTAGGGTGTGGAGTAATCCTGGAATTTGTCTGTGTATGACTCTAGGGAAGTGGGAGATTAAATGCAGCTTCTCCTCTACACACACACACACACACACACACACACACACACATATACACACCAGGCCCAGCATATTCAAATCTCTGGAAGTGTGACCCAGGATCTGTGTTCTTAGCAAACTCCCCAGCACTTCCTCCACTATGGCTCTGTGGACGCTACTTCCTCCACTACGGCTCTGCGGACACTACTCTAGAAAGAGGTATCCTGTCCTGGCATGGATGCCTGCTGCAGGAGCATCTTGTATGCCCCGTTAAAAGACTCCTCTTTCTTTGCAGCATCATGTCTATGATCAGGAAAACCAAGAGTGATTCTGCCTCCAAGGAGTGGCAGACCACCCATAAGTCCAGGTAGGAAGATCTGAAGCCTGCAACAAGTAGGCCGCAGCCCTGACCCAGGGCTATGACACAGAGTCCCCTCCCCAAGCCATGGGAGGGGACTGGGGAGGAGCACTTTTTCCTTGCTTGTTGCCGCACTGGAAACAAGCCACCTCACTCCCAGGCTGGTGAGTATCCAGAAAGTTCTCCCCAACATTTACATTCCATGCTTTATGCTAAAATCTTCCAGCAGAGAAGAGGTACAGTTGGAAGAGCAGGACATCAGACTACTCCTGTCCCTCCCTTCTCTTGTAAAATTAAATTCCATTCTGTACATCTGAGGTCTATAGCATGATGCTATGGGGCACACACACACACACCAACCTGGAGAACCTTATGCTAAGTAAATTGCACTCCCTCCCTTAAACTGGATACTCTCTAATAGGACACACGGAGTTCTGGACCTGATTCAACTCTTCATTTACAGACTACTCTGTGGTCCACTGTATGAGCCAGGAACCACACTAGGTTTTGAAGCTTTGGCAAATAAATACATTTGCTCTCATATATCTCCCTGGAACTTTCTGTGCCATGCATGGGCCCTTAGACAGTTTGAAGAAGTCCATGAATTCCTTTCAGAAGAATATTTTAAATGCATATTATAAATTACAAAGGATTAAAAAATATCTATGGTAGCATTAGATTACTGTATTGCAGCCCAATTTAGAGCATGGTCTTCTCTGAGCTCCTTCAGCCTTTAGCGGTGCATCAGAGAGTCCAACTTAGCAGCAGGTCCAATATCCACTGTAATTTTGGATGAGCATTGAAAGCAAATGATTCTGCAGAATGCGTCCCACAGTCATCATATGATATGCAAATACCTGTGATCTCCACTTCAGTTAAAGCTACTTAAAATAAAGACAAAGGTTTTTTCCTCCATCTGCCCCGTGAACCCCTTGAATTCCTCCCATTCTTAAGAACTGCTAATGTAATTAGGGGCTGAACAATCCTTGAATAACCCAAGAGTTGGCCATAAAATCATGACTATAAAAAGAATTCTGAAAGAAAAGTATGGAAGGAGAGGAGAATGTTTAATATTTAAGGCCTGAAGAACAAAGAATAATCACCCTATCCGTCAGGTAGGGAAAGTGGGCATGGTGTCCACCAGAGGGGACAGCACATGCAAATGGTTTGAGGCCAGAGGATGCTTAGAGTCACTGAGCAAACACCTCAATGAGGACCAGGGAAGGGATGACTGGGTAAGGTCAAGGGGTCTTCATAGTTAAGTCACCAGCTAATGACACCATGTTCCTCACCTTCCACCTCCTCTCTGAGACAGAATCAAAACTGTAGGAGAGAACTACCCATAGGAAGAAGTTTGGACCAGCATGGTCATCTGCTGGTCATGGAAGCTAGTTGCAATAATAAAACAAGATCTTCTGAATATTTTTACTGTGCCTCTACATCCTATCCAAGTAGAGTAACACTTTTCCCATCACCAATAAGGCCTAAAACTTCTAGGTCCAATACCATAAGCTTCTGGAAAAAGCAGCAAAAGCCAATATCTTTCCTGTAGGAAGGGCTCTGAGAGATGGTCAGGTCCATCTTCCAAAAGTCCCAAATACCACAAGGCAAGAAAGGAAGGGTAAGCCCTTCCTATCATAAGAGTGGTAAGACAGCCTTCCTCTGGGACCTCATGGATAAAGTGAGTCAGTTTTCAATCCATTGGAAGAAATAGTGGGAGACAAGGAGGTAGACAGATGCTCTAAAACATACGCTCTGTGTGCAGGGTATGGTGATACAAACCTCTAATCCCAGCAGTCAGGAGGCAGAGGCAGGTGGATCTCTACGATTCAAAGCCAGTCTGGTCTACATAGAGAATTCCAGGGCAGCCAGGGGTCCATAGTGAGATCTTGATTCAAAAAATGTACTTATGGCTGAGTAAATGGCTCAGTTACTAAAAGTGCTTGTCTTGTAAGCTTGAGACCATGAAATCCAACATACATGGATTACACACACACACACACACACACACACACATACACACACACACACACACACACACACACACACACTCACACTGCATGTGTTGGGCATATAGAGACAGAGAGATCCCTGGAGCTCACTGGCCAAGCAATCTAGCCAACCAATGAGCTTCAGATTCAGTGAGATACCCTGTCTCGAACAATAAGGTGGGAAACAATTGAGGAAGACACATCACAAAAACCTCTAGCTCCACGTGCATACACATCTGCATACATGAACACATACACAAATACACTCAAATATATATATATACACATACAACAAAAAATGACACTCAAGGCCCAGGTCACTAAGGTGGTCCTGGGAGAAAGGCAGTAGGGATCTGACCAAGCTGATCATTCTGCTCTAGGAAGATGTCCCAGTCAGAGTCATAGGATGGCACTGGATGGATCTAATTATCTAGAAAGAGTCAGAGAATGTGAGGAGTTGATAGCTCACAGAAGAAGTGATTGACAACTGGGTTTGACTCTGAGTCTAGTTCTATCTGCCTCCAAACAGAGTAACATGGGTGTTCAACTTAAAAGGCTAGCTTAGAAAAGCACCTTTTCGAGTTGAGAGATAGCCCAAGTTCAGGAACACCAAAGACAACATGGTGAGGCAGACTCAGCCAGACCTTTACCACACGTGCACTTAGCCCATGTTAAGTGGTGGGTACAGAGAGGAGAAGGATCAGGTCCAAAACAAACCCATCCTCTAGAAGAAGAGACCAAATGTAGTAAATACAAAGGAAGCTGAGATCTGGAAAGCATGTGATTCCAAAACTGCAGAGACAGACAGTCAAAGTTGAGAGTCTTGGCATGCAGAGCTTGCTACGGACCATATAAGATTTTAGTCAGTGAGAGAGAAATGAGGAGGGCACCCTTGGCAGTTAGCATGGCAGGAGCAAAGGCCAAAAGGCTTGACATAAAGTACCTTGAGCTCTGGTGTCCAGTAAAGTCACCTCCCATACTTGAATCTTGGCGTGTTGCACATGCCATGTAGCCTTAGAAGCACCTGGAATGAGAGGCAATTCAAAACTGTCCCTTGGTGTTTCAGTGAGAGATCCAGCACTGCAAGTGTAGAGAGTCACATCCAAGTGATCCAGAAGAAGTCTAAAGGGTAAGTAGTGAAAGAAATGGGCAAGAGGCCAACCTCACTATGATGACTACATCCTGTCTCCCAAGGGCGGGAAAGGCCCAATGCAGACCAGACTCCCCAAAGCTATAGGCAATGAAGAGGGACAAGGTATCCTTCAGGTCAAAGGTCTCACAGACAAGATGCTGAGCAGCACTGTAGAAAATGGCATGAAATCCCTCCATTGTGCTAGGCAATAGGAGCTGTGTTCTGTGTTCACCACCTTGCTTATTCTTCAAGACCAATCCTTCAAGGCAGGAGAGTTACCTCATTTTACAGAGGAACAGACTGAGATTGGCTACATGGAATGTCTTGCCCAAGGTCATACAGCTAGGAAGGGATGAAGCTGAAGCTGAAACCAAATATCCAGCTCCCATTTCCATCTCACTGTCTTTAATATTTACTGGGCCCCAAGAGGAAGCTGTCTTACTGCAGACTCATTAATAAGACCTGAGACATGAGCCTGATATTGTTAGGAAGATCTTTCCTTCCAACTTCCAGAGGGGATTTTGAGAGAGGTTCCAAGTGAAAGCAGAAGACCAGTTGGGCACAAGCAGTCCCTACTTCAGGGCATCTTAGGCTCAGGGAGGCCAGTGGTGACCATGAGGCTACTAAGGGTATCCATCAGGACCCATCCCCTAAGCCTTTCTCATCTCTGTCTACAGCTGCACTAACCAGGACATCACCCTCTGTAAGAGTGGGTTGTGCAGTACCATGAGAGCCAAGTTTTACAGCATCGCCCAGGAGGCTGGCTTCTGTCTACAAGACAAGATGGAAATCCTCATGAAGTAAGAGCACATACATATGTGAACCTAATGGTTTAGCAATCCAGGAAGTTCTCTCTAAGGAGAGAGCTTTGGGATGACCCTGAAGGGTGAAGAGGAATTAGGAGTTTGATAGAAGAATGGCATTCCAGGTGGCTGGGAACATGTATTCAAACTGTCAAGGCAGGAAGGAATTTGAATGAGTGTGAGAAGTGTAGTGAATACATCACACATGGTCATAATGGCACAAGTGGAGCCCAATGTTAAGATCACCAGAGGCCACTAGGATCTTGTGTCTTTTTTCTGGAAAGCCAACTGCTGCTCTTCTCCCTTTTACATACAGCTCACCCTCTGATTGAAGTGACTGGGCACTCCAGGGATCTCATGAATCCCATCAGGAATGCCAGGTCATCCTTTATACTCTACTTCTTAGAGCACAGGGGTTTGGAATCCTTAACCCTTCCTGTTTGGAAACCCCAGTCTTGGGAGTCAGACAGGTACATAGGATCTACCACACAAGTCAATGAGGGACACCAGTGGGCAGAGGGAGTAAGCAGGGCCTAAGGGAATACAGATAGCTGGTGCCCTTCTTGGACTGGGAAATTCATCTGCACATCTTTTTGGAAGAAAAATTTTCAGGTTAATGAAAATAGTTGCTATTTCCAGGGTACCAAATTGAGCAGTGTGCTCCAGAGAACCGTGTGCCACCATTGTGTATAAGAGCTTCATGTTTATGAATCATTTACTCTTCACAACAGTCCCATGGGGGTAAGGAGCAGTATTAGACCCACTTTATAGAAGATGAGTGTGTACTCAGTGGAGTCTCTTATCAAAGGTGCTGTAAGTGACCACGCAGTAAAGGTAGAATTCAAACTCCCAACAATCCTGCTGGGAAATTAAGAGGTGAGAGAACTCCAAGAAAAAGAAAAATCCCCGAGACCAGAAAGGGAACTGCCAGTTGTCAGTTGTAGCTGGCTCTCAGGATGCTTACAAGGTGATTAGAGAGCTAGAGAGAGGCAAGATCATAAAGGGCTTCATGAACCACCAGTGGAGGTCAAACTTTATCTTAGAGACTATGGTTTTGAGCAAAAGCATAAATTCTGGGCACAGTGATGAAGTTAGAAAACATAAAAACTGAATCATCTGGAACCTTGAAGGACAGCTTGCCCAAAGTTGTCTGTTCTGAGTAAAATAAAAAAAACATTGGTCATTGTGTATGGGGCATTGACATGAACATATTTAGACTATAAACTTTCCTTGGAGAATTTGTGCAAAATGATAAGTCAGGGAGAGATGAAACAACCCAAGTTAAACACCTGCAGTGTGCCGAGCAATAAAGTCAGCACATTGTACACATAACTTAATCATCACCTCTGAGAGGCAGGAATCATGACTGTCCTCTACTTTGCAGGTGAAAAATCTGTGTGTAGAGAAGTAGGAAGAGACTAAGGAGGGGGTAATAAAAGGAAGCCAGTTTTACAAGAAGCAGCATTTCAGGACCTTGGGGAGAGCTACATCCTCTTGCAGCAAGAGCCGAATCATAATTTATACACTAACAAGGCCCCCATGGAGGAAAGGGTGGTTAATGGAGATCTCAAAGAGCAGGTAGGGTGGTTAGAGGAAGAGGATCTGCATCTCAGATGCTTCTCCCTCTTTTTCATACAACTTCATAGGCGTCAAGAAGAAAGGGGTATCCAGAAGTTCCACGCTTTTTCACTCGTCTCAAATTTGCAAAAGGATTTAGCAAAGATGAGACATCAGATCGCTGTGGTGAAAGGAGATGCAGAAGAAACTTCAGACCATTGGTAAGAGCTGGAGAACAAGACAAGACAGGGTCCCTGAAAGAGGATGCTATGTGATTACATAATACTTGATTCCAGGGTTCTCAAATGCCTAGAGGCTTCACCTCCCAACTATCATTGGCTCCCAGTAGGGTCCCCCAGATTGGAGCACAATCAGGCAGGAGCCTGTCAAATTCAGAACCATGTGTCATGTGGCCTGTCATGGTCTTTGCATTTACCTTGTATTTGATTCAGTCTTAGAAATAGACCTCACTTGCCATCTCCCACTGAAGAGTGGTACGAGACCCACCTATCAGATTCTGAGTTTTGTAAGGTGATCATTACATTCCCCCACATACGTAAATCCTTTGAGGTGCAAGGTCAGGCAGATGTGCCCTAGGAACACTGTCTCAGCACATGGAAGAAGAAAGCTAGCAGCAAAAATCAACATTGTAACTTCTGGTATCTGTTGCACAGAAAAGTGACTACAGTGAACAAGGCTGCACTGAACATTTCAAATTAACTAGAAGAGAGGACATTGATCCTCACTACAAAGAACTAGGAATGCTTAGTGGGTATGCTAAGCACCCTAGTTGGGACATTACACATTGTATACAAGTCCTGACATGTCACATGGTACCCCAGAAATAGGTTCAATGATTATCTTTCAATGAAAAATGAGATAAAAACACTTTAAAAGAAAGTATGAGCCAACAATTTAAAACAACTATGAACTGAATGACTGATGGATGGCATAGGCTACTATTTAAAAATTGATATTTATTTTATTCCTGCCCCCAAATCCTGAAGGGTACATATTAAGCCCCCCTTTCAAACACAAGGAAACTGGGGCTCAGAAAAGTCAATTCAATTGTCCAAGGTCATATCACTAGTAAATGATGAATTTAGGCTATGAGCCCTATCTGGCTCCAATCTACATATTCACTTGTGATATCAAATTGGAGTCTGATGTGCTATATGTCATGAATTCAATTTGATGAGCATCAATAAGATGAGCAATATATAGAGCTGGAGCTAGAATCCCTCTCATGTTATTACTAATGAAGAATAGGAGCTTTAGCAGAGATGGACTCTCACACTGCCTCACATTTCTAGGTCATCACTCTCATAAGTGCCATCTATCCCCAGAGATACATGAGGTTCCTGAGGGTGCCCTCATGCAAGGGGGGAGATGAGTCTTCTGCAAGCCCTCTCCCCTCATTTGGAGGGAAGTGAGAGGATTGCGAACTAACCCACGTGAAAGTATGAGAGTGGGAAATTAGTGCAGATCCTCCCACGGTGAGAGGAATCCCACATCTCTCATGGTATAACTTTCAGTATCATTATGGGGAAGCAAGCACCCTCCATAGTGACATTAGAATTAAATCAAATGAACCACAGCTTACAAACAATGATGCTGAGTTGAAGCTCTTTATTCATTCAGCTATTCATTCACCCTTTTAAGTAATAATTACTGAGTACTTACTATAAGTTAGGCACAGTTAGCTCAGCACTCGATGCTGACCAACTCAGGCAAAGTTCATCTTCTCGTGGAGATTTCATTCTATGAATGAAGTGAATAAACGTGTATCATAAATATAAAGAAGATAAGTAGCCCAGAACATTTGGTGGATGAGTTGTTCTTCAAATTTTTCACAACTGCTACATATGATAAAGGACTGCACGTTTTATAATTATTATTGTGTGTGAGAGAGAAAAAGAGAGGGAGCAAAAGACACAGAGGGGGAGAGGGAGATGGGCTGTGCATGCAGAGGTCTAAACAACCTAGAGAGTCGGTTCTCTCCTACCTTCATGTGGGCTCTGGAGATTGAACTCAGCTTGTCAGGTTTGCACAGCAAGCACTTTACCTACTGAGTCATCTTGCTGGCCCTGACAAGCACTTTTTTAAAGACATACCATCTTCTGCCTTAACTAAGCCCTGACTACAGTTAAACCATGCTCTTAATTAGACCTAAGGTAGGTTAGCCAAAGATAGGCTGCACCTACCCACCTCTACCATCTCAACAATGCATTCTCTTCCATAACTTTAAACACACAATCTGTGGCCTGAGCTTATTATCATGGAGATGGAAAAGGCATATACCATTATCACCATCATCCTCACCACTACCATTATCATTACTCCCATTGTCATCTGGAAGACATCCCATAGACATGTCTACATCCATCCTGGCCTGACTAGCAGTCAGAAGAGAAGTGTTGGAACTCCAAAGTCCCTCCCCTTTTGTTTCCTGACTTTTCACATTATCTGCTTGATAGAAAACTACTATATAAATGCATCCTTTGAAAGCATGCCTTCCCTTGTTTGCTAATGAAATACAAGTCGGGCTCTGGCTTTTCCTACCCCTAAAAATACAGACTCACCTCATCTCCAAACCTACAAAAACATAGAGGAAAAGCCCCCAATGTGGAGACTCATGCTGCCCTGAAAACATCTCATGAGGAGGGAAAAAACAAAGTAAAGAAAGAAGACCCAGGCTGAAGAGATTGCTCAGTGGTTAAGAGCACTGACTGTTCTTACAGAGGACCTGGGTTCGATTCCCAGCACACACATGGCAGCTATGAATCATCCTTAACTCCAGTTCCAGGAGAATCCAAAGCCCTCTTCTGACCTCCGCAGCACTGCACAACATGGGTGCACTTACATACATGCAGGCAATACACTCATACACATAAAATAAAAATAAGATATAAAATATGACTGACTGTTCTTACAGAGGACCTGGGTTCGATTCCCAGCACACACATGGCAGCTATGAATCATCCTTAACTCCAGTTCCAGGAGAATCCAAAGCCCTCTTCTGACCTCCGCAGCACTGCACAACATGGGTGCACTTACATACATGCAGGCAATACACTCATACA
>NW_008360306.1:416410-416803 GCF_000622305.1 Nannospalax galili | reverse complement strand
ACATATATTTCTTGATCTGCTATGTATAATTTGTCAGTAGGTTGTAGGAGTAATATGGTTCTCTCTGGTTTTCAAAACTAGCTAGGAATTGTTTATCTCTCACATTGTCTCACCCCTCCATCATGGTTTTCCCACTTAAAGTGCCCCCATTTCCCCCCTTTCTCCCTTACTAATACCCTTCTCCTATGGTCCTACCTCTCTTGAGCTCCTTCTTTCCCTTTATCCCTTGGGTCTAACCCTAACCCTAACCCTAACCCTAACCCTTAAACTAACCTAATTTTTATCCATATCACCCTTATTAAGGCCCGTTTCCTACTTACTGTTCTTCTCTTTCAGGTTATTTCTTTTCCTTTACCTCCCTGTTTCCTTTCCATTATCCTGGTTCCTGTAGTT
>NW_008360306.1:415217-415539 GCF_000622305.1 Nannospalax galili | reverse complement strand
TGAACATGCTGTCTTTCCTCCAGTGAATGTTCTTGGCCCCTTGGTCAAATATCAGGTGGCTGAAATTGCATGTACTCATATTTGGGTCTTAAGTTTTGTTCCATTGGTCGGCAGGTCTATTTTTGTGCCAGTACCATGTTGTTTTTATGACTATAGCTCTGTAATACAGCTTGAACTCTGGTATAGCAATCCCCGCCCCCGGGCATTGCTCTTAGTACTCAGAGTTGTTTTGGCTATCCGAGGTCTTTTGTCCTTCCATATGAATCTTAGGATAGTTTTTTCCAATTCTGTGAAAAAAAGTCATGGGGATTTTGATTGTCAT
>NW_008360306.1:412848-413046 GCF_000622305.1 Nannospalax galili | reverse complement strand
TCCTTTTCATTTAGTTCCAGGAATACTTTTCTTTCTTAATTTCTCTTTGACTCATTCATCATTCGGGGGTGTGTTGTTTAATCTCCATGTGCTCATGTGGTGATTAGGGCTTCTTCGAGTGTTGATTGTAAGCTTTAATGCATTGTGGTCTGATAGAACACATGGAATTATTTCAATCTTTTTGTATTTGCTGAGCTT
>NW_008360306.1:412376-412783 GCF_000622305.1 Nannospalax galili | reverse complement strand
TTCTGTTTACATTTTGATGTAGCTGTAGTTTTCTACAGTTGTACCTTCATTGAATTTCTTTCCACAGTCCCTTGGGTATAGTCTTTCCTTTCTTCAGCTCTTTGTATTGCTTCCAGAATGCTCTGAAGTGCTGGTTTTGTGGACATGAATTCCTTCAGCCTATTTATGTCATGGAAGATTTTTCTTTCCCCTTCGACTATAATAGACATTTTGGCTGGGTATAGTAATCTGGGTTGGCATCTGTGGTCATTTAAAACTGGGAATGCTTTGGCCCAGGCTCTTCTGGCTTTCATAGTTTGCACTGAAAATCCTAATGGGTTTAATCCTAATGTGTTAATCCTAACGGGTAATGTAATCCTGATGGGTTTTCTTTTATATGTGACTTGTTTCTCTTTTGCAGCTTTCAG
>NW_008360306.1:372023-411447 GCF_000622305.1 Nannospalax galili | reverse complement strand
TGTGAGCTGTGTTGTTCTGGATGCAAAGGATCAGGAAGAGAAAAGGTCAGCCCTGCATCCCAGAAAGAGGCTAGAGGGTGGTGGAGGCCCAGGGAAGCAGAGGGAGGTGCGGGAGGGGCCAGGCCCAGAGGCAGTGCTCCTGGGGCCCAGAGAAGGCACTAGGTTGGTCTGGATGAAAAGGATCAGGAAGCAGTATTGGTTCCGAGCTGTGTTGTTCTGGATGCAAAGGATCAGGAAGAGAAAAGGTCAGCCCTGCATCCCAGAAAGAGGCTAGAGGGTGGTGGAGGCCCAGGGAAGCAGAGGGAGGTGCGGGAGGGGCCAGGCCCAGAGGCAGTGCTCCTGGGGCCCAGAGAAGGCACTAGGTTGGTCTGGATGAAAAGGATCAGGAAGCAGTATTGGTTCCCCAGGTGTCTGGGGTCCCAAGACAAGGAATGGGGCAGGACCCAAACTAGGAGGAGAGGCCAACGTGGAAGATAGGAGAGTGAATGAGGCTGGGGGAGTCAAGGTGCAGAGGGCACAATGGACTTACCCCAGAGAGAGGCCTGCGGGCAGGAGAGAGCAATAAATAAAATATTGTTTTAAAGAAAAGAAAGAAGACCCAAGGGTCCCTAAATCCCATCCCAGGAAGTTCCTAACTGGCTCTCTCCTCTTGGAATTGAAGGTACTTTGATCTGTTGTCCAAACTCCCCGAGGATCTGAAGAACTTTCACCCTGCCAAAAAGATCCTGGTGAAACTACAGAAGTTTGGGGAGAATCTGGACTTGAGGATCCGACCCCATGTCCTCCTGAAGGTGCTACAGGACCTGAGGCTCTGGGAACTGTGCTCTCCAGACATAGCTGTGGCCATCGAGGTGATTACCATACCTTTTTATTATACAGTGCCTCATTCTGTCGTCTCTCATATCTAGGGCCTACTCAAGTGAAGGGAACCAAATGAACAAAATTAACAAAGACCCTGACCTCTTGGAGCTCATATTCTAGTTGAAAATGGATTGTCACGTGACTGGATGTTCAACTTTAGCTCCATGGGTCATTGGAGTCTACTTAAATAGTACTCCCTGAGTCTCAAGGGTCAAGAGGAGACATAAGGAGAATTCCAAAGTGTGCTGTTGAAAATGTGGTCCATGGACCAGCAGCATGGACCTCACCTGGGTGCTTGTGAGAAGTGTGGACCCTCAGGCTCCACACCAAATCTGCCAACTCACAATTGGCATGTTAATGGGGCCCCAGGTGTGTTGCATACATCATGAAGTAGAGGAATTATGGTTTAAAGTAAATTAAGGAGGACCTATCTCAACTGGGAAAGGTGACATGTAAGCTAAGACTTGAATGGTGAGAAGTCAGACTCATGTAGAGACAGGGGAAGGATGGATCAAAAAGGGACAGTAAGTGCAAAGGCCCTAGAGCAGGATATGGCCTGACTTGGAGAAATTCATTGCAAGTCAATGGATATGGCAGAAAAAGAGCTAGGAAGTGCCTAAATCAGCCTGAGCAGACTTGTGAAAGTCAAGGTGGACATTTAGGTCTCTATCTCAAGGGTGCTAAGGAGCCACTAAAGGGCTTTCAATGGTGTTCACCATCATCATCATCCCTTAAGGCTTAAGACATCAATTTCATCAACAGTAAAGAGTCCACAGAGAAGGATAAAGATTCTTGTAGAACCAGACATAGTGATAATCTCAGCTACTCGGGTGCGGGGTGGGGGTGCTGAGATAGAAGGCTAACAATTTCAAGGCCTGCCTGGGCTATAGGGTGAATACAAAAACATTTTGGTCAACTTAGCCAGAACCTATCTCAAAGTCAATAGTGAAAAGCTCAGTGATGGAGCACTTGTATAGCATGTGTAAAGCCTGACTTCAATTCCCAGTACTTTTAGAAAATGGTTATGGTGCATCCTTAACTTAGAGAGAGAGAGAGAGAGAGAGAGAGAGAGAGAGAGAGAGAACATGAGTGCAGATGTCCACTGAGGCCAAAGAATAGTGTTAGATCCCCTGGAACTGGAGTTACAAGCAACTATGAGCTTCCTGACGTGGGTGCTAGCAGATCCTCTGCAAGAGCAGTACACACTCTTGACCACTGAGCCATCTCTCTAGCTCCTGCATCTTTAATTTTATCAGATGCCATATGTATATTTTAATAGGAACATCAATGACTCCAGAAAAAGGAAGTGATTCAAATGGTGGATTTTTAAGACTAGACAAGCTTGGAAATCCTTGCGTATTTGTGCCAGGTTTACCCCTCCACAGGATGACCTTGTGGGGATGTGTGCACAGGACAAGATCAGGAGTGGTGAGGAGGTGGCCCTGGGGACCAATTCAGATGTCTAGCATCTTCTCTACACTCTATGAGGCTCCTTTAGGAAAATCTCTGCCAGACTAAGGACAAAGGCTACTTTGAAGGCATAATTCCACCTCGCCACTTGCCACTTGTGGAACCAGCTCTCACCCACCAGTTATGGGGGTACATGGAAGAGACAGTTATTGAGCAATAAGGAGGGAAGAGCTAGGTATACTCTTTTCCTGAAGTGGGCTCACAGGCTTGGTGGTTAACACTTACCATGCCCCTGGCAAGGAGAACATGGCATAATGTCTGACAGCAGGAGTCTGCATGAAATACTAGGTTTTGTGTCAGATCTGTCATTCTCAAAGGAGTCTATGAACAAAAAAAATTAATGATAAATGACTTTATAAAAATGTTCATGACATTTGCAGGAAAATGCATGGAATTGGAGATCATCATATTAATTTAATAAGCCAGACTCAGACAAATATCACATTTTCCTTCATATGTAGAACCTAGATCACACACACACACACACACACACACACACACACACACCATGAAAATATAATGGGGGTACTACTGGGAAATAGGAAAGGAACTAATGAGAGTAGGGACAAGAGAGGGTAATGAATGGCTACTGTCAAAGTACATGATCTACTTGTGCAAAAATGTCATTGCTTCATTCAGTGAACATACACTAATAAAGACCTTAAGATATTAAGAAGTAGAAAGGGGGGCTAAAGAGATGGCTCAGTGTTTGGGAGCACTGACTGCTCTTGCAGAGGACCTGAGCTCAGTTCCCAGCACCCACATGGGGGCTAACAACTATCCGCAACTGCAGTTCCAGGGGATCTGATGCCCTCTTCTGGCCTCTTCGGGCACTGCGTGATACATGTGTATTTACATACATGCAAGGAAAACATTCATACACATAAATATAAATAAATGTTTTTTAAAAGGCAAAAAAAAAACTGTGTCCAGCTGGGTTTTCTTCCTCTCCTCAAATTTCCTTGGGTCAATAACGAGATGAATCTTAAAAGTATCTTGCTGAACCAGGAAACTGGAGAGGGAGTCCTTTTCCCAAAAGGACCAGTCTGGACTGATACCCTAAGTATTATTACAGGTTGGTACAAAAAGAATTGGAATTTTGGACAGTGACTCTTAAGTCATTATAAATCAGCTCAAACATGTTTACAAACCAAAATTGGAACCATTACAATCAGCACACTTTTTGCCCAAAAGACATGTTTGTTTTTCCTGTCATGTAAAAACCCATGCTTTGAGATTGGAAAGCATTACTTGCACCATGCTGGCTGTGGAAGCGGTTTCCTTGCAAAAAGCTGTTGAGATGATTGAAGAAACAGTAGGCAGTTGTCCAGCGGTCAGATGAATATGGTGGGTGAGTTAAAACCCCATAACCCAATTCGTTCAACTTTTGAAGCATTGATCTGTTGGTCAGTGTTGGCTGTAGGCATTTCATGTGCTGGTGCCTCTCATCCGTTTGCTGACTACACTTCTCAAACGTAATCATTTCACCAGGACTCAGAAATCTGTAATGAACCAGACCAGGAGCAGACAAGCAAGTGGTGACCATGACTTTTTGGTACACATCTAGCTTTAGGAAGTCCTTTAGAACCTCTTCTGGATCCAACCTCTGAGCTGGTCATTGACCAACACTGTCCTATGCTATCCACTTTTCACTGCATGTCACAATTGAGAAATGGTTTGTTGTTGTGTAGAATAAGAGGACAATAGTTCAAAATAATGACCTTTTTATTTTTGGTTAACTCATGACCCCCACACACACTTATTGGGCTTTGTCACTTTGCTGATTTGTTATAAGATCCATGCCAAGCTCTTTGGCAAGCTTGTGTGCGGCGGGAAGGGACTGGCTTCAATGATTGCTACAATTCATAGTTGTCACCTCACACAACCAGCCATGAGGATTCTTATCTTCTGGGTTGTCATCTCCTTTGCAAACTTCTTGAATCACCACTGCACTGCACATTCATTAGCAGTTCCTGGACCAAATGTGTTGTTGGTGCTGTGAGTTGTCTCCAGTGCTTTACAACCCATTTAGAACTCAAATAAGAAAATCATTCAAATTTACTTTTTGTCTAACCTCATTTCCGTGGTATAAAGTAAACAGCAAGTGAGAAAACACTAGCACAAGGAGTGTGTATTGGAATGATGTCTAATGTAACCCCATTTACTTAAGAATGTATTCCAATATCAAATAACAAATGTCAGCAATGTAAAAACCACAATTATCTTTGCACCAACCTAAATATGAATGCCTGAATCATTGAAGCATCTGGAGTCTCAATCACCAAGTCTTCTGGGATGTCAAGGAGAGGGTGGGGAGGGGTTGTAGTCCAGCTTGCAAATCGAATTCAGAGAGTGATACTATATTTAACCTACAGTTTGTACGAGAACACATCATCCACATGCCCCAAGAAGATTATATAAACTGGCTACAGAACCGGGTCAACATGCCCATCCGGCCCCACACGGCCCTGATATAGTGGGAGCCTTCTCAGTGGACAAGAGCAAGCCAGCATCATGTTCCTCAGTCCTGCCCGCGCTGTTGCTTCCTGTCTACTCTCATGGACGGGCATCATGGTGCAGTAAGATCATCTGGAAAGATGGACTGGCTTCTAGAAGTATTTTAATCAGAGATGCTATTCCCATATGACCCTCCCCTCCCATCAGGTTCCCAGTCTCTGTTCACTGTTCCACCTAAGTCTACCTGCTTCTCCAGATTTCTTCACCCTATGCCTTTCCAAATTCCTGGATAATAAAATTGATCTGGATGTTTGATGTCTGACTGGGGAAGAGGTTAAGCTGTGGCATTTGGGTGTGGTATTCAGGTCTTCATAAGAACAAGTTATCATTTGTTGAGCTTCTGTGATCAGATGCTTTGCTTGTATAATATCATTTAAGAATTCACAATAACTTGCTTTAGTGGATGCTAATGATATCCCTATTCTATACTATTGGAGCTGGAATGTTACTTTTGATATTGTTTTGGATGGGTGGATAGATGGATAAATGGATGAAGAGATGAACAGTGGGAGGAGGATGGATAGAGGGGTTGATGGAAAGTGATGAATAAATGAATGGGTGGATAGAGAGATGGATGGATGGACAGATGGATAAATGGATAGATGGATGGATGGCTGCAATGCACATAGAGAAGTGATGTGTATGTATACATAAGTTATGTCTGTGCACATGCATGTGCAGGTTTGCACACCCATGTCAGCACATGTGGAGCCCAGAGGTTGACATTAGTACGTCTTCCCATTCCATGGATCAAAGTGGTTAAAATAAGATGTGAGAAGAGAGAGGAGACAGGAAGAGATAGGACCCCAAGGACAGAATCACAAAGCATGGAGCAGCCTGGTCACAATGTGACATCTACCAATGAGCTGCTCTGTTCGAGACACTGTACAAGATGCTTGACATGGATTACCTCACTACATCTCCACAACCCTTGCAAGGCTAGCTCTTTTATTTAAATATATTGTGTGTGCATGTGTGCATGTACGTGTGTGTGTGTGCATGCGCACGTGCACATGTTCATGCAGGTGCATATCTGTGGAGTCCAGAGGTCAGTATTGAGTGTCTTTCTCCATCACTGCCCAACTTATTTTCTGAAATAGGATTTCTCACTGAACTTGGAGTTTGCCAATTCAGTGAGGCTGACTGGCCAGGAAGCCTTCAAGATTCTCCTGCCTCTGCTTCCTCACCACTAAGAATACAGGCACATGCTTCCATGCCTAGCTTTTTTACATGCATGCTAAGGACCTGAATTCAGTCCACAGCAAGCACTTTACTAACTGAACTATCTCCCAAACCCCTACATTTATTTTTAACTGATATGTAATTGCATAAACATTAAAACTGCATATGTTGTTACCATGAGATGTTTTAATGCATCTACACATTATATAATGTTCAACCAGGATTAACATCTCTCCTCAAAGATTTATCATTTGCAGTGAAAATGTTCAAAATCCTTCTTTCTAGTCTTTTGAAACACACACTGCATATTTGTACCTATAGTTTTTGTAAGTATACAATGGTTCCCTAAAACATCCTGCTCCTATCTAATATCCAGCTGTGGCGTGGAACCGCATTGATCCACCTGCCATGCTCAATGAACTGTGGCTTCCCTACACCCACTGTTGCCCTGCCCCACCAAGTCCTCATTTTCATACAAGGAGGTCATGACAGTCTTGAGAATTGTGTTCAAGGAATAGCTTTAATCATGTGTCTTGCCAGTGTTAAAGTTGATACATGTGCACTGCTCTCCTTGGTCGATGTTCACAGCAACTCTTTAAGGTTGGCATTAGTACAATACTCATTTTATAATTAAGCATATGTAGACTTATGATTGTTTGCCAACAGTCACATAGTAGGTATGTGGCAAAGTCAAGTCTAGAATGAGATCTGTCTGGGTCCAGTACAGAAAATATTCTGAAATCACAAGATTTCCTCCTCCCTCCACTCGCAGCACCTTCTCAGTCTATTTCTCAGAACTACAGCCCCATCTAGTGGTCTCTGTTAGTGTTACTCTCCCACCATGTCCTTCAGCAAAATGTAACCACCCTGCCATAAAAGGCAGCAACTATTAACAGTAACTGGGCTAATCTGCTCAGACAAGAAGTAATTTCCTCAAACAATCAAAGACTTTTATTACTAAAATATACTGGGAACAAGGGATGGAAACACATCATCCCCTGCTCCAGGGAGAAATATTTTTGCAGTGAATAGCTTCATCAGAATCCTAGTTGAGCAGTGACCATTATAAAAGTCACTGTCCCCTTACTCTGACCAACCCATCTGAGTGGTTGCTATGAAAGTTTCTAAAGCAGAATTTTCCCTAGAGAAACTTTTTCAGTGAAGAACAAAATAATAGGTATCAACTGAATTTTCATTTTGTACATACAGTCCTTCTATGGTTTTTTATTTGTTTTTATTTGTTTTTATCACAGGATTTCAAGTAGTTCAGGCTGGACTTGAACTCTCTATATATCAAAGGATGACCTTGAATTCCTGATCCTCCTGTTTCTAAGTGTTAGGATTACAGGTGTGTACCACTATGTCCAGCTCTACAGCCCTTTTTAAAGTGTCAAAACTATTCTTAGGTTGAAAGGCATACAAGAGTAGACCAAAGGTTAGATTTAGACAAAAGTCATAGTTTGGGGACTCCTCCTTGAGGGTAATTAAGAATGAAGATGAATTTCCTAGTCTTCCCTGAAAGAATAGACAGGGAATTCTGATAAAAAAAAAAAAGTAACATGTTAAACATTTAAAGATATTTGGGGGCTATTCATAATATTTACTGTCTTTGGTTGGGAAATGTGTGTATAGGGTAAACTTCAAGCAGTGCAAAAGAATAAATCTTACCCCCTCCAACTCTCAGATCCCACTCCCGCTGAGAGAAACAGTGCTATGTACTTAATAACCTAGGGATCTTTCCGGGGATGTTCTGTGCATGTATCGGCAAAAGGATCTTAATGAACGAGTTAGCATGATGCATGTCTGTGTCATTACCACATGACAAGCATTGCTCTAAATGTTTTGCATTTTAATCTCTTTACTCTCAAGAAGAAGATATTCTGATCTCCCACTTTATGGTGGAGGAACCTGGGGTTACAATAAAGCTGAGAGAGCATGTCCAAGACTATGCATTTGAAGTCTACTGTTCTCCCTTTAAGGAACGTGGTAAGCCTGTGCACCAGCCTCCTTGTTCATTTGTGGTGATGGTGGTTGCGCTCCCATCTCTCTACATTGTATGGAGGAAAGTCTCAGAAGCATCAGTGTCGTACTAAAACCCGCAGCCACACTCTCATCCCTTTCCTTGACATTCATTCTAATGGACACAAGCACAGGGGGATGCTGGGCCAAAAGTTTCAACCAGTTATAAATAATGGTGGTACATGCCTTTGATTCCAGCACTCAGGAGGCAGAGTCAGGTGGATCTCTGTGAGTTCAAGGCCAGCCAGGGTTACATAGCAATATTCTGCCTCTCACAAAAAAGAATGGTAACAATAAAAGTCCAAACTGATCTTTTTTAAAATATGTTCTTTGGTCATTTCACGCATGAATACAGTGTGTGCTCTGCCTTGTTTCCATTACTGTGATAAACAGCATTACCAAAAGCAGCTTGGGGAAGAGAGGATTTAGTTCAGCTTATACTTGTAGGCAACAAGTCCATCTTTGAGGGCAGTCAGGGCAGGAACCTGGAGGCAGGAACTGAAGACGAGACCATGGAGGAACACTGCTAACTGACTTGCTCTCCTGGGCTTATGCTCAGCCAGCTTTCTTTTTATATAGTTATTTTTATTGAATTTTTGCAAATTTCATACAGTATATCTTGATCCTATTTAGATTCCCTCCCCCACTGCACCCCCTTACTAACCCTCCACCCAATTTCATATATATGAACTTCATATACATATATGTGTGTGTGTGTGTGTGTGTGTGTATATATATATATATATATATATATGCATATAGAGTCAAATTTGTGTCTCCAAATGCCCTTCGGTGTAGTTTTATCCATTGGAGCCTGGTTAACTACCAAGAGTCTCACCCTTAAATGAGACTGACTCTCAGCCTCTCAACAGTCTTCGGTTGCCAATACATCCTCAGGTTAGAGTTTCTTATATACTTCCCCACGTCTATGCTGGGATTTTGTATGGCTTGAATTTACGTAGGACATAGGCATGCTGTTACCATTGCTATGAGTTCATATGAGCACTTGACCAACTACCTAGAGAACTCTGTTTACTTCCACTCATCCACCTCATCTGGCTCTTACAGTCTTTCCACCCCCCTCTTCTGCAATGATCCCTGAGCCTTGGGAAGCCGTTGTTTGATACAGGTGTCCTATTCAGGATAAGTAGTCTGCAGCCTTTTGTTCTCTGCAAGTTGACCAGTTGTGGTTCTCTGTGTTTGTCACTATCTGTTGTATAAGAAAACCTTTCTGCTGAGAGTTGAGAAATGCTTAATCTATGGGTATAACAATAAGCCATTAGGAGTCAGTTTAATACTATATCTGTTTAGCAGAATAATAGTATTGGGCTCTCCTGTATAGCCAATTACCTGTCTAGCCTGAGATTCCTAGGACTAATATCAGTGTCTGATATGGGTTCCATCCCATGAAGTGGACCTTAAATCCAATTAGAAAGTGGTTGGTTATTCCCATTATATTCATGTCACTGTTGGCGCCAGCAGACATATCTTACCAGGTCAGGGATCTGATGCCTTCTTAGGACCTCCTCGGGCATTGCATGACATGGGTGCACTTAACACACATGCAGGCAATACAGTCATACATATAAAATAATAATTTTTTAAGTTAAAGATCTGCTTTTAGAGATTGGAGTAAGTGTTCTATAAACATTCACAATGGGGTAAGATTCATGCTAAATTTTCTCTTCAGGTAGCTTGTATAGTACCTTCCAGCGCTACGAAAACTAGGCAGTAGAGACAAGGCTTTGAAGTCCACACCAGCTTGTTTGAAGCTCATGTGTGCATCGTCTTCAGCAATATGGTCTCACCATCAAGGTTTGGTGGATAACCAAGAACAGGCAATGGCCAGTATTGTTTGAGAGTCCATGGTATGCCTGGTCAATGGCTTCAAAAGAGGGAGTCCATTCTTGTCAGCCAGATTTCTTAGACAACCCAAGACCACCTGCCCAGGGGTGGCACTGCACACAGTAGGCTGGGCCCTCCCACATCACACAGTAGTCAAGACAATTCCCCACAGACATGGCCACAGGCTGATCTGATCTGAGAAATCTCTCAATAGCTACTCCCCCCTCCAGGTGACTCTTGGTCATGTCAAGCTGACAATAAAAACTAATCAGTGCAATGTTTTTGAACATATCTACCTACCAACTCCCCCAACCTCTCCAACTCCTCTCAAACATCCCTCCCCAACTCCTCCTGGACATGCCCTTATCCTCCCTCCAACTTATTTCTTCTCTCTCTTTTTAAAAACAATGCACTGAATCTAATTAGTGCTTCCCATATGGACATGGGTGTAGGGTGCTAGCTATTGGAGTATGAGAAGCCTACCATGGGCCACACTGCTGAAGAAAACTAACTCTCCCACTCCCAGTCACCAACTTGCCAGTAGCTCCTCAGGTAGAAATGGGGCCTCATGAGCCCCTGCCCTCTCCACATTGGAATGTTGACTGGCTTGATCTTATTCAGGTCTTATACTGACAACCACAACTACTGTGAATTCATGAGTGCAGTAGCATGTCATGCCCTGACATCTGGCTCTTAAAATCTTTTCACCCCTTCTTCCACTCCTTGGAGTGTGATATAGATGTCCTATTTAGGGCTAAGTACTCTGCAGTCACTAAGCACTCCAAAGTTTATACTTTTACTAGTGTAAGTTTAAATAAACTACAATCTGCTACATAAAGAAACTTCTCTGATGAGGGGTAAGAATTGCACTAGTCTATGGGTTTGGGGAAACCACCCCACCACCATCAACTATCCCACAATTGGTACTGGGCTTTGTGTTTGACAATGTGTGAATTGCCCAAGCTAATCTTAAAGCATCCCGCCATCACTTCCATCTTTACCCAGCACTACTCAGCTCAGCCTCACTTGCATGGTTGTCACTGAGTTCCCATCCCTGTTTGGGGGCCTGGAGAGAGTTAGGGAAAGCACTGTAGAGTAAGAATCTAATGGAATTGTCAGATACCAAGCTGGCATATCTACAAGATTGCTCTTCTCAGCAAAGGTCAGAGTTGATGGTATAAGCCTAGTGTCCTTAGACAAGCTGGCATACATCGTTCCCCCACTGACCTACCAGGTAGCTTAGAGTATCTCTGAGTCATCCTTTTTATCTTATACTTTTAAAAGTAAAAGACCTAGGGCTGGAGAGATGTCTCAGCAGTTAAAAACACTGACTGCTCTTACAAAGGACCTGGGTTTGATTTCTAGCACTCCTTGATGGTGCAGCTAACAGCCATCTGTAACTCTAGTTTCAGGGATCCAATGCCTTCTTCTGACCTCCTCAGGCATTGCATGACAAGGGTGCACTTACACACATGTATGCCATATACTCATACACATAAAATAATTTTTTTAAGTAAAAGACCTGTTTTTAAAGATTGGAGCAAGTTTTCTATAAACATGATAGATTTAAGCTTCCCCATCACTTGCCCCAAGGCAACAAATACCCCCTTCTTCCTTATCCCAATCCACTTTCCATGTTCTGATACAAATACCAACCCCCACAGCCCCGACATGGAACTATATCCATTACTCTTAGTGGTAATCAACAATCACTTCCCATTCTTTCTTTTTCTGAATCCTAATTTTGTTCAGCTGTCCACTTCTCTACATGTGAACCAGGGTAAAACTTGATTGTTCTAAATTCATATTGACAATGGCAGAGCACATTCTGGTATTTATTTACAGTCAAGTGATGCAGGTTTGCCAATGAGATGCAAGAGGAAGCTGCTTCTTAAAAACGGGCTGGAGACATAGGGGCTGGAGAGATGCCTCAACAGTGAAGAGCACTGGCTGCTCTCACAGAGGACCCAAATTTGGCTCCCAGCACTCACATGGCAGCTAATAACTGTCCTTAACTCCAGTTCCAGGGGTCCAACTCCCTTGTTTGACCTCCACAGGCATTGCATGGCATGGTGTATTTATATACACACAGGCAAAACACTCATAGACATCAAATTTAAAAAGTTTTTTAAAAAAACAGATTCAAGGGGAAACAGACCCACTGTAGGTTCTGCCAGCTGTTCTGAACTGTACAGGCTTCTTGCTGCCAATAGGGTGCAGGTATAGGAGAGCTCCTTGGTTGGAGGCCACATAACCTCTCTTTGTCAGAGACAGTTAAGTCTGGATTCTCCAGCACGTGAATTTTAAAGTGCTCTGTTACAGAAACCCAGAACAGTAACTTCTCCTCTTTCAATATCTGCTCTTTTAGTGCCCATCAGAATGACAGCTCCCTCATTCACAAATCTCAGAGAAAGCCTTTGCACTTCACAGCATTGTACCAAAAGAAATCCAGTTTTGTTATATGGAGGGCTCCACAAAATGCAGCAACGTGTGTCATGAATGACAAAATAGACCCTGCCAAAACCCTTCAGAGAGGGGCAGCTCTGAGGTTACCAAGGAGTTAGAGGCAGGGCAGGGGACTTAAAACAGTGTAAGGTCCTTTATGAGATGGAAACATCGTCAGCCCCAAAGTCTAGGTGTAGAGTTGATAAGGAAAACCTAGCAGCTGGAGATTTACATTGATTTTAAGAAGGTGTTGAGGGTTGACAAGATGGCCCAGCAAGCCTGGGTTCAGTCCCCAGGACTCATATGGTAGAAGGGGGGAACTGACTCCCAAAGTTGCCCTCTGACCTCCACATGAGAACTATGGCAGGCATACAGCCACACATACCCACACATGCACGCTAAAAAATAACCAAAAATTCTAAGGTGTCAAAAGAAACAGGTATGAGAAGGAAGTGAAAATAGTTCATAATGAATAGACAAGTTATGGAGGTAGCAAGTGGGAGCAGGGAGCTAGGACAGAGGGTTGAAATCTGGTGGGTGGGAGCTAGGCAATTCTTGGTTATTCATATAGCAGTTAACCCAGTGAGATGTTATCACCTTACTGGACCTTGAGTATGTGTAGAGTACCTACCACATACCATACCACATGAGAGCGGGTAGAGGCATAAAGATAGTGCCTCTCTTCCAAGCATCTGCAAAAGGACTCTACGGTGGTGCTGTGGTAAAGACAGAAAGTTCGGGTCTTAGCTATGCTCCCACTAGTTATGTGGCCTTGTCAGGTATCTGTCAAGTGAAGATACCACTAAAGAATCCATAAGAAAGCCAAAGATAAGTCTGAGCAATGTCCTTCCCAAACTCCCAGCCCAGGAAATCATGGCTAAAATAAAATGGCTGCTTCAAATAACTGAGTGTTGGAAGTAATATGTTACCCCCAAATAAATACCCAAAACACAAGAGCACCATAGTACTGAGTCTTATAGAGAAGTAACTTTCAACAGATTTTGAACTTCTAGGCCTTTTGTCTAAAATATATCTTGATAGCCTCCAAAACAAAAATAAGTACACAAAAAGAGCTGCGGTGGTTTGTTGGAACAGCAGACAGAGGAGTTCTGCCCTGGTACTAACCAGAACTGAGACCAGAACCCTGCAAACCACCCCCCAAAAAAGAAAGCCTGGGCGTGGCATCCAGCTCACAGTGAGAACTCAGTGCATGTCAGAATGACAACAGTGGCAGCAGACAAAGAAAGTGGCATGAATGGAGTAGATGGTGGAGCCACCTCCCCAGTTGTGAAAACTGAGGAAGGCACATCAGTCAACATCCTCATGATGCATTAGTATTTGATTCTGACTAATTGAACCCTGAGTCTTTCCATCACTGCTTCTGAAAACATGAAGACCAAGGAAAGCCTAGGTCATATGATCACATCCCTGCTACAAGAAAGACATATATCTGGTTTTAGCACCTTCTATAACAGGGAGAATATTAGCCCACGAAATGAAAGATTTGAAAGGAAATGGACATGGATTCTAGACAAAAAAAAAATGACCAAGAGGACATCCCAACCCATATCTCACACTTTAGCAATGAGGAAACTGAGACATGCAGAGGCAAGATTTTCCAAGATCACAAGCTTTAGGAAGAGAAAATAGGGCTGGAATTAGGAAGTAATTGGGTTCAGGAGGAGAGCCCAGAGCAGGTCTTTGATGGGGTATGAGAAGAAGAAGCTGAAAGCCTCAGCCAGAGTTGGGTCTAGATATCGTGTCAGCAAAGAAGAAAGTGACTAGCAGACCTGACTGATCTCCAGGTCTGGGGAGAAGTTAGAATGCTGTCCTAGTTTCTTTTCGATTGCTGTGACAAAACACTCTGACCAATACCAACTTGGGGGAAAAAAGGCTCTATTTGGCTTGCATCTCCCAAGTCACAGTTTATCAGGGAGCCCGAGGTAGGAACTCAGGGCAGGAACCTGGATAGGCAGGAGCTGAAGCACGGCCATGGAGGAGCACTGCTTCCTGGCTTGCTCCCCTTGCCCATGCTCTAGCCTGCTTTCTTATAGAATATAGAACAACCTGCCCAGGGGTGGACCACCCACACTGGGCTGGGCCCTCCCACCTCACTCAAAAATCAAGAAAATACCCCATAGACATGGCCATAGGCCAGTCCAATGGAGGCAATTCCCCAGTTGAGGTTCCCTCTACCCAGGTGTGTCAAGTTGACAACTAAAGCTACCCAGCACAAATACAGAACAGAAGAGAATAATTTGTCCTGTCTTTATTCCAGCTCCTGGGAGGAGCCTCTAAACCTTTGATGTCCCCAAGTGGTGAAAGCAGCTTATTCACAGTGGAACCCAGAGATCACCCTTAAGTTTATGCTGATGGGGTGGCATGCCTTGGTCTCCTAGTTTTTTTTATTAGGGACTAGCCATGGCGTGGATTTGATTAAAACGCTTTATATGCATGTATGAAATTCTCAAAGCTTTTTTTTTAAGTTCATGGGGCTGGAGAGATGGCTCAATGGTTAAGAACACTGGTTGTTCCTGCAGAAGACTTGAGTTCAAATCCCAGCACCCACATGGCTGCTAACAACTGTCCATAACTCCAGTTCCAGGGAATCTGACAGCCTCTTCTGTCTTCTTCGGGCATTGCATGACACGGGTGCACTTACCTACACGCAGGCAATACATGCATACACATAAAATATTTTTAAAATTTCAATAATAATTGTTTAAACTGTAAACACAGGTGTCATACTTTATTGAGCTCTCTGAGTTTATGTCTAGTAAATGTTTCTGGACCTGAAGGCTAGTTGGAGGCCCCCAAATGATCAGAAGCAAATGCAGCCTCGGGAGTCCGCACTAGCTGCAGCTAGTGTCTTAAGGACATTCCTATGGGGAACTGTTACTTTAACCTGTAAAATGCAACCTTACTCTGAGTAGTTAACATTACAGTTGGATGGAAGGGAGAAAGCTGTAACCAAAGACGCAAATTCTTCTGACCTTGTAGTTGAGACTCTAGCAAGCAAATTCCTAAGCCAAAGTTACAAAATGGACAGTTTGGGCCTGCCCAGTCTTTCTTCTTTAGGTATTGTGTTAGTCGGGGTTCTCTAGAGAAACCAACCTGGTATAATAAACATATAATAAAAGGGGATTTCTTTTATTGACTTACAGGATGTACTTGCCAGAAAAATGAAGTCAAGTAGGCATCTGTTTTTATCTGGGTTGCTACTGGAAGGTGCTACCTGCATTTATGGTGAGTCTTCCCACTTCAAATAATCTGATCAAGGAAGTTCCTCATAGGCATGCCCAGTGGCTTACCTTTTTAGTTGATTAAAGATCCAATCAGGTTATTAACCATCAATTCCCCACCTACTGACTCCCCTTCACTATGGATGAGGAAGTCTTTCAAACTTGGTGGCAGGTGTGGTCATGTGATCCAGACCTGACAAACCACGCGTTACATTTCCCTGGTCATAGTAAATGCTTCAGAGATGTTCACTCAAAATAATTCAATGCACCTCAGTCTCTGAACTTCTGTTGAAACCAGGATGGAGAATGGGGAGCTTTAGTGTTGGCTCTTCTGGAATTGTTGACCATAAGACAAAACAAGCCAGGTGCGGCAGCCCAGCACTCAGGAGGCAGAGACAGAAGAATCTCTAGTTCAAGAAATACATTAAGAAATGAAGTCTGGGTTGCCACATTTGAGAACATGAATCTAGCCAGACTATTAAACCATTTACTTACAGGATAAATTCAGCACTTGCAGCACACATTCTCTTTTCTGCTTAAACCAGGTTCAACTTGATTTTCTTCACTCGCAACAAAAAAATGTCCAACTAATGCAGTGGGAGAGAGAGAAAGGACAGCTGTGTGTGAGCACAGCTGAATTGTAGGCGCCCCCGAGGAAAGCCCCTTCCTCTAACAGCTCTAGTGAGATAGCAGAGATGAACCTGTCATGAGACAGATTGTGCAGGTAAAGCTAAGAGAAAATCCTGACTTAAATCTACAACATCAATCAAGAGAAAAGAGACGACTAGGAACACAGATGTTTTATTACTGGCTTTTGCAGCAGGTGTGAAAGTGCCAATTTAGATTTAAAAGAGCATGAAACCGATGTAAGGTGTGGACTGTTATGAAGCCAATTCTCATGTATCTGCCACTGTGAAAAGAGGTGCTTGGGTATGTGAATTTCTTAGCTGAATGGTCTCCAAAGTGGAGGATATGCCCAAGATGGCCCATTAGGGAGCAAAAGGAAATATTAGAACTTATATTCATTTCTGTCTTGGTGGAACAGTAGTTTAAGCTTTCCTGGCAAAGATGCGAACTGACTACATATTAGTTACTTTTTTCCTTGCTGTGATAAAATACCTGACAAAGCAACCTAAGGAAGGAAGGATTTATTGTGGTTCAGAATTTGAGGATAGTCTCTCGTTGCGGAGAAAGGCATGGTGGCAGGGATGTGTGACAGCTGTTCACATTGCACCTGCAGTCAGAATGCAGAGAGTAGACAGAAAGAGGGGTGAGGCTATAAAACCCCCAGGCCTGCCTCCATGACCCATGTCTTCTAGCAAGACTCCACCTCTTAATAGTTCCACATTCTTCCAAAGTAGCACCACCACCTAGAGACCAAATGCTCCTTCAGACCACTATACTCTGGATCTCACCTCAGTCTACATTGAGAATGGCACCACTTGGCCAGGAAACCCAAGGGTAGACATGGACTCCACGATATGAAGAGGACAATGGAGGCGTTCTCATTCTCTCACCCTCAGTCCAATAAACAGGCCTTCCTTTGCCACTCTATAGTCCCTCTACATTTCCTGCCACGTGTATTCCTGAACATGAAGTGTGCCTATGAAATTGACATTGCTCACTCTGTACCCCAGCAGTGCAGCCAGATGGGGGGCAGGGTGCTTAACTCATCCTTCACTCAATGACTTTCTAATTAGACACTTCCCTGTCTCTTTCTGAGCACTCCCCGGCATTTCCCAACAAAAGTCATGTTGCCAAGAAAAACAATATACTAGAGACTGATAAACCCCTAGTCATAGCCAATCAGATGCCATTTCCCCTTACCCAGGGCTGCTTAAATTCTTTACTCTTGGTGATGAGGGAGACAATATCTCCCTTCTGCAGAAGGGATTCTTACCTGTACAGTGCCGTCACTGTTCCTTTGGCACACTGAGAATACTCTAAGGTATGTCCCTGATCCAAGCTACACACACACACACACACACACACACACACACACACACACACCAAATAGGGGAGAGAGGGAGAGAGACATAGAGACAAAGAGACAGAGAGACAAAATCAGAGACACAGAGATTCCCACCTAAACTCTCAAACTCCCACAAGTCCCAGGCTCTGTCAGTGTTTACTTTTAGACCAGAGAGCCTGGTGCAAATCACAGCTCTCACATTTAATAACTATGTGACCTTGGGTATGTCACTGTTACTGTCTGGGGTGCCTGAGTTTCCACATCTGTGCAATGTGGGTAATAAACACCTGCTTAATAAACTTGCTGTGAGGAGTAGATAAGTTCAATCACTGATTCTTGCACTTGATTTCACATTTGAACCACCTAGGGACTTTAAAAATTCCTAAAGTCCACAGATTCTGGTTTCATTAGTACAGGGTGTAGTCTAAGCATCAAGACTTTTTAATTCAATTTTTAATTGCCGACTCTTTTTAATTCTAACACACAGTGAAGTTTGCAAACCATTTATTTAGTATGTGTAGAAAGCTCAAAGCAACATCTGGCATAGAGTAACCATTGTATAAGAATTTGCTATTGTTATACCTTTAATGTCTTAAAACCTTCACTGTATATTTAAGATGCACCACCCAGACCTACTGCATGCCTCTAAATTCCACGGCAGGGGCATCTTCCAAGTGGATTCAAAGAGCTCCTGGTAAACATTTCAACATACCTTCCCCAGTGAGCACAGGTGGGTCAATTGGAGAACTAGTTCTCCTTCGGCAGTTTCAAGTTTGTGAGACTTTGGCTGGTGAAATAACATAGCCCATTTCCAACACTTAACTCCAGCAACAAGGTTTTAGTATTTGGCGACACAGAAGCAGAATTCAATTAAGCTTCAGAGACACACACTGAGAGTCTAGCAGATGGCGCCAAATGGAATGTAGCCAATGTGTCTAAGGCCCCACTGTGCAGATGCACAATGAAAACTGGTTAAAAATGGTGAGGGACCATCAGAACTCAAATCACCATCAGCCAAACAGACACACACAGGCCTGACAGGGACATCAGGCAAAAGGACACTAAAGTCATTACAACTGGCCTTTCTCTCTTGGACAGTGTTGAAAGAAGAATCAAATCCATTGCTTTTCTCATTCTATAGTCTTACATTCTCCCCCACATTGTATCAGGGCACTCTGAACACTGGTTTAAAGAGTAATCATTATTATGATATCACTTCACCATAATTAAAATGGTTACTATAAAAATATCCAGTACAGGAGTGAATGTGGAGAAAACAAATCCTTGTACACTTAGTGGAAATAAATTAGTACAGCCATTACAAAAAACAATATGGAAGTCCTCAAAAAATTATAAATAAATTACCATATGTGTGAGGCCCAAGTTCTGAGGCCCAAGCTCTGAGGCCAGGAATAGAGGAGAGTGATGTGAGGCTGAGAAGATGAATATAATTTAAGAATCCTAGGCAGATAAAACATAGTTTATTCACTGGCACCCAGGCTGCTAGGCAGGCAGATGCTGACAGGCACCCAGGCACACACAAGTCTTACATAGGCAGGCACACATAGACATGCAGACTGGCACACAAGCTGCACAGAAAAGGCACTCACATCTGACCTCAAGACCATGTTTAAACAAAACCCACACAAAATTGGCATTTTGCCAGAAATAGTTATGTAACAGATTGTGTTCTTCTTTATTTTGGGGTTCCATGGACATTAGTATTTGTCATCATTTGACTGTGATTTCCCCAGATGTCAGCCATGTTTCAGCTGACTTATAGCAGATATTCATATCAGCATCATGTTGTATAAACATAAACTGGACCATCTGACCATCTGTTTCCTTCAGTATGATCCAGCAATCACATTGCTTGGTATGTATCCAAAGGAAATACAAGTCTATGTATCAAAGACACATCTTCACCTTCATGTTTATTGCAATATTATTCACAATAGTCAAGATATGGCATCAACTTGTGTCATCCATTGCAGAAGAGGGGGCAAAAGAAGAGGGGAGAAGGTACATGACCATATAGAAGTAGAGTCCTACAGGATCCTGGGACCCTGCTCATATGAACTTACAGCAATGGTGACAGCATGCATAAGACCCATGGAAACTCAAGAAGACAAAAGCCTGGCATAGAATTGTAAAATTGGGCAGCAGGCCCCAGTCTTAGCCAAAGAACTATTGGGTATCTGGTTACTACTGAGTGAAGAGCTGATCTTCTTTAAGGGAGTGCCTCTAGATAGGCTGACTAGATCCCGACTGATGAGCTTTCACTGAGGAATGTCAGGGGATACTAACTTGACTCAATAGGCCTTAACATAAATGACAAAATGCATGAAATCCAATGGGGGGGTGATGGGGAAGGGGGTATAAAGATGATTAAGATGTTATGTATGAAATACACAAAAATTCAATTAAAAGATTTTAAATAGAAAATGTAGTAAATATGCATGATGATTTTCCACAGTATTCAACCATAAAAGGTGAGATCCTGTCATTTCAGTTAAATGAAATAAGCCAGGCACAAAAGGACAAATTCCACATGACCCCATTCACCTGTGGAATCTAAAAAAGCTGGTCTCGTGGAAGTGCACAATAGAATTCTTGTTAACAGAAGCTGGAGAGGAAAGAAGAAGAGAGGACTGGTAGAGATGTTCTATAGATACAAAGTTACCTTTAGCCAGGATGAAAATGTTCTGGTGTTCTGTTGCACAATAGGTGACTATAATTAACCACATTATGCCTGCAATCCCAACGCTTAGGAGGAATAAGCAGGAGGATCAGGAGTTCAAGACCATTCTCAGCTATATAGTAAGTTTAAGGCCAGCCTGGGCTATATAAAAGCCTATTTCAAAAACAGAAAAAGAAAACGGAAAAGAGGGCTAGAGAGATGGCTCAGTCAGTAAAGTGCTTGCCATACAGCCATGAGGGCCCAAGTTTTATCTCCAGCACTTTTTTTTAAAGCCAGGCATAGTGGCTTATGTTTATAATTCCAATACTGGGGAGGTGGAGCCAGGAGGATCCCTGCTGCTTTCCTGTCAGCCAGTCCAGTCTACCTGGCAAGTTCCAAGCCAGTAAGAGAACCTGTGTCAAAGAAATGAAAGGTGGATGTGCCTGAGGAACAGAACCTGAAATTCTCTGGCACATACACACACACACACACACACACACACACACACATACACACACACACACACACACACACACACGACAAAGGAAGGAAAGAACGAAGGGAAGGAGGGAGGGACAGACGGAGGGAGGGAGGAAGGGAGGATATGTTGTTGAAGTGGTAAATGTTCTAAATACATTGATTTGATAATTACACAGTGTACAATATATATCAATTTTAATATCACCGTATACTCCATAAATATTCATAATTATTATGTGTCAATTAAAAAATAATTTAAAACCATGCAAGCATGAGGATCTGAGTTCAAATCCCAGTACCCACATAAGAAACCTGGCATAACTGCACATGCACCTGTAACTCCAGTACTGTGGGGTGGACACAGGAGGATCACTGGGGCTTGCTGGCCACCAGCCTAATTCCAGTTTCTGTGAGAGACACTGTCTCAAGGGAATAAGCAGTGTGTGATAGAGTAGGATACCTAGTGACCTTTAGCCTCCACACATGTGCGTGCACACACACAGACACACACATACACACATGCACACATACATACATACATACATACAACATACCAAAAAGAGTGTAAAAATTTTTAAAGCTTTATTTTATTTTTTAATTATGTGTATGCATGTGGGCTTGTGCATGTGAGTACTGGTGCCCATGGAGGCCAGAAGAAGGTGTCAGAGCCTCTAGAGCTCAAGTTACACATTGTTATGAGCTCCTCAACCTGGATCCTGGGAACAGAACTCGGGGCCTCTGCAAAAGCAGTATGCACCCTTAACCACTGAGCCATGTCCCCAGCCCAGTAAAAAATATTAAAAGCAAAAATATTAATTATCATCAACCTTGTTAGGCTCTTCCTATGTGCCAGGCATCATAAGCACTACACAGCCATCATTTTTGATAACCATAGCAACTCTGTGAGGAAGGGTCAACATCAGCACTCTAACAAGGAAATTGTGGCTTAGAGAGATCCAGCTATTTGTTTTCCGGCCACAAATCCAAACTCAAGATACTTTCAAATAGAGGAGAATGTGTCATCTCTAGGAATAGAATAAAAGACAGACATCAAGCTATCAACAGACATAGGGCTTTTTGATGCAACTGCTATCAGAGACTCTCGTCTCTACCAATGTCTTCTGATCCAGTCCTATCCTGCTGCATGCCAGCTTCATACACAAATGCCATTGTGGATTCCCCAGGCTCACCTCTTCAATTCTGATTTCAAAACTCTCAGGGGAAAATCACTGATTGGCTCATCTTGGGTCAGACATCCACACTGGACCAATCAACAGTTAACAAGAGGGAAGGATCGTGTTCAAACATGGCCGCTCACTCAGATTGCATGGGCTGGAGCCAGAAAATGATTTGCCCAAATAACACCATCTATTCCCAGAAGAAAATTAAAAAAAAAAAAAAATGCCTCATTTAAGCTCACTACTTCCAAAAACGAGAGGGAGCACGGGGAGAGGAGAGGAAAGTGAGCTCCCGGGAAAGTTGCACCCACATGAAATTCCCCAGAGGAGCTAAGGCTCAGACCACCCATGGCTTGTGGCCATTTTAACATAATTGCTTTTCTTTTCTTTTTTCATTTTTTATGTGCATGTGTGTATGTATTCATGCTTTTTCATGTGTGACGTTAAATGGGCAATGCACATGCATGTGGAGGCCTGAGGTTAATGTCAGGAATCATCCTTTCTCACTCTTCCATCTTATTCATTGAGGCAGGTTCTCTCAATCAAACCCGGAGCTCAGTGATACTGGCAGGCTCTCTCAATCAAACCCGGAGCTCAGTGATCTTGTTAGACTCTCTAGCTAGCTTGTTCTTTAGAGTCACCTGTCTTTAGCTTCCAGGGGAATTACAGAAGTAACCACTGAGCAATCTTCCCAGCCCCTTAACTTAATGGCATTTTTATGATAAACTAGCATATGTTTCAGAATGACATAGTATGGGCTCAATAAATAATGGTTGAATGAATATTAGAAAGATAAATAGGTCCTTCTGTATAAAGAACTTACAGTCTAGTAGGTGACTAAGTCAACAGCAGAAGTAATATGTACTCTGGAATATTAAATAAATGAGGGGTCTTGTGTTGGAGAACACATGCAGTGACAATAAGTTAAGAAGGTAATCAAGGAAGGACATGCCATTTGAGACATGCCTTGCCTTTAAAACTGGAATGGAATCTCAGTAGGCAGAGACATAAGAATGGTGGGGACCAAGGCTGTGACTGTAGCTCAGTGGTGCAGTGCTTACCAGAAGTGCAGGGCCCTGGGTTCCATTCATCTGTAGCACCACACACAAAAATAAGGTCAGGCATGTTGTGCATGCCTGTAATTCACCAGCATTCAAGTGCCCAAGGCAGGGGAATTGCAAGCTTGTATCTAGTCTGGGCTAATTAAAAGACCTTGTTGAAAAGAAGGGAGGGAGGGATGGGGGGAGAGGAAATATCAAAGGAGAAGAGAAGAGGAGTGGAGCAGGATGAGCAAACCACATTAGCACGGCAGAGAGACAGAGTAAACGAGTTTTCCAGTTTTTTCTTGAAAAATAGATGTAACAAAAAAATCCCTTTTAAACATTGTTTTTGAGACAAGGTCTCACTATGTTGCCCTGACTAGCCTGGAACTTGCTATACAGACCAGGCTGGCCTTGAACTCACAAAGATCACCCGCCTCTGCCTCCCTGGTGTTGGGATTACCAGCATGTACCACCATGCTAGGCTTCCTTTTAAACATTTTAAGTGTATAATTCGATGCTATTAATTACATTCACATTATTGCACAGCCAGAACAACTACCTTCTCCCAAACTTCTTCTATCATCATGAACAAAAACTCTACCCATTAAGCAATAACTCCCCACTCCCAAAGCATGGCAAGCTCTAATCTACTTTCCGCCTTTTTGAATGTGCCTATGCAATATATTTTATAACCATGGGATTATACATTTATCCTTCTGTGACTGGCTTACACCATTTGGCATAATGTATTCAAAAATCTTCCAAGTCAAAGCATGTAGCAGAACTTCATCCCTTTGGCTGAATAATGTCCCATTACATGTATAAACCACATTTTGTTCATCCATTTATCTATAGATTAACCACCTTTATGCTACAGTAAACATTGATGAACGTGTACGTAATGGGTTCCCTGTTGTCAATTCTTAGGTGTATATACATAGGAATGGAATGACTGGGTCCTATAGCAATTCTGCGTTCAGCTTTTTTTTTTAAGAGTTATTTTTTAAAAGGACATGTCGAGGTGGTTGGGGGAAATT
Organism: Nannospalax galili; assembly: GCF_000622305.1. Taxonomy (NCBI): domain Eukaryota; kingdom Metazoa; phylum Chordata; class Mammalia; order Rodentia; family Spalacidae; genus Nannospalax; species Nannospalax galili. Next base: position 387,476 of record NW_008360306.1, on the reverse strand, counting down.
TCATGGGGATCCACCTCAAGATGAAGAGTTACAGGCAATCAGTGGATGCTGAGAGAGGGGGAATCAGTTTTCTACAGGGAAGAGCTCCCTAAGAGCTAATCCCAAGTTGGCAGCCCTAAACGCGTGTACGTAAGAGCACCAATAAATGGACTCAGTGCATTATATATGTATATTTATAAATGTTTGTGTATATACATAACAATAATCAAAGACAAGGACGGGATATTGTGAGGGAGTAGTGGGGACCCATGGGAGGTGTTGGAGGGGGACTGGGAGGGGTGGGCATAATGAAAATTCAGTGCTCATGTTTGAATCTCTCAAAAAATTAAATAAGGAATTTTTTTTATTTTTCTTTATGTGTATGGGGGTGGGAAGTTGCACATGTGTGACTGCAGTGCCCACAGAGGCCAGAAAAGAGTGTCCGATTCCTTGGAGCTGGAGGTACCGATGGTTGTGAGCCACCCACCCCCTGCACCATATGTGCTGGTAACCAACCAGGGTCCTTGGCAGGGGCAGACCATACTTCCAAACACTGGGCCACTTCTGCAGCCCCTGTATCTAGCTCTTGAAGGGACCACCGTATTTTTTCCCCAGCAGCTGAAGCGTATTACCTTTCTACCAGTGAAACAGAAGTTCCATTTTCTCTGCATCCTCACCAGCATGCTGTTCTGTTAATGCTATTGTTACTGATTTCCATAGCCATCCTACTGACTATGAAGTAGCATTTCTATGTAGTTCTGATTTGCATTTCCCTAATGACTAAGGATGCTGAACATCTTTTCCCATGCTTCTTCAAGCTGCCCTGTGCTATTGGTGTACCATCCAGTAGTGGTAAAATGAAGTTGTTAGGATTTGGCTGTAGGCAATAGGGAGCCAATGACAGCTTAGGGACAGGTGAATGACATGACTGGAAATATAAAGCCTTGGTAAAAGAAGGTGAGATAGAACCAGAGAACTGATTCAGAGGCCATTTTGGTAGTTCAAGTTTGGGACCACAGAAGTTTGAGCTGATGAAAGTCAGTGACAGAAGACACACTCCAGAGACTTTATCCCATCAGCACAGTGGAGCAACTACCTGTGACCACGGGGACAGCTTGTAAAAGATGGTACAGCCTATGTGATAAATTGCTCAGCATCCATAAAATTAATGATGCAGATGAATAAATCATGAAACAGAAAGGTGCTTACAATATATTAAATGAAAAACAATAAGGTTACAACAAGGAACGTCCATCATGATCCCATCTTAAGATAGATGACACATAATTAGTTCAGAATGGGAAGAGAAGGACACATGAGGAGGGGGAGAAGACCTTGAAAACCACCTCCCCTAAGATGTGAATAATCATCCTGTCCCATAAACTCACCTCCCATAGTTACTCACATGCTCTGGTTTCTTTCTTCTTTGCCATTGTTGCTGTCTGAAAATATCTTACTCATTTGTTGATTCATTCATATAAATTCCCAGAAGGAAGAGCTATGTTCTGCTCTCCCTATTTCCAGAACCCAGCATTAGCCATAGGAGATTCAGCATGGATATTTTCTAATGAGATCTCTCAGCGCTGAGGTACAACTTTTTGTTTCCTTACATATGTGTGTGTGTGTGTGTGTGTGTTTGTGTGTGTGTGTGTGTGTGTCTTTTTTGAGACAGGGTCTCCTTGTAGCCCCAGCTGTCCTGGAACTCACTATGTAGACCAGGCTGGCCTTGAACTCACAAAGATCCTGCTGCCTCTGCCTCCCAAGTGCTGGGATTAAAGGCATGCGCCACCACACCCAGCCCTCCTTACCTATATTTTTAAGTATACAAAAGCATGTATGAGTTTTGTCACAAGACAAAGCAGCAAAGAAAGGAGAGAGTCATTATTCTCACCACACCCTCCACCAACACCAATTGCTTCTAGGTTGTTCTTTTGCACACCACCCCCCACCCTGTCCCCTGCCTCAAGGTCTTCACAAAGTCAAGGCCAATATTAGACACCAGTAGTAAAATATCTAAGTGCTATTCTCCTGTGAGCCTCCAGGTGCTTTTCTTCCTTCTTCCAGCTTCCTGTGTTTCCAGCTTCCTCCGTATGTGTCTGCTCATCACAGGAAGAGGCTATTGGCACCATCACACTTCTGTAGACTCAGGATCCCAGAATAACTTGCCCACTGGTAGAACTATGCTTGGTATCCATGTATCTAGTATCCATGTTTGTCTCCTGTCCTCATTTCCCATCCTCCTTGCCCTGAATCATGGAAACTATAGATATTGTCTTTAAACAGCAGAGATGTTTTATAGTAGAGCTGGATGCCAGCTGTGGGAGAAAAGTCAGAATGAAGCCAAGTCACCCACTGAGAAACTCGTCTTCAATTTTGGACATTAGCACCTAACGCATAAGCCCAACATTTCTAAACCAAAGACTAATTACCCTGACCCTGAATCCCTGTAAGATTAGTCACAAGTAAAATGTGCCAATGTTTTTAAACCATTCAGTATCCTACAGTGTTAGCATATAATTGACTATGTAGTAAATATGTATTATTCTATGATGTGCTATGTAGAAGAAAGTATATATATATAATACACACATCATACAGATTATTCTATTATGCCATGTATATATGTGTAGGTCTATGTAGAAACATTAGCATTCCATTGTTCATTGACTCTTTTTTGATAGAAAATTGAGGTCTGAGATTTCAGGTGGTAACCCTGTAGGTTCAAAGAGGGTAGGGGACAAACAGATTTTTTAAGCCATCAACATATTTCTCAGTTGCTCTTTGAATAAAAGTTGGGTTCATTTTAAGAAGTTTAAGGGAAAAGGTGAGTAAGAGTTGTAGTTAATTCTGGGAGAATCATTTGCTTAGAATTAAGCAAAGGAAGAGAAAATTCTCTTTGAAAAAGTCTTCATTGAGAGAAGTGAATCTCTCTAAAGAATAATTCTTGGGGGCGGAAAGGTGACTCAGCAGTTAAGAATGCTGCTCTTGCAGAGGACCCAGATTTGGTTCCGGCACCCACATGGTGACTCACAACTGCCTGTAGCTCCAGGTCCAAGGAGTTTGATACCCTCTTCTGGCTTCTATGGTCACTGCACAGAACATGGGGCATATAAACACACAGGCATACATGCATACAAGAAAGAAGAGAGAGAAAGGGAGAGAAGAAGGGAGGAAGGAAAGGAAGGAGGGAGGGAGGAAAAATGAAAGAATGAAAGGAAGGAGTTAGAAAAGAAAATGGAAGAAAAGAGAGAGAGGAAAGAAGAAAGAAAAAAGCAAGAAGAAATAATTAACAGGGAGAGGGCAGGAAAAAGAATAAAGAGAAAGAGAGAGAGAAAGAGAGGGAGAGAAAGTGAGAAAGAAAGAAAGAAGGAAGGAAAGAGAGAGAGAAAGAAAGAAAGAAAGAAAGAAAGAAAGAAAGAAAGAAAGAAAAAAAAAATTATGTGACCAAGAGGAAAGGATTCTTTTCCTCTCTCTGGAACAAAGTCAGAGTCAAGGGCTTAACCCTTACAAGGAGGAGAGATTTTGAAAGGCATCATTGACTTGGGAAGCTGGCTGACCCCCTGACATAGTGGCAGGAGAGGAAGGTTCCCCTTTTGGGGTGCCTGTGAGAATGGCATATGAGCTCTGATATATGTGAAAACCAGGATTAAAGGTCTGTACTTTCTATGATATATTTTCATGCATTCCCTGCCAAGTCTCCAGTAAAAGACTGGGGCCTAAAGCAATAAACAAAGCCCAGCAAAGAATGTAAGAACAGGAACCTGAAGAACACCATAAGAGCAGATATGGGGAACATGAACGCATTCCTCAGAGATCCCTGAGAAGGGCACTGGTTCCAAACTGCAATTCTAGTTCATCAATCAGAAAGAGATCTCAAACGATGGCAATGTGATCATTGATGGAAGCAGGAGACTCCCAGACATCAGGGCTATAAAGAAGGAACTCAGTAGAGCTGAATGAGCACCAATTCCATATCAAGAACCAGAAATACAATGGTGAGCAACACAGACACCCTCTTAAATCTCACAGAGACGACAAGCCTTCAACCAAGTTGTGCCGTGGGTTCCCAGAGATGTGAAAGTCTAATAAGCATTTTGGCACGCTTTTTCTATGAAGAGCCAGATAAGATTTGAAACTTTGCAAGTCATATGGTCTCTGTTACAACTACTCTATTGTATCATTTTAGTGCAAAAACATCATCACAGATAACGTATGAACAAATAAGCCTTGCATGTAAAGCTTTATTTGAAATTTAGATTTCATCTATTTTCCCAACTACTTAAAAATACAAAAACCATTCTTGGTTCTCAGGTCATAGAAAAACAAGTGGTGATTAGATTTAGACCATTAGGCATAGTTCCGCTACGCTGGTTAAAAGTTAAGCCTGAAACATAAATAATAATTTAAAATAGCTTATGATTTTTAGCACTTGCTAAGTACACTGTGCTAAGTATATTTTGCTATGATAATATTACAGGTATAATTCATCTCTCTAATGGACTTTCTTCTTAAGTGAAACAAAGGGAAGGGCATTCAGTTAATTTTCCAAGAAATGATCATAACTAAGGGTGGGGTCATCTATTATGTCTCTTTCTTTTTAAAAGAAATGTTAGAAGCTGGGAAGATGACTTGGTTGGTAAAATGTTTGCTTTGCAAGGATGAGGACCTGGGTTTGATTCCAGAACCCGTGTTAAAAGGTATTAAATGAAAGTTGGGGCCTGATGGCACACACTTGTAATCCCAGCACTGGGAAGGTGGAGATAGACAGATCCCTGGGGCTGGCTAGCCCAGCCCACTTGGCATTCCAGGCCAGTGAAAGACTGTCAAAAAGCTGGACAGCACGTGAGGAACAACACTCGAGGTTGTCCTCTGGCTTATACATACATGCACAAAATAATAATATTAATGATAATAATGAAATATTTTTAAAAGCTTCCCTAGCCATCTTGCCTCAAACTCACCAAATGCAGAATGGGGAGAAATCACACTGAGTCCTCTCTTGCCTCTTGACAGAAGGAAAACTGTGTTAGAGGGAGTTACAGAAAATGTACCCAAAACAAAACAGACATCCTGTCAGCTCTCCCAACCCCACTAATCACCATTTTCCTCACCTCCAATGAGCATCTAACTTCAGACCACAAAAAAAGGAGCACATACACAAAAGAAAGCAGGAGTGCAGCCTTTCCAACAAGGCAATGCTTGCCTAACAGTGGCTTGCCGTTGGGAGAAGAGGTGAATTTAACAGGCATCTGGCAGGGAGCACAGTCCTGATTATTGATGGAAAACTGTTTACCAGAATAAGAGCTCTTTGGGGACCTCTGAAGATTTTGGCAAGCCCAGTCCCAAAGGTTGCTGTGTGCTGAGAGATGACTTATGGAGCTCTGAAAATGGAGCAGATGAAGGGGTAGCTCCCCCAAAAACCTATTAAATAAGCTGACCAAGATGGTCTCCATGCAAGGAGGGGGCAGGAGGAGAGCTCCATGCCTTTCTTCGGAAGATGTACTTCCTCTGCATTACAGTTTTGATCTAGAATGTTCCCCAAAGGCTCAAGTGTCAAAGGCTTTGTCCCTAGGTAGTGATGCTATTGGGAGATGGTGGAAACTTTAAGGAAGCCGAGCCTAGTTTGGATGATGTAGTTCAATGGGCTGTCCCTTTGAAGGGTACATTGATGTACTGGCCCCTTTCACTCCCTCCTTCTGCCTCCTGTCTGTCACGAGCTGAGCAGATTTGCTCCACCATATGCTCTCCACCATAATGTCTCATCTCATCACACATCCAGAAACAATGGAAGTAAGTGACCATGGACTGAGGTCTCTGAGGCTGTAAGCCAAAATAAACCTTTCTTCCTTTCAGTTAATCTCAGGTATTTTGTCACAACAACAGAACACTAATGCTCTGGGAGAAAGTCAACGCCTCCACACTCAGCCTGTAACTTCTGCTTCAGAGCAAATAATTAGCTCTTTGTGTGTATTTTATGCCCCCAAGTCTCCAAGCTTTATAAGTGTGTTTGGTTTACTATGCTAGCAATGTTCTAAGAACACAATAAAACTTGCTCTCCACAGTAGGAGTACCATCAAAGCTGCAGATGCTGAGAATAAAGAGAATAGAAAACACAGTATTTGGAGATTTAATTATTGTAATTTCTCAAAATTGTAGTTTTAGATTTATTTTATTTTTATTTATGTGTCTGTGTGTGTGTGTGTGTGTGTGTGTGTGTGTGCATCTGTGGACATGTGTGCCAGTATCAACACAGCACTCTTAACTGCTGGGCCATGTCTCCAGCCCTCAGAATTGAATTTTTAAATGTTTGTTTTTAGTTGAGAATTTCATATGTACATATGTGTTTTCAACAAGATCGACCCCCCATTCCCTCCCCTCCAACTCCTCCCATATCCACCGCCCCCACAATTTTTCCCTCCCAATTTTATGAGCTCTTTATTTAATGGGTATTTTATTGAATTTTTGTGCATACCATACAATAAATCTTAATCATCTTTACACTCCTCCCCCATCCACACCTCCCTTACCCCTCTGCCCACCAAATTCCATGCATTCTGTCATATATGTCAAGGCCATCAAGTCAAGTTGTACCCAGATGACCCTTGGTGCAAGTTCATCCACTGGAGTCTAGCCAGCCTATCTAGTGTCACTCCCTTAAAGATCAATTCTCCCTCACCCAGCAATAATCAGCTGTCTCTCTTTTTTATTTTAGTATTATTTATTATTTTATATGCACAAGTATATTGCCTACATGTAAGTGCACCCATGTTGTGCAATGCCCAAGGAGGTCAGAAGAGGGTGTCAGATGCCCTGGAACTGGAGTTATTGGACAGTTGTTAGCCACCATGTGGGTGCTGGGATTCAAACCTGGGTCCTCTGCAAGAGCAGCCAATGTTCTTAACCACTGAGCTATGTCTCCAGCCCGTCTCTCTTTTTTATAAAGCCCACTGAATCCATTTAGTGATGCCTGTATGTGCAGATGTAGCCATCTGCTAGAGCTCAGGTGGCCTTTCAGGGCCACATTCCTAAAGAAAACTGACTCTCCCTCTCCCAGCAGCCATCAGTTGCCAATAGCTTCTCAGGTAGGGCTGGGACTTCCTGAGCCCCTCCGCTGGCCATGCTGGGATTTTGTCTGCCTTGATCTGGTTTGGCACTTGTTTAAAATGCATAGATCTATAGGTTAAAAAAACGAACAACTTCAACTAAAATAAATAAACATAGAAATAGATAATAAAATTACAAGTAACAAGACAAAGATCTTAAAGGCAGCCAGAAAAAAACAAACCATTTATAAAGTGACCAATAAACAAACAGCACACATCTTACTAGTAACACTGAAAACCAGCTGCAAGTGAAATACTGTTTATAAAATATGAAGCAAAAATAACTGTCATGCTAGTATTGTGCACTCAGAAAAAACATCTTTCAAAAATATGAGCTACATAAGGCATTTTCAAAAAAGCAGAAGCTGGAATTATTATTGCCAACAGACTTCTCTAATGCAACTTCTAAAAGACATTTCAAAAAGCAGAGAAATGATCTCACAAAGAAAATCTGAATTATAAGAGCAATAGCAAAGATATTGGTAAACAAGTAAATGTGAGCAAATACTATCTATAAAATAATCTTATTTGTGAGCTATAAAAATAGGCTTAAGATACTGGAAAGTAAAAATATTTTCAAACAAGATATAGTGGAACATACCTGTCATTTCTGCAAGTAGAGGCTGAGGCAAGAGGATTGTGAATTCAAGGCCAGCCTGGGCTACATAGTGAGACCCTGTTTCCAAAAACTTGAATGTTCAAGAGCTCGATTGCACAACATGGTGACTATCTTTTATAACAATGTATTATATTCTTAAATTTTTCTGAGAGTGCATTTTTAATGTTCTCACCACGAAAATTATATTAATATAAATTACATAAAAAATATTAATATAGGTTAATTATTTATAAAGTAAATTTATATATACCTGAGAAGAATAAATAAAATTAAAATATTCTAATATCCTAACATTGTTCAAGTGAGAGATATTAATTAACTTTAGATCTAATAAAAATGAGCTGTTAAACTGTAAGGGTAAAATAATCAAAATAGTATATATAACTTCCAATTTTTTTATTTATGTGTATGTCTATGCCACATTCATGCAGTTGCCCACAGAGGCTACTAGCAGGGATTGGATTCCCTGGAAATGGAGTTCCAGGCAGATGTGAGCCATCTGATGTGGGTGCGGGGAGCCAAACCCTGGTCCTGTGTAAGTACAGTAAGCACTCTAAACTAATGAGCCACCTCTTCAGCCCCCAACTTCCAAGTTCTAAAGAGAAAAAAATATGAAAAGAGAAACAGTTTAATCTAATAGTGCAAGAATATGGGGAAAAGATACACAGAAACTGTGAAACACAAAGAAACATTAAACTAGAAATCAGTCCAAAGTTAGCAATAATAGAAAGATGTAGATAAACTAATTTAACCAATAAAAAGATAGATGTTTTAACTAGCAACAATCTGCTTTAAAATAACAATAAAAGCCTGGTATGTGGAGGCTGTAATCGCATCACCTGGGAGGCTGAGGCCAGAAGATTGGGAATTCAAGGCCAGCCTTTGCTGCACAGCAAAGTTGAGACCAGTCTGGGCTACATGAGATCCTGAATCAAAAAAACTAAGATGAAATAAAATAACCATAAGAAACAAGAGGTCAGAGAAAGATTGAAGCAAAATCTAGTAACCAACCAAAATAGAGTCAAAAGTCTATTATCGGACAAAATAGACTTTAAAAAAAACATTATTTGTATTCACCAGGAATAAAGAGAAACCATATATAATAATTAAGCATTGAATTTGTTGGAACTCTTTTTTAAAAAATATTCTATTTTTTTATTTTACATGTATTAGTGTAATGCCAGCATGCATTCGAGTGCACCCCTGTCATAGAATACCCATGGAGGTCAGAAGAGGGCATTGGATCCCCTGAAACTGGAGTTACAGATGGTTGTTAGCCATCATGCGGGTGCTGAGAATCAAACCCAGATCCTCTGCAAAAGCAGACAGTGCTCTTAATCACTGAGCCATTTCTCCAGTCCCTCATTGGGACTCTTTAGCAGAGTTATACAAACTTATAGACAAGTAACAAAAAGACATTGAGATACATGAATCAAAAATTGAGATAACCCCCCCAAAAAACTGACAAGTCATAATCAAAATGGGAGACTTCTGACCCTACCTCTGAGTAACTGAGTCTTTGAACAACACAATTTAAAAGCTCAATTTAATGGGCATACTATATAGAAGCCAGTATCCAACAATTAGATTCTTCTCAATTACACATGAAAGATTTATAAAAAAAAAAATTGACCACATTCCAGGCAGCAAAGTATATTCCAACAATTTTCAAAGAATCGATATCATATAGACTATAATCTCTGATAATAATGCAATTAAGTCAATAACAATAAGAAAACAAAAAGGTTTGGACATTTAAGAACTTGCTTTTGTATAATTCATGAGCCAAAGGAAAGTACGAATGGAAATTTTACAATACTGAAAAAAAGTATAAAATATAAAAAAGTAATAAAGATGCTATATATTACATATTAATTCTTTGAGAACTTCATATGATGTATTTTGATCATATTCACCCCCAACTCCTCTCCTTAACTCCTTCCAAATACCCCCATCTCCATACTTCCCCTAATTTTGTGATTTTTTTTTCAATTTAATAACCCATTGACTCCAATTTGTACTACCCATATACTCCTGGGCGTGGAACCATCCACTGGAGCATGATCAATCTACCATCCACAGAAGCACATTCTTAAAGAAAACTGACTCTCCTTCCACAGAATCCATCAACTGATCATAGCTCTTCAGTTAGGAACGGGGGCTCTCGAACCCCTTTCCTCTCCATGTTACAATGTTGGACAGCCTGATCTGGTGTAGGTCATATGCAGGCAAGCACGGCTGCTGTGAGTTCATGAGTGCAGTGGTTCTGTCACGTCTAGACAACATTGCTTTGAGATGTCCTGTTTATGACTAAGGACTCCACAGTCACGTAGTCTCTGCACTTTGCCCAGTTGTGACTTTCTGTGTTAACCACCATCCATTGCACAAAGAAATGTCTCTGATGAGGTCTGAGAGCTGCATTAAACTGCAGGTAGAGAGATACAAATTTAGAAGACAGTTTGATACTATGCCCATTTAGCAAAAATAGTAATAGGCTCACCCCTGAGGCCTGTGACTAGATTAAATTTTATGAGATGAAATTAATGAAACATTTCAAGCAAAATATATATTCTTAAGTTCTTATATTGAAAATAACTAATATGACCAAAAAATATTGTGTTCATGCATGAAATTCTCAAAGAATAAATAAAAGACTGTATTAATTAGAAAGTAATAAAATAAGTATCTAGCTTGAAAAATTATAAATACAATGAAGTAGGCTCCAAAAGGAAGGAAATACTAAAAAGGACATGAAGCAGTAGAGGAACGAAACTAGAAGAGAAGCAGTAAAGAAAGCACATATTATTCTTTGAGAAAAACTAATAATATATACAGCCCTCTAGAGAGATGTGTCTAGTAACAGAAGGAGCAAAGTACAAATAGAGAATATGTCCAAAAGACCTACAGGAGAGATTTTTCAAAAGAACAGAACAACATTAAGATTAATATGCTAATAAAATAGATATTTTAGAAATAGAAAATTGTATATTTTACCAAAATTGGCTCGGAGAGTACAAAATGTAGATAACCCTATAACAATTAAAGAAAATTAGTCAATAACAAAATATTTCCTTAAAGAAAAAAACAGAAAGGGCCTATGTAGAATTATAGGTAGCTTACACCAAACTTTTGAGAAACAGATTTTAATTTTATACAGACTTTTCCAAAGAATTCAATAAGAGAAAATAATTCCCAAATATTTTAATGTCAAAATAATGCTGATACTAACACCAGACAAAATAACAACAAAAACGGTCCTGTGGAGCAGACACCGCAATATAGTCTTGCTTTGGTGTCCAGGTTGGCGTTGAACTCTTGATCCTCCCTTCTCAGTCTCCTGAGTAGCTGGGATTGCAGGCATGCATCATCCCACCTGGCTAATTTTTCAACTTTACACTCTAGGTTTAATAGAGTGTTAAGTTCATTTTTAACTTATGATACTTTCAACCCACTACAAGTTTAGCAGGACATAGCCCCATCATAAGTCAATATGCATCTAATACTGAGAGCAAAGCACTAAAAACTATATATAATAGATTTTAAAACACTGAAAGTAGATCAAGATGAAATTTTAAAAGTTATTCCAGTACCATACAGGAAGGTGACAAAGAGAAAAGAAAGGAAGGAAGGAAGGAAGGAAGGAAGGAAGGAAGGAAGGAAGGAAGGAAGAAGGAAGGAAGGAAGGGAATGATAAAAAGCCAGATTTAAATTCTAGCAAAGTCCCAAATATCATACACATAAGTGGTCTAAATATATTAATTTAAATAGATTAGTACATTGACAAGGTGGACAGCAAAGTGGCGGTCAAATGTACGCTAAAGACTTCCAGCTTGAGGCTGGCACGATGGCTTAGCAGTTATAATAAATCTGTTTAAGGAAGGAAGGTGAGATGCACATAGAACCAGATGAGCAAAAGTTGAAAGAATCCATCTCAGGAGACCCACATGTACTAAAAGAAACATAAAGAAGGTTTCTGTGGGCAGAAAACTATTGTGATTCTACTGAAATTAAGACAGTGTGGAAATTCTGCAAGGAAAGAAAAATAGATCAACACATGGAATAGATCCCCTTGTATGTGAACACGTTATTGATGGCATTAATATTGGTGCCAGGTTAGATTAAATTTCCACTTGGAGGGCAGCCTTTACTCCTCTCTCATGCTATAAACTATAGGTACTATTTTTACAAAGGACTCTATGGGACTTAGATTCACAGTGGGAAGGTAAAACTTCTCCTCCTACCTCACTGAACAGAAGCTATACAACCAGTCACCTCTCAAAGCCCCACCTCTGAACACAGCTGCATTACAGACCAAGTACATGAGTCAATACATGAGCCTTTGGGGAATGTTTCAGATCTAAACCATAGCACGTTCCTTGAATCAAATTCATCTTTTGAAATTAATCCATATGGATCCCCCAAGTGGTACACAAAGCATTTAAACATACACAACACCATCCCAAGGAAGGTTTTCATCATCAGTATATGTGGTAGAGAAAGTCTGGCTGGTTCAAGATCTCTGACCACTTATTCTTGATTTTCTAGATCATCAGCTTACTGTGAAATACTCTAAATTACAAATAGATAATTCTCTTATCTTTATATAAAGTCTGAATCATCAGAATGCTAAACCAGATCCTAATCACCCTAAAAATTAATGTTTTGGAGTTAATCTCTTCAATGGTTTCTTAAGATTACTTATCTTTAAACATGGTGGATTCTAAAGTGTAAAAAATGGTTGGCTGTGATATCCATATGTCACTTCATTCATTTATTCATTTAATCAATATTTAGGGAACCTTTACTGTATGTCAAGCACTGTTCAAAGACATAAAACATAATAATTCCTAATTTCATTGATTTTACATACAAATGAGAGAGATGATGATGATGGTGATGATGATAACGATGATTGTGATGGTGATGATGATGATGATGGTGATGATGGGAAAATGTACAAAAACTGGCAAAAGTGAGAAGAATGTGAAAAGATGATAGCAACTTCATGGCTACATTAGTTCTGTGCCCACAGAAGGCTTATCTAAGGAGGCATGAGGGGAAGTCTGAATGTCAAGGTAGAGACAACCATGCAACGATTATAAAGAAGACTGGAGAGATGGCTCAGCAGTTAAGAGCACTGGCTGCTCTTGCAGAGGGCCCAGGTTCAGTTCCCAGCACCCACATGGTGGCTCACAACCATCTGTAACTCCAATTCCAGAGGATCTGACTCCCTCTTCTGGCCTCCTCGGGCATTGGATGACATGGGTTCACAGGCAAAACACTCATACACATAAAAATAAATAAGAAATTTTTAAAACTTAAAAAAGATCAGAGAGGAAGTATTCTAGATGGAGAAAAGAGTGTATGCAAAGCCCCTGAGGTGGAAAAGAGAATTTAAAGGAAATTTTTAAAAATGCTCCCAGCATCAAGTGTTCAGTAAGTACCCAGAATACTATGTCCTGTCTCATGATTTAAGCAGAAGTCTCCTAAATTGGAATTACAAAGCCTGCTCACTCCCTTATCCTTCCCATGCATTTAGCTTTTAATCACAACTAATCTTAACCTTTCATCCTCTAGCTCAACGCTTCCTAATGATCTGAGTTGATCTCATGCCACTCCAAGTCTTCCTAATAAATATAACTTTGTCCTTTTTAAGCCCCTAGTACTTAATACTTAGCACTTATCATGTAGCAGGCACCCTGCCAAACACTTTATAGGCCGTGTCTGCTTTAGTCCTCACAACATCCTCACTGAGGCTGGCACTACCTGTCTCTATTTTAACAGCAAGAAGACCAAGGTTATTTGAAAATGAGTGACTTGAGCAAGAAATGGGAGAACAGGGGTGTGACAACCACATGCACGCCCTGCCGTTTGGGTTGCACTATATTAAGTGCCATTATCACTCATTTGGTGTGCATGACTCTTGACCGAAAGCAATCCCTAAAATGATGGAGGGTCTCAGGGCGTCCTGGGAGCTCTCACTGTTCTACTCACAGTTCCCCAAAAGCCTTTTGGAATCAAATCCAGGTGGACACCATCTGTACCTTTGGGGAAGTTCATAAACAGAGATGCCAGGATTTCACACAAGAGAAGCATATATTCACCCCTTAGAGAAGCTCCTCAGGTGATTCTGGTGTGGATCCAGGAAGAGAAGTAGCTGCTCAGCCAGACCTGGACACAGCGTCTGCAGGAAAGCTTTCAGAGACCAGGAGCTCAGCACATTCCACTTTGATCCCAATGGTTGAAAGTTTCTTTCTCTTTTGCCTAAATTCTGTTTTCCCCAAACTTCCTCTGCTTGGAGAAACAGAAGTCATTCAATGTCACAGGGTTAGAAATTCTTATAGCTGATAATTCCATATCCTTCCTGGAACTTGCCATTTGGGGTCTCAAGGGGGAAGTACCAGGGGTGAGGGGGTGGTGCAAACCTGTCATCCCAGCACTCCAGAGGCTAAGGCAGGAGATCATGAGTTCAAGGCCACGATGGAATGCATAGTGAATTCCAGACCAGCATAGGATACATAACAAGACTATCTCAAAAAGAGAAAAACAGAGCACTCCAGAGTTCAAATGGTAAAACAGAAGAAAAGCATCATATCCACTTTACAAGAAAATCAGAGGGATAGAAAGATGAGAGCATGTGGAAGGAGGGTGGGGGAAGAGACAGTTGATGGAGACAGAGAAAGAAGACAGAGAAAAGGTCAGACACTCTGAAAGATGCTCAAAAGAGCAATAGAAATTCTTCCTGTAGCAAGAGTGTGTTGTATTTTCACTGGCCAAAAAAAGTCGAAGTTTTAGTCTTTAATGCACAAAATTCCCTAGGAGTCCAAGGAGACTGTCCTCACTGAATTATGATAGAAAGACCACTCCTTCGTGTACAATGTAAGCATTGAGAATGGCTTTATAACCCTTCTTGTTTCTGTACAGATCCGCCTCCAATCCCTCACTAGCTAAAGTGCTGCTCTCTCAGGAAGCTCTCTACAGCAATTAAAAGTCCTTAATTCTGAGTCTCAGCCCATCCCAGCTTCTGTGTGGCTTACAACAGGCATTCAGGAGTTATTCGCTCCCTCTGTGTTGACTCAACTACAGAGTTTTCCCAAATAGCATTTACTCAGTGTGTAAGTGAGGCTCGGGGTTCCTTTTGATATTTTTTAAATGGTCATTTTTGATAATCATTTCCTTTTCAGTTATTCAGCTGGTTTCTACTTTGCTGAGTATAGGAAAGAAAAACTACATTATGTGTGGTCCCGACCCCTCAGAGACAATTTGCTTCTGAGAGTTTAATGATGGAATCCCAACTTCCACACACTAATCTGATTCATACAAATTTTCCACTGGGGTATTATTTTCCAGCATAACTGACACACAGACTCTCCAAAAACAGGGAAGGAAATGGTTATCTTATTATGAAACGGTTCTCTTAGAGCAACTCGGGCACTTTAAAGTTAGTCTACTTGAGGTCCCCTTGAGTCTTGGGTGCTGCCTCAGAAGCTGCTGACTGCATTACTCTATGTTGTTACTAACTCCCATCAAGCAGCTCAGGCTTGAGAATCTGAAGTCACTTGCCCAACATTCCACAATCATATCCTTAAATGCATATTGAATTGCATCCCATTGGAAGGAATGTATCCAGTTCACACCAGTTTGGTGTGTGTGTGTGTGTGTGTGTGTGTGTGTGTGTGTGTGTGTGTGTGTGTGTGTGTGTGTGTGTGTGTGTGTGTATAAGATACGTTCTTCCTAATCTTTTCTTGATAC
>NW_008360306.1:353966-372012 GCF_000622305.1 Nannospalax galili | reverse complement strand
TGTGTGTGTGTGTGTGTGTGTGTGTGTGTCTGTGTCTGTGTCTGTGTGTGTGTATGAGATGCATAACCAAATCCTTTCTTGCTAATTTAAAGCCCTCCTAATAGGCTTACATCTTACTCCACATACTTCTTCCCCTGCCACATGCATCAACTTAAATGTTTAATTAACATGTTAGTGAGAGCTTCCCCGATCATTCTAATCTCCTTGTTTTCCTGAAACACTGAAGATAGAAACCAGAACTTTGTGGATAGGAAACAAACTCTACCACTGAGCTACATCTCCAGTCTTAGCAAGCCCATGTTACTATTACCTGCCTCAGGTTGTCAGCCTATGAGAGCATCCTGAATATCTACTGTATGCCAGGCTACTTAGTCTCTGTACACATAACTGTGACCAGATAATAGTTCTAAGTTTGAGAAGCATTTTGAAATGATTCTGTTTGCCATTTTTAGGGAGGGGCTCACCTACCTCCAAAATATAAGTTGCATGAGCATATGGAGATATAACTTATGTTATGGTGCTATGCATTCTTAGCTCCTACCATGGGCTCCAGGAGTGCATTTGCACCATGTTTGTGAAGAAATCAAGGAAGCGATGGCTCCTTTACTTCTCTGTGTTGGCCACCTGCTCATTATAAACCTTAAGACATTGGCCCTAAGATAGGTGAATTCTTTCCCCTGAAGGGTTGGAGTTAGATCCATAGACACAGGGTAATCATTAGGAGCCATATAAGAAGAGACTAAGTCCTATGGTGACATACCCAGATCTGCCTGCTTAACTGCTGGTCCTAAGGCCTGCTAACTATTCCTAGAACTCATGGAATAAATCTTCTTTTCAATACACTTCCCAAGGTCAGCCTTAATCACTTTCCAGACCTGGCAATTGATTGATACAACTAATTAGGACAAAAGAACATTAATTAACTCATATCCAAACATAGTTTAAGATAATTTAATGATATCCTGATGTTCTTAAAATAAAATCCAGACTCTAAACCAGTGCTGGGGAAGCCCTAAATGATCCAGCTATACCCCCTCTTGTACTTTATCTCCTTCCCTCCGTGGCCTTCTTTCTGGTTTGGGGAAATGCGGGGCTTTTTTTTAAGAGGGAAACTCTTTTTAAGCACTCTAAGTTCTCTTTTCTGCCTCAGGGCCTTTGCGTTGACTGTGGTGTGCTTTCCTCAGCTCTTCACACTCTGGCTTTTCTTTAGTTATCGGATCTCTGCTCAAATGTCACCTTTCATCTGGGAGGAGAGCTCATGTGTAAAGTTCTTGCTTTACATGGTGGCGTGGTTCTGTAATCCCAGCACAACTATAGCAAAATTGGAGGCAGAGACAGGATAATCTCTGGAAGGTGACAGCCCAGATAGCCTGTCATGTGCAGATCAAGAGACGCTGCCTCAAACAAGGACTAAAACCTGAGGTTGTCCTCTGATCTCCACACACGCCATGGTATACACACACACACACACACACACACACACACACACACACACACACACACACCACACATAACATATACACATCACACACACACACACACACACACACACACACACACACACACACCACATAAGTCATATACACACAAACAAAAAATAATTAAGTGCCACCTCCATGAGGAGACATTCTAAGTCAGCCATGGGTCCAGCAGGCCTCAACCAGCACATTCACATTCAGAATATCAGAGAAAAGATGCTTTTCAAAGATGTGGAGAAGTACCATGGATAATGCAGTAGCTCAGAAGCAACAGAAGGGCTTCATCACGCTTAAGGCTCAAGGGAAGAAGTCGGGGACATGGGAATTCAAAAGGACAGCTCTGTGGAGAGAGCTGGCCCTCACTGCAGAACATTCATGGTATTCTTCTGGAGCATAGAGTAGAAATAGCTGGAGAATGACCCTAGTATTGAGCCAGATACAGATAGATGATAGAGATAGATAGAGATAGAGATAGATAGAGATAGGTATAGATAGATACAGATATAGCCATAGATCGATATAGATAACATCCCTTCCCCAACCACCCTATCTAAAGTATTGTCATCATAAGTTTGGCTTGGTCCCCAGCATGGCATTATGGGAAGATGGTGGAAACTTTAAGACACGGAGCCTAGTGAAAGGTCTTCAGGTCACTGGGGACATGCATTCAAGGGGGATTATGGGACCCAGTCCCTTCCTTTTCCTCTCTTTTACCTCTCTATCCATGAGGTGAGTGGTTTTCCCAAAGCACACATTCCTATCATGATGTGATTCCACAGGCCCAAAGCAATGGGCCAACAGATCATGGAATGAAACCACCAAACTTGTGAGCCAAAATAAACCTTTTCTATTTACAAGGTGATTATCTTGAATGTTTATTATTATGACAGAAATCAGTCTAACACAGTGTTCTAGTTTCTTTTCTGTTGCTATGATTAAAAAAAAAAAAAAACACCCTAACCAACCAATTAACAATCAAAAAAATCTGATCTGGGAAATCCCTCAATTGGGACTCCCTTCTTGAGTGGCTGTAGGCTGAGTCAAGTTGACAGCTAACGCAGAAGACACAGTGTTTCACTCTCTTCCATCGATTATGCCCTTTATCATAGATTACAAGTGTCTTTTCGGTCCAGATGCACAGGAATCACACATCTCTTGCCTGCCTCTCTACAAGTGGCACCCAAAGCAGTGCCTGATACACAGCAGCCAAACAAATACCTTTGGATGATTAATAATCACTAGACTATGACACAGATTGACAAAAAAACCAGAATATCTGGTCACCTTGAATAAGACGCAACAAATAATGTGCTCCAAATACAGAAATTCAGCTCTCCCCTTCCCTGGGCCACACTTAAGTACAATTCTTGCTTATTTCATTTCTGTCCTCCGAATGCCTTCTCCACAGCAGGCCAGTTCCTCTCTCACCCAGAGCTTCACTGTCCATTACTGCAGGTTGCAATTCCCTGTGTCAACTTCTCAGCCTTTTAGGCTGTAAGTGGTTTGGAGTGCAAATGCTTTTGAAATAATTCTGCTTCGTGAGCTTTCTCCCCCATCCTCCCAGCATGGTCAGTGGAGGAAACCTGCTCTTTGTGTTGACATTGCATCCAGTGAAACCAGGACATTTTCCTGGGCACGGTGGTGAGGGAAGGAAGAAAAGGAAAAGAGTTTGAGAGAGCCTCTGAAATTCCATGCATCCTTACTTTAAAACAAAGAGAGAGATTATCCAGCATGAAGGAAATGGTTGTTATTATGAAATTATCAGAGTCATTAAAAATGACTTAGCAGAGAGTCACGGTATGAAAAGGGTATACAGTATAGAGTACTGAGCTGTAAAACGATGGAACGCAAAAATGTGCATACAGTTTTATTGCAAGGGTGTAGAAATCATGCCCAGAAACAAAGACTGTGGGGCACAATGTCAGTGGCTAGTATATTGTAGTGAGAGTGATTTCTTTCTGATCAAATTGAGAGCTTTCTAATTCTCTTGGTTGGGCTTACTAGCTGAACAAGTGTCATAACCTCGTCCAATTCCTGACACTTCTGCTTAGCTATCAGACCTTAAATAAGTCATTTTGCTTATCTGATCCTAGATTTCTATCTGATCCTAGACCTCGCTGCCTAGATCATAAAAGTTGCTGTAGGCATTAAATGAGTGCACACAGTAGTCACTTATTAAATGCTGGGTGATTCTTGAGTGCTGGAGTAGCACTAAGCAGTTGAACAGTCCATTACCACTGCTCTATTGGGCTAATTGTTATGAGCAGTTCATTGTGAACTGTAGAATGTGGTCCAAGATGCAGTATTTTACATCATCCAATCAGCAAGAACAAACAACGGGATGGATGGGTGGGCACTTATTTATTATTGAGTACAATGGAGGGCAAATGAAGAAAGAATTGCATTTGAAGTCTTAGAGAGTTTGTTTCTTATAATCCACCGTCCTGAACTGGTTTCTAGAATACCTAGCTTAAGAAATTAACAAAATCTCTTTCCCCTTAATAGTCCATTTCTCTAATTTTTCTTTTCTTACCTTGTGAGAGGATCAAAGTTTTTAAATCTGGGTATTTTAATAATATTAGCCAAAAAGATAGTGTTCTCTTGTAGCAAGCCCCTGAGACCACAGCAGTACTTTACAACTACTAAAGGCTGGTGCTGGAGACTAATGTGAAATTTGGCAGCAAATGCATTCGACCTCTTATACCATTTCCTAAAGATCTGGACTCTCACCACATTGCACAGATCAGCAGATACATATTCTCGCTCTCTCTCTCTCTCTCTCTCTCTCTCTCTCTCTCTCTTCCTATTTCCCTTCCCACAAGCCCCCCGCCTTCTTTTTGGGGTCTTATTCACAACTACGGTCTGAAAGCACAACTTCCAAAACACACCAATGTTTCAACATCAACCCCTTGCAAATCAGGTGTCCATTGGGTCCACTGGGTCCACTGGGTCCACTGGATGCACTGAGTCCACTGGGTCCACTAGGTCCACTGAATCCACTGGTTCCACTGGGTACACTGAGTCCACTGGGTCCACTGAGAGAGAGAGAGAGAGAGAGAGAGAGAGGCACAGCATGGCATGGTGGCACAAGCCTTTAATTCTCCAGTACTTGGGAGGCAGAAGCAGGTGGATCTCCAAGAGATTAAGGCCATCCTGGTCTATATAGTGAGTTCCAAGCCGGCTGGGGCCACAAGGAGACCTTCTCTCAAAACCTAATGAGAGAGAGGGGGAATGGGGGGGAGAGAGAGAGAGAAAGAGAGAGAGAGAATGGGGGAGAGAGAGAAATGTAGGAAGGGTACTGGTGTTAGGAAGAAGAGATTCACAGAGAAGAGGGATGAGTAAGAGAGAGTAATGGGGTGAAGTAGAATCAAAGTAGATTGTGTACATTTATGAAAACATCAATAAATTAAATTAAAAATAAATGTTAAGGGGCTAGAGAGAGAGCTCAGTGGTTCAGAGTGTTTGCTGCTCTTACAGAGAACCAGAGTTCAATCCCCAGTACCACTTGGATGCCTCACAGTTGCCTGTACCTACAGCTCTAAGGGATCCCATGCCTCTCCTTGGGCACCCTCACACAGGTGGGCATACACACACAGGCACATCCACTCAAACTCACACACACACACACACACACACACACACACACACACATATACACATAATAAATAATAAAATTCAAAAAATTATTTTAAAAGATTGACATCTGTCTGGTAGGATCATGAGTCACAAAAAGAATTATTGCAAATGCAGACGCATGGGCACCAAAGATACTTAGCACAATGTTTTTCAAAATTGCAACAACAACAAAAATACTAAAAATAACCTAATTCTAGTGACCGGGACATGATGGTATAAATAACAATCCATAAAATCAATGGGGAATGGTGGAGACTACGAAAAAAACACCTGCAAAGAATGTCAAGTCAGAGAATACTGAGGAAGAAAAAGGGAAATAAGATTACAGATTTTATCTTAGTGAAGAAAAACATGAACGTGCAGAAAACAGAGCAGGAAGAAATACACAGATCTCTGCCTTTGTGGCGGCCACCTTTGAGCCTCTTCCATTTTATGCTTTTCTTCATTTCCTCGCTTTTCTAGGATAAATTAATTTCACATTTGGAAATAAAACTTTTAGCAAAGATTAAAAAGGCAATTTGCTATAGTGGGATCCAGAAACCTACAGTAACATTTTCCCTTCTTCTATGCTATTAAGTAATTGTTTTCTCCTCCACTGCATTTCAAAGAGGGAAGGCATTGCCATGTTATTAAGCAATCAGCCAGTAGGGTTCATCCAAGAGCAATAAACTGACCTCTCAAGAGAAAATTAGAGAGGCTCAACCTGGAAAACCCCAAGGAGTGATCTAACACATATCCCTCAAGAATCGGTGCCATATACACTACACTTTCTGGTGTGAGCACTTTCCTTTCAATTTTATTTTAAATGTTTCAAGTGATTGCAATTTCACTGCTACATTTTAGACCAGCCAACAAGCTATTCATCATTTTCCCTGAGCAAAATATAACACTACCAACAAACTTCAGAGATGCTCATATAGGTGAACCTGCTACCTCAAGTGTCTTAGACCTAGTTAAACCTCTTGCCCCTTCACTTAGGACCTTACACAAGACTTCTTGCCTATTTCACCCTAAGCTTTGCGAAAAGGACAGCTCACCACCTACCTCACAAAAGATGTACAAATTGGAGCTGGAGCGCTGGCTCAGCTGTTAAGAATACTTGCTGCTCTTGCAGAGGACTGGAGTTCAGTTTCACATCAGGTGACTCATAACTACCTACAGCTCCAGCCCCAGGGGATCCCATACCCTCTTCTCTCTTTGGCACTCATACACAGCTGGGGACACACACACACACACACACACACACACACACAAAGATTAAAAAACTTTTTTAAGTTGTAGGAATTAAATGAGATGAGACATGGAGGGAATGCATTGAATACATACAGGAGTCACTCGTTAAATGTATGATGAGTGTGGAGAACTGAACAGTTGTTTGGCTGGCAGAGGAAATCTACATGGAAGCTAAAATACCTTATTTTGTATTTCCCTAGCTGATACTCATGGGTTAGTGTGGATGGTACAGTTCATAACTTGAGAAGCAAAATTCCATTTGATATCCATACCTTGAGTTTAGTCACATCAACTAAATTAACCAGCCTCAAAATACAGAGTACTCACTGAGCCTTTCTACTGTTGATACAAGCCAAAATTAGAACAGTGGTTTTAGGAAAGGGAGAAAGAAGACAGAGTGAAGAGTCACATTTGAGATGGAATCAATAGAGTTTGATGAATAGCTCCTGGAGAGGCTGAAGGAAAGAGAAGTGTCCCCAAGCACCTGACTTGGATGATTAAATGTTGGCTTATTCACTCAATGGATTATCTACTGAGCACTTACTACAGTCCAGGTGCTGTTCTGGGTGCAAGAACGATCACAATAAACCAAAGAGGAAAAAAAAAACACTCTTCTGTGGAGCTTCCTTTCTGATAGAGGAGAAAGGCATAATAAATAGAGAGATAAATGAAGAAAATGTCTGATCGTGATAACTTTGACAA
This sequence comes from Nannospalax galili, assembly GCF_000622305.1. Classification (NCBI taxonomy): domain Eukaryota; kingdom Metazoa; phylum Chordata; class Mammalia; order Rodentia; family Spalacidae; genus Nannospalax; species Nannospalax galili. The sequence continues at coordinate 364,963 of NW_008360306.1, read as the reverse complement.
AGGCAATAAGCAAGTTGATGAGGTAGAGAATAGTAAGATGGAGTCTACTTTGGATAGGATTTGTCTCTCTGAAGAGGGCATCCATGCAGGTCCTGAACAAGAAGGAGCCCAACAAGTGGGGGGAACACTCCAAGAGGAAAGAACAGCAGGTATAGACACCGTGGGGTAGGGAAAGAGTTAGCTATATTTGATACAAGGGAACCTGCTACCGCAAGTGTCTTAGACCTAGTTAAACTTCTTGCCCTTTCACTTAGGACCCTATACGATACAGAGGAAAAGCCAGTGTATCTGATAAAGAGGAAAGAATTGGCAGAGGAGGAGAAATGGGTAGAGCCAGTTAGTCAAGGATGAGCCTTGAGAAGCAGGTCCTGAGGGAAGAAAAACAGCTCATCTTGAGAGGTAGAGCTTAAGGTACTTGAGAAGAATCCTCAGGCTAAAGATGCAGGACTGCAACCTAAGAACCAGAGGTGGCTTGGGGATTAGAGAAACTTTCCAGTTGTACCTGATTTGCCAGGAAGTGTTTTAGAAACACAGACTTATCAGTTGCCAAAAATATAGATTTCTAGACTCCCAAGTTCCCCAAGACCTAGAAAACATTTTTTGATGCTCTCTGGTCCATTCATTCAACAAATGTTTCTTGAATTCCCACTATGTTTTAGAATAAATATCTAAGTGGTGTGGATAAGAGCTTACAATGCAGAGGAAGAACACACAGTGATTAAATATTGTGACCCGTGCACAAAAATACCCACGCTAATAAAACAGAAACAATTGTTGGACCTACTCTTGATAAATCCAAAGACCTGTCTTTGAGGAAGTGACTTTGAACTGACAGATGAGGAATAAGGAGAAGCCATGTGGCAAGCTAGGAGAAGACCAGAATAGCCACTGCAAAACCTGAATAGAAAGTTGGGTGTGGTCTTACCTGTAATCCCAGCACTTAGGGGCCTGAGGTAGAAGGATATTTCACTTATTTTACTTTTAATTTTATGCCTACAACTCTATTGCCTGCATGTATGTAAGGTCACCCATGTCGTGCAATGCCCGCAGAGGTCAGAAGAGGGTGTCAGATCCCCTGAAACTGGAGTTACAGACGGTTGTTAGCTGCCATGTGGGTGCTGGGAACCAAACCCCAGTCCTCTGCAGGAGCAGCCAGAGCTCTTAACCACTGAGCCATCTCTCCAGCCCCTCAGAAGGATCATTTTAGGAGAAAGGCCAGTCTAGGCTACACAGTGAAATCCTGTCTCAAAAACAAAATGTTAACAAACCAGCAAAAGCTGAATCCAATCTTTTGGTTTATTCAAACTGGATTAACCAACCAAAATAGGAAAGATGGTGGAAGAAATACTACTTCATCACTGAGTATTCCTCCAGCAAGCCATACTGAGTACACACCCTGTACCAGGCACTACTCCTTGTACACACACAAACATGAGTAAGACGGTCCCTTCTCTTAGAATTTGCAGTCAGGAGACAGGTAGCCAAATAGGTACAACCCCCCATGAGATAAGCAACAGCATCCCAGACAATGACATTTGTATTCTGAGAAAGCCAAAATGATTAATGCCTTTGAATACAGTGATGTCATTGCTTTTGAGACTGTGCATTACAGTTACTATCATTTTTATGGTCCTGAGTAGTTCAGAATATCTTGGTTTCAGGTAAACTATATACAACAATGAATGTTGTATCTGAGATACTGTATAATCAATTATACTCTACAAAACCAGCACCCTAATAATTGCTAACATTTATTGAGCATGTAGATTCACCTAGTTTAATGTGCAATCTCCTGCAATCCTTGCAATATCCAGGTGAGGCATGGACCATTATTTCCCTTTCTCAGATAATGAAATTGGGCAAGGTAAATGGGCTTGCCTGAAGACATTCATCTTTTCTATGATCATCTCCCAACTGTCTGGGCTGAGACAGTTTTGATATCCTATGAATGGTTTAATGCTAATGCAATTGCTTTCTTGGCCCCAGTTCCCAAAGTGAATCCTTCTCTCTTCTCCCAATTACCCATCCCAGGTTGTCTACACCAGCCAGATTTATCTGGGTATCTCCCCATGGGTCTTGTAAGTGGAAAAGTGAAGAGAAGACCTTGTTTTTACTTTGGGGTGGTGGAGGGTAGAAAGTTCTAGGACAAGTGCCTACACCAGTCTCCTGTGCAGAGAAGCAGTTGGATGTTGGGGGATTGAGCTTGATCCTTCTAATATATTCAAATTCAGTGGCCTGGTCTACATAGTGAGTTCCAGGACAGCTGGGGCTACAGGGAGATCCTGCCTCAAAAAAGACAAAAAAAAAAAAAAAAAAGAGCTGGAAAAAAAAAAAAAAAAAAAAAAAAAAAAAAAAAAAAGAGCTGAACATGGGCATCCTGCTGGCGGGCCAGTTTGGAAAGGAAAAGGGCATTGCTTTTCGCTTCCCTGGCCCTTCTCCTCTTGCCAACTCTGTGTGAGTCCCTGCATCCACAGGCTGGTTCTCTGGGTGTGTCAGGAACCAGTCTCCCGTGCATTTCCTCTGTTTCTCGGGGTGACTGGCTCCCTCTCTTCTTCCCCCTCCCCCATTCCCTTCCTCCCGCCCTCCCTCTTTGTGAGGAGGCCCTTGGCCGGAGTCCCTGAGCCAGGCTGGGTGCAGGCAGAGGACGCTGGAGGAGTGAAGTCACATCTCCCTTAAGCTCTGAGCTGCAAGCTTTTCAGAACCTCTGCTCGCCATGAGCCGACAACCACAGCCCCAGACCGCGCGCACCGTGCGCTCCTCCTCCCTCCCAGTGTCACCGACTTCCCCCACTTCCCAGTACACGTCCCGTTCGGACTCCAAGGGGGCTTTGGACAGCGGCAGTCCCGAAGCGAATACCGAAGATGACAAGACCGAGGAAGACATGCCCATGCCCAAGAACTACCTGTGGCTCACCATCGTCTCATGTTTTTGCCCCGCGTACCCGATCAACATAGTAGCTTTGGTCTTCTCCATCATGGTGAGTGGGGTTGGGACCAGAAGCATCAGAAAGGAAGGACCCCGGCTGGCCTGCGGCATCGAGCCGCTCCAGCTCGCTCTCTCCTGGCTCCCTCTCGTAGCCCCTAGCGCTGGGCTTTGGGGTCCGCACCTCCTCCTTACCTTTCTCCAGCTCTCCAAGCTCATCCCCACCACCACAGCCATCAGCACTGCATGCCTTGCAGAACTCAAGAGCACTAACCAAGTCTACCCCAGGCTAACTTTGCACTGCTTTTCAGGATGCGCTCCCTCTCAGAGATCTTAGACTTTGTGACTTCTCCCTGCTTCCTCCCGCGTTGCTAGGCGCTCACCAGGGTTTTCGCCACCCGATTTCCTAGAACCTCAACGCTCTTCCCTTGCTCCCCAGGCCACAGGGCAACCCACGCACTGAGCATACAGGCTCTGAGTCTGGCTCAGCATCGCCATGCTGGGTGCTCCGGCTCTCCAGCGCCCAGGGCTGCCTCTATGTTGCCATGTTCTTGCCCTTTGCTGCACCCTGGGCACCTCCTCCATCACTCTAGGAGGGTCCCCAAGCGATTCCCTACACCTCCTCCCTGACCTTGGCTCCTGCGCCTCAGTGCAGCACGCTCTCTCTAACAGCACACACAGTTCCTTCCCACTTTAGCTTTGCTCTCCCTGCTCTCGCCTCTCTCTGGCACCCTTTTTCCAGAGCCCCTGAGACTATCACACCCTCCATCTTTGCATTACTTTCTGGATCATACCTTGCGCGCCCCTCTCTCGCGAAAAGCGTGCTTGCTTTTTACTCTCAGTAGGTCATAGTTTGTCCCCACTTTGCTGAGGTCAGACCTTATCCCAAACTATTCCTAGGCGCCCCTCCATCACCATCATGCTGTCCTAATCCCAGAGCCTCGGGGAGTGCACTTGGGCACTCCTCTGCGAAGGCCTCCGGAGCTGCACGCTGGGTCTCAGGTCTGCCCTCTTCAGTGCTCCAAAGAAGGTCCTGGCCTTATTGACTGCAGCAGCTGGCCTGGCGGTGGTGGAGGGGTGAAATGCACAGGCACTGTCCCGGGACAACCCAGGAAGTTGTGCTTCCTTCCTCCACCAGCCCACCTTGCCTGCAGCTAGCCAGTGCAACTCCCGACCAAAGACAGGACTGATTCAGCTGGGTGAAGGTTGTGACTGTTGCCATCAAGACCCTCAGGGGTAGAGCCCCATTCCTCCAACACACATTCCATTTTGCCCCTGCGAACTGCTCTTCCCCAAACCTGGCTGGCTGCACCAACATTTAAGCAGCTCAGCTGCAGAAGCTCTGTTGGCTTGGTTCAAATCCTAGTTCCCCCACTTGCTGGCATTATCAATTCAGAGTGCCTAGAACAGTATCCGGCATGGGGTTGTTTTATTATTACTATTTTTTTTCTTTATTCAAATATCACTTCATGAGACCTGCTAAGCGTTTAAAACCAACTCCCCTTCCTTGTTGCTTTTGGTGCAAACAAAAATTACTTGATTACTTTAATTTTTAAATTGTATTAACATGGGAGACAGGGGTGTATGCCATGGGATGACAGCTCTGTAAAGCTGGTACTCATCTTCCACCTTTACATGAGTTCAGGAGATTGAACTCAGGTCTCCAGGCTTGCTTTGCAAGTGCCTTTGCCTGCTGAGCCATCTCACCGGCCCTTATTTTATTAATATCTGTGTCCCTTCATTAGACTATGAGCTCTATGAAGGCAAGGATATTTGTCATGTGTCTGTGGGTGCTGTGGAAGCACTCAGAAGACTATCTGACGTGTGGACAACCTTATTAAATATTACCAATCGAATACATACACAAAGGAAGGTGGTGCTGGAGTCTCATGTCCGCTCAGCTCCTGTTCCTTTTTCCATACTGGAGCCGGGAAGCTGAAGCCATCTCATCAGGTTCCCTAAGACTAACCTGCCAACTTCCCTCCTTCCTTCCTCTCCCCTAGTATCCAATCTTGGGTTTGTTTTGGTTTTGGTTTTGGTTTTTCAGAGAGGCTGGAGATGTAGGCAGCCGAATTTTCCCAGCAGCAGCAGACTCTGACTGGCACTAGTGCCCACATTCCATCCTGGTTTATTCATGAAGCAGCCAATTTACCCCTTACTCAGTGCCACTTAGAAAAACGCCTGCAAAGGCATTTCCCCTGTCATTGGTCCAAAATGAGCTACCGCTCCAGCTAGTGGTGACAGGATGGATACTAATGATGTAGCCTGCCTGGAGTGTCCTGGGAGTGGAGGAGGATGAGGTACATGCTTCAGATAGAAGCCTCTTTTCCTAATTCCTTCAGTTCCTAAGCTTTTTTCAATAGTTTCATAACAAGATACTAGTCTATGCCAGAACACAGAAAACTATGGGAAAGCTTCACACATTTTTCAGAGTTTTGGTCTTTCATCCAAAAACTGAGGATGTTGGTGTTGGTTGTTGCTCTGCTTTGGTTTGGGGTTTTTATTGAGAGAGAGAGAGAGAGAGAGAGAGAGAGAGAGAGAGAGAGAGAGAACAATACACATGCCACAGCATGCATGTGGAGATCAAGGACAACTTTGTGGAGTCAGTTCTCTTTCCACATTTACATAGGTTCTGGGTTTGAACTCAGGTCTTCAGCCTTGAGTGGCAACTGCTTTATCCACTGAGCCATTTTGCCAACCCTCATTTGGGGTTTCAGGCTTCTTATTGCTGCTGCCACTGCTGTTTTGAGACAGTTTCAGTATGTAGTCCAGGCTGGCCTTTAACTCACAATCCTCCCACCTCAATCTCCTAAATTGCTGAGATTATAGGTCCACATGACATCTGGCTTATGTACATTGCTTTATATTAAACAATACGGTGGTAAAGTTAAAATAAATTCAGTCAATCCTGTCAAGCCCTCAGCATTGCACTAGGCATTGCAACAATCACACAGAGGGGTAAACTGGAATCTGGAGACATCATATGTAGTACATAAAAACAGAATATGAAACAATTGAAGCCTAAATTCTAAACAGTGCTTCCTACCTCCTTCCTAGTGTGTGCTCTCCAAAGTACTGGGGGTATTTTCCCATTCAAGTAGTATAAATCTGGACTTGATAAGTTTTGTGATAAAGATTCCAAAGAACAAAGAGGGAGAAGAAAGGTATGCAAGAGAAAGGGGACTATCTTAGTCTGTTCTGCATTGTTAATAACACAATACCACCAACTGGCTATGTAATTTATTAAAAAGAGAGAAATTTTATCTGTTCCAAGGTCAAGTGTCCGTATATAGTGATAATCTTGCTGGCAGTTATAAGGAAGGCAACGCAAGACATAATATCATGAGAGTAGGGAGCATTCAAAACACCTGGACAAATTGGTCTTCTAGCAGACCTACTCCCACAATAGTCCATTAACCCATTACTCAATTAATCACATGAATGAATTCATCCACTCATGAGGCTAGAGCCCTGGCCACCTTTTAAAAGTATAACCTCTTGGGGCTGGAGAGATGGCTCAGCAGTTAAGAGTACTGGCTGCTCTCACAGAGGTCCCAGGTTCAGTTCCCAGCACCCACTTGGCAGCTAACAACAGTCTGTAACTCCAGTTCTAGGGGATTGATGCCCTCTTCTGGCCTCTGTGGGCATTGCATGACATATTGCATACATGCAATCAATACACTCATACACATAAAATAAAAATAATAAAAAATGTTTAAAGTATAACCTCTTGATGTAATGAGGATTAAATTTCAACATGAGTTTTGGAAGGGGCACACTATACTCAAATCCTAGCAGTGACCTCCAATCCTGCTACAAATGCACAAGACTTAATGTGTCTTGTGATGTTTTGTTCTGGCTATTTTCCAATCTCACTCATCTGTAATTCATGACGAGTTTGAGTATATTAATGATATGTCTGGGGGATCTCCACTCAGAGTTTCACATTCCCATGGAGACATTTGGGAATGTTGGAGAGCATCTGTGCCTCAGTTATTTGGGGGCACTACTGGCTTTGGTAAAAAGAGCCAAAATACAAATATCCTGCAATACTACATATTGTTCCGCCAATGAAGAATTGGTGCATTCCAAATACCAATAGTACCTTAATTGATAAGCACCCTCTTCTAGTTTGCTTTCTGTTGCTGTGATAAAATATTCTGACCAAAGGCAGCATGGGGGTGTATTTCAGCTTACACTTCCACAATCCTCCCCAAAAACAACATGCACAATCCATCACAGAAGCACCCCATTCCTTGTACCAGTTTCTCTCAAATGGGGTTACTGCTAGCCCAAGCTGCATTTTCATATGAATTTGAATATAGCACCTCTCCACAAAGACCCAGCCCTGAGCCAGGGCACAGAACCTGGTAAGAGAGGCATAGACTGGCTTTCGGGTTTTATTCAACTGTCTTCCTCTCACCCTTAACTACCGCTGTTTAGTCTACCAGAAAGGACCCCATAATTTCTTAGTATAGCCTTCCACCCTGGAGAAAGAATATTTGCTAGTTCAAGTGTTACATGGTAGGTCCTGTTACTTTATTTCCATTGAGTGGTAAATAAGACAGTCAAGATCTCTTCTTTGTGGATCTGGAAGAAGTGAAGTCCTCAGCAAGTTGCAGGACTGTTGGTGAATGTGGGGAGCATTCACCATCTATTGATTTTGCAACTCGAATTTGTTTTCTGACTCAGAACACCGTAACTGAGGCCCCAGTTCTTCATGACATCCCGATGGAATGATTTCTACAATTGAACCAATGGTCCCACTCCAATTATGGATGTCTAATAGCTGGTGACTTTTGGCAGGGCGGCTTGTACACCTTCTTCATCAGAACCTTTTCTCCTTCATACCTTTAGAGCATCTCTAGAGACCCCACTGAGGTTCAAGTCCTTTGCTATTTGTTGCTTATGATTCCTTCTTAATCTTTCTGAGGCTTGTTTTTTCTACCCTGTAAGATGGGGGTTGTGATGGTACTTAGTGTAATTGTGGAGATTCAATGATGAAAGTATAAAATTGTCAACTTACTACTTTGAACACAGGTAGAACATAATAAGTGCTGCTGATGGTGGTGGTGATGATTATGGTGGTGATGATGGTGCTGATGATGGTGGTGATAGTAGTGATGATGATGATGATAATGGCGATGATGGTGGTAGTGATAATGGTGATGATGGTGGTGGTGATACTGATGGTAATGATACGTAGTGGTGATGTTGTTGTCTATATACTAGATATATGAGTCATTACCTGTTCTGGTAGCAATTTCTCTGTTTTTCTTTATGACTAGCAACTTTGATACTAATAAAATTAAAGACATGCCACTAAAATAAGTGTTCACTTCAGTTTAAAGCAAACACAAATATTAGGCTAAAATATACACAAATTAGCAAGGAGGATTTGGTTTGTTTTTCCTCACTCCCATCTGAAACCACTTAAAGTAATAGTAAGTGAATTCAAAAGGATATGAACACCCAAGAAAAAATTAAGAGGACAGAAAAGGAGATAAAGAAATGAAACATAACAGAAAAATCTAAATCCTACAGAAAGAGCGGCCAGGAATAAAAAGTCAGTTTGTCCTGCAAAACTCTAAGAAGACTCAGAAATTGGATGTAACATTGAAGATATTGCCTGGGACGAGAGGGTAGGGCTAAAGAGAGGACAAATCTTTGAAAGTCTGTTTAAGAAAAAAAAAGAGAGAGATGAGAGTAAGAGGTCTCTAGGTGAGCCTAAAAATTCAACTTGAGATATACAGGAGACCAAATTAAAATATGTACATAAAAATCACAAATGATTTTGTATGAAACTTGAAAGATGAAAATAGTGGCAATAATCAAGCTATTTTGTTTTCATTTTGATTTTTCATCATTTGAAATAAATATCATCTTTCAAATATAATATTAAAAAAATGACTAGATACTTGGGAGGCAGAGGCAGGTGGATCTCTGTGAGATCCAGGTCAGCCTAGTCTACATAGTAAGTTCCAGGCCAACTTGGGCTACAGGGAGACACTGTCTCAAAAAACAAAACAAAACCAAAAAAAAAAAAAAAATAGGTCAGTAGATACCTAGAAATATCTACCATCCCTAAGAAGCCAGACAACTGCTCCCTCACCAACTGTGACAGAAGATAGATTTGCTCTGTCATGGGATTAAACAGAATGTGTCTTGACACAAGTCAGAGAGAAGCACAGAGTAGAGGAGCTATCCTCAAAGTGGGGTTCATGGAAAGTCACCATGTTGACCAAGAAAGCCTTTACTCCCACTTCACTGATTCCCTTACTCTGGCAATCAAAGAGATTAGGGAATTTTTCTCCAAGGATGTGGCCAGTTAAAAAGAAAAATGCCTTTAGGAGTTATATTAATTACTTATTACTATAACAAAATACCTGGCATAAACAATTTAATGAAAGAAAGATTATTTTGGCTCACTATTTGAGAGTACAGCCCATCATGGTGGAGAAGGATGGAGACTGGGGAGTGAGACAGCTGGTCACATCGCATCCACAGTCAGGAAGCAGAAAGAGATGAAAGCTGCTGTTCAGCTCACTTCCTCCTTTTTATTCAGTCTAGGACTGCAGCCCATGAGATGGTGCTACCCACTGTTAGGGTGGGTCTCCCCACCTCACTTAAAATGATCTAGAAACTTCCTCACAGACATGTCCAAAGGTTTGCCTCCTAGGGAATTCTAAATCCTGTCAAGTTGACAATTAACCATCATAGGGATCCTCCACAGAAATGCTGACATGGACATCCAGGTATGCTACACGATGCCCAGTCACTGATAAATTCCATCCTCACATAGAGAATTTCCAAGTAGCTTCTCAGTGTCGCATTTTCAAAAAGAAGAACAACCAGAGATTATCAGACACTTGAGGAATAATTCTAAATTAAATAAATAAAGTATAAGGAAATATATAATTCAAAAAGAAGAAAATTTCAAGAATAAATGATTAATATCCTCAGAGAGATAAGAAACTGTGTTGTATCCACAAGACAAGAACAAGTTGAAAATAGAAAGTTCAGTGAGCCAAAACAGGGTTCCTGGTAATTAGAGTAAGGCTAGCAAGATGGCTCAGTGGGTAAAACGATTTATTGCACATGCCTGACTACTTTAGTTCAATCTCCAACTCCCAAAAGTTGCCCCCTAACCTCCACAAGTGTGAGATATTAGGTTGGAAATTAGAACTTTCTCTCTCTCTCTCTCTCTCTCTCTCTAACAATAATAATAAATAAGTTTTAAAATATTTTATTTATTATTTTTATTTTATGTGTACAAATGTGTTGCCTACATGTATATAAGTACACCCATGTCATGCAATGCCTGCAGAGGTCAGAAGAGGGTATTGGATCCCCTGGAACTGGAGTTACAGATGGTTGCTAGCTGCCATGTAGGTGCTGGGAATTGAACAGGAATCCTCTCCAAGAGCAGTCAGTGCTCTTAACTGCTGAGCCATCTCTCCAGCCCAAATTTTTAAAATGTATGAGGGCATTTTTTTTAAATAGTAAAACTGAAAGCTCAAAGAACCTTAGGAAAGTAATATAAAAATCAAAAGGAGGGAAAATACAGGAGTAGCTCGTGTCTATCAGTAGAAAAATGAAATATATGTGTGTATATATGTATAATTCAGCCTTTAAACAGAAAAATTCTAATACCCACTATAGTGTGAATGCACCTTGAAAATACACAAAGTAAAAGAAATCAATCACTCATGAACAAATATTCAAATATTATTTGAGTCTGTTTCTATGAAGTAATAAAGTAATGAAATTCATAGAGACAGGAGTAGAATGTGACCACCAGGGTTAGGGAAGGGAGCGATGGAACAGCATTTAATGAGTGCAGAGCTTCAACTCTGAAAAGTTCTGGAGATGAACATTGGTGGTAAACATCCACAGAAATGTGAATGTAGTTAACAATTGAACTGCATACTTTAAAATGATTTAAGTGGCCAATTTTATATCCATGTGTATTTCACCATAATGAAAAAGAATGAGGAAAAAAAAGGAAATATTCCCCCTGAAAAACAGAATTAAGAAAATATGTTAAAATGTGAAACTAATTCCCAGAAATCTAA
>NW_008360306.1:351461-353026 GCF_000622305.1 Nannospalax galili | reverse complement strand
CCAGTGACGAAGTAGAACAAGGACATAGTAGGTCTTGGTCAGGGTAGTTGATTTGCAGGGCCCAAATTTGCCTGTAAGTTGGAAGTCTGACGATTTTCTTTTCTTTCTTTTTTTAATACTGGAGATGGAACCCAGGACCTTGTGCATGCCAGTGACGAAGTAGAACAAGGACATAGTAGGTCTTGGTCAGGGTAGTTGACTTGCAGGGCCCAAATTTGCCTGTAAGTTGGAAGTCTGATGATTTTCTTTTCTTTTCTTTTTTTTAATACTGGAGATGGAACCCAGGACCTTGTGCAAGCTAGGCAAGTGCCTCACCACTGAGCCACATCCCCAGCCCCGAGTATTACTTATTGTACTTCTCCAGGTGCCTCCTCTGAACTCTCTCTGTTGTTTTCCATATAGCTGTCAAGTGGGTATAATTGATATGTGGGTAGTAAGATGATGGGCATGTGTGACTTCATATTCATTTCTGTGTTTGAAGTTCTGAAGATCATACAGGTAGTTCCAGATGATAAAGAACTTGTCCAATGTCTGTCAACATTTGAAAGCTTCTAGATATCTACAGATTTTATAGATCTGCATAGTGCCCATGCAATAAAGCTCCTGCCTTATTATTTTCGTGTTGAATCACTGTGTAGAAGAGTAGCAGGACACATTTGATATTTAGGGACCTGGAATTGAGTCATTATGGCAATCCTTTCAGTCCTACATCATTGGAGATATAGAACACATCTATTTCAAAATGTTAATCCATGTATCGCTATCACACATTTTAAGTCTCCTTTGGATTTACTGATGAAATGCTAAAACAGCTGGGTTTGCCATGACATACTATTGAGATATATGTGATATATGTTTATATACATGTGATATGTGTATGTATATATGTGATTGACCACTAACAGGTGGTCACTGAAACTGGGTTATAGGAACATGGAGTTACAGTCTGTTATGCTGTCAATGTTTATATACCTTTGGAATTATCCATAATAGAAGGTCGAAATGAAGGAAGGAAGGAAGGAAGGAAGGAAGGAAGGAAGGAAGGAAGGGAGGGAGGGAGGGACGGAGGGACAGAGGGACGGAGGGATGGAGGGAGAGAGGAAGGGGTAAAGGGAAGGGGAAGAGGGAGGGAGGGAAAGGGAGAGAAGGGAAAGGAGAAGGGGAGGACAGGGAAAAGAAGGAAAGAGGAAAGGAGAGGAGAGGAGAGGAGAGGAAAGAGGAGGGAGAATTTTAAAAAACTAAACCTTCCTTCCAAAGTCATTAAATATTGCCCAGATGAATAGCAAAAATAAGATCACAAAATAGCAATTAAATGTGTTGTTCAAATGGATTATAGTTGATGTGTAGTTTTTTATTTGTTAACAAGAAAACTACTTATGACTTATGTGTGAGTCCTAATGGTGATTTGAGGGGATATTTTCAAATAATCATCAAGAGGAGGCCAACAAGGATCCACCTTCAAACAATCAATGCTTCTCAAACTTTAATCACTTGGGGATATTGATAAAACAACAGATTCTTCTCTTTCAAAACCCTGTTGAAAGAAATCACCTCTCCTATAAAGA
>NW_008360306.1:278494-351442 GCF_000622305.1 Nannospalax galili | reverse complement strand
TCTCTCTCTCTCTCTCTCTCTCTCTCTCTCTCTCTCTCTCAAAGGTAAACCTTACCTTTCTGTTTCTTTCAGTCTTTATGTATCATATATCCTATTGGTCAAACCAAGGTGAGACCATCTACATGCAGTTCCCTTTGGTTCTTTGAGTACTCTAGTATTTCTGTTATATTGGTATTGTTTTTACAATGTTTTTACTTTCTGAAACATTTTCAAAATGCACAATTTCACTCAATCCTCCCCAAATCCCAGCAAGATACACATAAAAGTTGCTCTCCCCAGTTGTCTACAAGTAAACAGGCTCAGAAAAGTGACACTAGGGGCAAAATCAAGCACAACAGCCATTGTGGTTTCCACTCGTCACTTGAAGCATGCTTATAAGACAGCTATGCCAGGCCCTTTGATAGGAGCACAGCTTTGAACTGTCTTTTTTAATAGACTCACCCTGTCAACAGGAGTATCATCTAATATTCTCCATCAACCCTGGCTGAATTCCTTCATGGCTTTTGGCCTTCGTGGTAGACAAAAGGACAATTGTCACTAGTCCTTGAAGATATTTATGGAGAGAAAAAGACAAAAAGCCCAAGAAGGAGACAGACAAGTATGAATGTGTTTGTGTGAAGAAGAGGAAACCCACCTTGCCCCATGGAAGCCCAGTCTCAAGACTTCCAGCAATACCTTCAGGCTAAGAAACTCAGGAGCAAGCAAAATCTAAACAATAAACCCTAAGTCATCTGAAAATTAAGGCACTATTACTAAAACTATGCACTAAGTGTCCACAAACATCAAGCTATTTTGACAGGAGACTGTTATCTAGGAGTTTAAAGCCTAAAACAGTGCTGATCTGTATAGAGCTCTTACATCTGGACTGAAGTACCTTGGACCGTGTTTGGACATTGATGTAATTCTACAGGTGTGTTGAGAGGATGCAGAGAAAGGGAGAGAAAGAAACAGAGGAGACCGTGATAGAGAAGCAGAAAGGCAGACAGATTCTAAGGAAAAATCTCACTTTTCACCATATATAAAGGAAATAAGAAGTAAAGAAGATGAAACTGTCTTTGAAAGATAGAGGTGGTTCGGGTTTTTTAAATATTTTATTTATTATTTTTATGTTTATGAGTGTATTGCCTGCATGTACGTAAGTGCACCTGTGTCGTGTCATGCAATGCCACAGAGGTCAGAAGAGGGCTTCAGATTCCCCTGGAACTGGAGTTAAGGATGGTTTGTAGCCACCATGTGGGTGCTGAGAATTGAACCCGGGTCCTCTGCAAGAGCAGTCAGTGCTCTTAACCGCTGAGCCATCGCTCCAGCCCCCAAGAGGTGGTTTTGAATAAATGGGAACACATTGCAAAATTAAGGTTTCAGTCTTGGGGCTAGAGAGAGATGGCTCAGCAGTTGAAGGTATATGTTTCTCTTCCAGAGGGACTCAGCTCCAGTTCCCCAGCACCCACACAGCAGTTCACAGCAATCTGTAACTAACACCAGTTCCAGAGGATCTGACCCCCCTCCCCTCTTTTGGCATTCTCAGACACCAGGCATGCACATGATGCACGTACATACATGCAGGTAAACACTCATCCACATAAAATAAAAAATAAATCTTTTAAAAAAGTATTTCAGTATTGCAATTCAAAAGATCAGAGAGCTGGTAAGATGACTCAGTGGGTAAAGACACTTGCTGCCAAGTCAGATGACCTGAGTTCCATTCCTGGGTCCCACATGGTGGAAGGAGAGAACCAACTCATAAAAGTCATCTGACCTCCATATGCATCCCGTGGCATGTACACACACAAATAAAAAGGAAGGGAGGGAGGGAGGGAGGGAGAGAGGAAGAAGAGTGTAATTTTAACATTTTAGAAAACCAGGTATTAGCATATTTGTAATAGCCAATAAAAATACCTTCAACTGGAAAGATGGCTCAGTGGACAAAGCAATTGCCATACAAACATGAGGACCAGGGTTTGGATTCCCAGAACTTATGTAAAAGCTGAGCAGGCATGGTGGCCACTGCTATTCCCTGCCCTTAGGAGGCAGACACAGGGAATGTCCTAAGCAAGCTGTCTAGCCAGTCTAGCCAACAGGTGAGCTCTGAGTTCATGGAGAGACTCTGACTCAGTAAATAAATTGGAGAAAAATCCAGGAAGATACCTGATGTCAACTTCCGTTGGGTTTCCACATACATGCACATACATAGATGTGTACACACACAAACAAGTGTCCACATACATGAACACAGATACATGCACAAATGCACATACACAAACAAAAAAGTTTAATACTCAAAGCAAACTTGGGACTTGTGACAGGTCTGTATAAAGAAACTCCACAAAAAGACGAAAATTGAAAAACATTAACTAAATGGAAAAGTTAAATATTCCACACTAACTACCTACACAGCCTCATTGCGCAGTACATTGTAAAATCAATTAACAAACTAAAAGGCTAGTGCTTATCACAGAGTAACTGTTTAATATTTGGGGGTCTCATTATTATAAATGTGGTATTTCTGAGACAGGTATACATATTGATTCTAATTTAAGAAATTAGCTGAATTGTAACACGCCTGACTGTGGCATGGGACATCACCACAAATGTGAGAATCATGCATGGTAAGAGGAAAAACAGAATGAAGGATCAAATGGAAAAACAAGACAGAAGATAAAGTTGTATGAGCAGTGAGACCCCCATAGCTTTATCATTTAAAAGTAGCCCCGCACAATATATGTGCCCTCACATGCCTGAACATGAATGGGGAAGAAGAGGCTGATAATATTCCTGAATGTCTAGTGACTATACAAATCATCAGGTCAACAAGATCCATCCAGAAAGTGACAAGAAACATGAAGAGAATGAACAAGGAGCTATGACAAAGACTGGCCAGAAGAGAGCTGACAGAGAGAAGAAACTGTTTTAGAAAGGGTGGTGGGCAAAGGCTAAAGGGAGAGGATCAAAGGCCCTGGGGTAGAAACGTGCAATACAATAAGATATAAATATTATGCTAACTGTGTCATCCACTTAGAATGAGTTTAACTTCTCCAGGTAGGAACCCTAGCATAGGGTAGTCCACATCATGAGCCAGATCTTCTATTACCCCCTAGAGTATCACAAAATAGTTTTTAACAGACCTCCCTTTGCTCTGGCCTCAGTCCAACCTGTTCCCATAGTCAGCACTAATTCACAATTTGCTCCTTCTTCAACCCTCTTTCCAAACTGTAAGACTATGCTAAGCTAATTTCGTCCTTGTAGAAGCAGGGTCTACTTGTGTCCAGCTGCTGGTTATCCTAGTGTTAATAAGCTAGGAGTTTACAAGGAGCTTAGGTTAATCAACAACAGCCCACATTTGGCTGGTTCTTGTCCCTCACTGCCAGCTCAACTCCCTGCAAAACTCCTGTCTGTCTTCTAAGGAGGTGTCCTAGTTAGCTTTAACTGTCATTTGACTCAGCCTAGAGTCACCTGAGAAGAGAGTTTCAAATGAGGGATTTCCCAGATCAGACTGGCCTGTGGGCATGTTGTAGGGTTGTCTTGATTGCTAATTGATGTAGGAGGGTCCAGCCTACTGCGGGTAGCTCCCTGGGCAGGTGGTCCTAGGTTACATAAGAAATATAGCTGAGCATGAGCCAGAGCAAGCCAGCAAGCAGTGTTTCTCCATGGTTTCTGCTTCAGGCTCCTGCCTTGAGTACTTGTCTTGAGTTCCCACCTTGACTTCCCTCAATGATGACCCATACCTTGTAAGTGGAAATAAACCCTTTCTTCCCTAAGTTCCTCTTGGTTGTGGTATTTACCACAGCTACAGAATGAAACTAGAACATGGGGTTTCTCAGGTGCTTTCATGGAAGTCTAATTTGCTAATCATAGCTCCTGTGTCGCCTGACTGCAGCTTCAGATGGGCACTGAGGTGATCATCAGGTGCCCCCAGGCTGCTTCTGAGCCCTGCCACCATCTCTCGACAGGCACTACCAGCTTCTCTCACAGCCCTCCATTAGTTCCTGCAGGCTTTCAAGGAGAAAGTGTTCTGTCACTAGGACTTCTTTCTTTAAAACAAATATTAATAATGTACAGCAAGGTGGGTTTCAGTATATCTGAAAAGTTGTGCAACCATCAGCTCTGATGCCAGTAAACATTTACACCCCAAAAAGAAACCCATGACCAGCCAGGTATGGTGGCACAGACCTTTAATCACAGCACTATGGAGGCCAGGGCAAGGGGAATCATGAGTTTGAGTCCAACCCAGGCTGCAGAGTGAGTCGGTCTCAAAAAAGAAAAGAAAATATAAATATTTAAAAATATAACTTTGCAGTAGTATAGAAATTCTATTTTTGACTGAGGTAGGGGGCAGTGCCATGAGTTTAAGTCTAGCTGTGGGATACATAGAAAGATCCTGTCTCAAAAAATATATATATTTCTGGACGTGTCAGGCCTGTTGCACTCATGAACTCACAGCAGCTGTAGCTGCCTGTGTAAGACCTGCACAAGACCAAGCCAGTCAGCATTCCAGCCTGGATGGGGGAAGGGCTTAGAAGGCCTCACTCCTAGCTGAGAGATTTTGGCACTTGATGACTTTTGGGGGAGAGAAAATCAGTTTTCATCGAGTGTGGCCTTTTCTAGGTTGCCTGCCTCCAATGAATGGCTCTGTACCCATGGACAGCATTAATTGGACCCAATGGGTTATTAAGGAAAAGAAAGAAGAAGGGAATATAAAGTTAGGAGAAGCTGTATACATGTGTAATATTCTCAAAGACTAGATAAATAAAGTACACTTTTTTAAAAAGAAAATGGAAAATAAAAGAGATGAAAATAAAAGATCCCACACCTGATAGTAGTCACTCCCCAGCCAGCTGGCAAAAACGAATTTCCCTTCTGTCTCTACATAACTATTCTGGATATTTTATTAAAATTGAATCATGCACTACATAGTGTTTTACACCTGACTTCTGTCACTGTGTGTTTTCAAGGTCCCCCTTGGGGTACCATGCATCAGCACTTCCTTCTTTTTAAGGCTAAACAATATTCTATCACATGGCTAGCTCACAGTTTGTTTCTCTGGTCATTCATTGATGGCCGCTTGGGTTGAATTCATTTGGAGCTTATTATGGCTTGAATCTGAGATGTCTTCCACAGGCTTGTATTTTTGAATACTTGGTCCCTAACTGGTAGCACTATTTGGGGAGGTTGTGGTACATTTGGGCAGGAAGAATGGCAGGCTGAGGTAGGAGACTGGCTTTGAGGGTCATATACTAGCCCCACTTTTGGTGAGATCTGTTTCCTAATCAACTAAGATACAAAAACCTAGCTGCAACCTCCTGCAGGTATTGCCAGAACCCCAGCAGCTGTGCCTGCCCCCATCACGATGGTGCCTTCAGAACTGTGAGCCAAAATAAATTCCTCCTCCTTTGGATTCTTCCTGTCAGGAATTCTGTCACAGGGACATAAATGTAATTAATACAGGGCTCTTTTAAATAATGCTGTTATGAACATTCATGTGCAAGCTTCTCAGGTGAGCATGTTTTGTTTCACTAGACAGATACCTATAAGCAGAATTGTTGGGCCCTATGATAACTCTAACTTTCTGGGGGTCTGACAGACTTCATGAAAATCGGCTTTATTTCACACTCCTGCCAGCACCTCAGGAGGGTTCCAGTTTCTCTGGCTCCTCAATAATCTACTCTCGTTGCCTGCCTCTGTCCGTCTTGTCTCAATGGGACTGGAGTATCCTCTCAAGGTTTTGATTTGCCTGATGACTCATGATACTGAGCATCTTTTATGTTTTTATTGGCCGTTTATACATCATCTTTAAGGAAATGTCTATTTAGATCTTCAGTCTACTTTTAATTTGGGTCTTCTAATTGCTGAGTAACAAGACTTCTTCATACATGCTGTGTAGCAGCGTATGTTGCTGGTACATGTATCCTTTCCTCGTGTGGGTGATCCAGCCTTCTTTCACTTTGTAGTCCTTGGAGGAGTCTGGCGAAGCTTGCAAAGGTTTTAGTGAAACAGTTCCTTCCTTCCTCTTTTTCCCTTTTATTTTTTTCTTGGAGCCTCTCTCCCTCAGTTCCCAACAGGAAACCTGAGCTGGGGACATATTCAAAGAATCACCATGTTGATTCAGGCTTTGAACTCAATACCAAAATTTGAATTCCAGCTCGACCCCTTGTCCTAACTACTCTGAGCCTAGACCTTCCCACCTATACAATGGGCATACTCACTGCATTGATTCCAGTGTTAAATGAAATAGGAATAGCCTCCTTTAAGCTCCTTATCTCACTTAACCTCACAGCTAGCTCATGCTGCAGGTAGTATGCCCACTTCAGAAGGGAGGGAAACTGGCCAGCCTCACAAGGCCTCCTTTCCTTTGGGTTCAGCTACTCCCATCTTTAAAGATCCAAATAACCAGTTTCTAAACAGTTACCAAATGGGGCTTAGTATTACTCACATACACATACACTGGCTGTGGTTGTGAAGTAGAGAGCTTCCATTTCAAAGAAAAACCATCAGTATCTCAAGCTTATGAAACAAAGAACAAACAGTCTATGAATTCCCTACACACAGGGCTAATCTCTTCACAGCCCCTTTCTTATTCCCTGCTAGAAAATCCTCCCTGTTAGAAATTTCTGCTTTTTTTTTTATTGTTTGTTGTTGTTTGAAATTTGGTCTCAGTATTTCATCCAGGCTTCTCTTTAACTCCTGAACTTGGGCAACCCTCCTGCCTCAGTCTCCAGAGTACCTGGGACTACAGACTCATCATCCTGCCCAGCTAACATTTTTCAGTGTGGCTTTGAGTGATAATTGTATGGCTTCCTCAACTCATCGAGGGCAGGGGCCTTGTCTGCCTGGTTCATATCTGGCTAGTGTCCCCACAGTTACCATACTGCTTAGTAAGTACTAGAGGCTAGTCTTTAATGAATTACTAGAGTGTAGCTTGCAATGTCTTTGTAGTCTTGAAAATGTCTGGCAAGACCAGCATATTCTCTCCCTTCTTATGGCTGAAATAGACAATAGTTTCTGTTGGGTAAATGTTAGTGATAGACCAGGCATTGAGAGCTTTCTGCCCAAGCAGTAAATTCCATGAACCAGGGACTTCTTTGATAACCACAAGTTTTTAGAGAAGGGATACAAACATTCAGTAACTTGCTCAAAATTTTAAGAGTAAAAATCTGGGGTGTTGCTCAGTAGTAGCGCACTTGCCAAGCATGCTTAAAGAACTAGGTGTAATTGCTGGAACTACTAATAATAACACCAAAAATAGCAATTAATAATCATAATTAAAGTCAAGTGTGGTGGCATACATTTGTAATCCCAGCGCTGGGGAACTAGGAGCAAGATGATCTTCCTTTCCTAAGAATGCTGTTGCCCAACAGAACATGTCGGCGAGCTAGACAGTGAAAACTAGCTATCTGGATTTGTTGTTTTGATTCGAAATATTATGAGGAAAGGCCATGTGTCAGACCTTCCATCAGGCTCCAGAAAAAGAATGATGAGTATCACAAGATGTTTTGGTACCTCACAGTGCTCACAGGCAAAGATGCTCAGAAGTCAAAGGCAATAGATAAAATAACTGTGACTTGCATGAACTCAGGCTTGAGTCAGAGCCTACTGACTAGAATCAGGGGACCTACTTAAGAAGGGGTAGTCTGATGAAATAGACATGTAAATCAAGACAGGAAGAATGAGTAAGATCTGGCCTCATAAGCCAAGGATGGAAGGAGAGCTCTAAGAGCAGAGGAAACAATCCAGAAGACAGAGGGCAGAAAAGATAGGAGAAAGCCTCTACAAGAAACTAGAAAGGCATGCAGGGGAGAGTTGAGACGTCTCCATGACTGACCAAAGCATTGAGAATAAATGGCTGTTGAATGTCCAGCAATTAATAAGATACCTATATCACCCCCTCCAAGGGTCAAAGAACATCGAGGAAGAAGGGGCAGAAAAAAATGTAAGAGCTGCAGGAAGGGGATGGGGATAGGTGTGGAATGCTGACTTCCATGCACAACAGGGCTGTTGCACTCTGGACTTGCACAGACTGGGCAGGTAAACACTTTGTCAAGGAAATGGGAGGGGCTCATGGGGCTCCACTTTTCCATAAGAATTTGTACACACTCAACAGTTGATGAGGGAGGGATATATTGTTCAGTGGCATAGCAACTGGTAAGGTGTCTGTGTTCCTGCAAGCAACCCTCACCCATGCTCCTAAAAACAACCACACTGAAACCCAGTGATTCACACACAAAAAGAAGAAGGTATGAAAGTAGAAGTGGGACTACTTGGGAGAAGGAGGGGGATCAGTGGGAATGGAAGGGAGATAAGAGGGGGAGCAGTGAGTATCATGGAAATGCATGATGTGCACATACCCATAACTATGTATAATTCATATATGGTAATAAAAAACATTTAAGCTGAGTTTCAAGCTGGGACTAGTGGCATAGGCTTCACAGGAGGCTAACACAGGAAGATGACATGTTCAAGGTCAAGCTGGGCTACAGGAGCTACTTCAAGACCAGCCTAGATGATATCATAAGACCCTGTCTCACAATGAAAACAAAGGAGTAACAAAAAGGAGGGGTGGGGCTGAGTATAGCTTAGTAGTAAAACATTTGCCTAGCGTGCACAAAGCCCTGGGTTCAGTTCCCAGGAGAGGAGGAAAAGAAAAAGAAACAAAGACCCCCCCAAGGGCAATGAAGCAAAGAGAGGGTGTACAGCTGAGGTCACATTGGGTTCATGTGTCTATTCTCCATTCTCACAGAGTTAGAATTATCAGATATCAAGAACTTTCCAGAAAAATTACTGCAGAGTAACATTGGGAATGATTGTAAGAGGGAACTTGGGCAAGGAGACTATGGAACATAAAGAGTAGATCTGGAGCTGAGCAGGTGGCCCAGTGGATGAAGGGCCTGAATTCAGATCCTCAGAATGCACGTAAAACCAGTCATGGTAGCTTGCCTCTGTATTCCCAGTGTTCCTACATCAAGATGGGCAGGAGAGACAGTAGAATCCCAAGTTCACAGGCCAGGTAACCTGATGTACACAGCAGCCAACAGGAAGAGCCCCAGTCTCAAAACAAGGTAGAAGGCAAGAATTGACATCCAAGTTTGGCCTCGGAACTCCACATGCACATAATGGCATGTATCTAACCACACACACACACACACACACACACACACAACATACACACGCAGATTTTTTAATGTATGTTTAATCACTCATTTGTTTTCATCTTTGTCAACCAGTGTGCATCATCACAATACTCATTAAAAACTGAGGCTATTAAACACTTTATGAGACTCTCCTGAGAGCTTTACATGAATCAACTTATTTAATGTAGAAGGGCCAGGAGGCTAAAATTAAAAAAAAAAAAAAACCTCACAATGTCTTCCATCATTAATATTTTGTGTTTAGGGGCCAATTTGTTTGAAGGTGACTATAGAAATTTCACAATAAATGAATGAATTCACAAACAAGAAAATTAATGAGCTATGGACACAGTGGAATTAGATACACAGCTTAGAAACACAATTTCCCTATTATCTTGATCAGTACCCAACATTTTTCTAAGTTGGAATCAAGGGAGCTCCCTGGTACTAATGTATCAAACAGGATATCACATTTAGCTCTTTGCTTCTAGAAGGCAGGTTAAAGTAGCTCTGGTAAAGCTTGATCAGTACCCTATCTTTTGCTTGGTTTCGCAGCCTCCACCACACGTTGCCCTTGAAAGCAGTTACCTTATTATGTTCCTCTCTGAGTCTTGGTTTTTCTGATTTGTACAATGAGGTTAAAGTTACTCTTAATCCACCCCCCAAAGTGGTTAACACAGAGCCTCATGCAGCATTAGTGAATGTGAACTATTACATTAGTATATTACTATTAATATAGTTCCTCTCTCCTCTCCTCCCTATGTTTCAGCCATACTAAGTTTTATTTGGAAGCCTCCACGGTGCTTTTCCAGCTCTGCCTTTGCTGTCTCCCCACCAGGCCCACTCTTCCTCCTTCTCCTTGCAGGCCTGCCTCTTCCTCGGGTCTGAAGGTGTCAGTCCAACTTCTCCAGCCTCACAGAGCTCCCTTCCTCCACTCCATTTTTCTTGCTCTAAGAATTTGCTCTACTGATCTTGTTTACTGGCATATTTGCTTCTTTATTTTAAGTCTCTGTCAGAATGTAAACTGCATGAGAGCAGGGGGCAGTGTCTATCATATAGGTGTTTAACAAAGAGTTGAGTTGGACATGGTGGTAAATGACTACAATCCCAGTGCTAAGGAAGAAGAGGCAGGTAGACCTCTGTGAGTCTGAGGCCCAGCCAGATCTATATAGTAAGTACCAGGCCAGCCAAGGCTTTATAGTGATACCCTGTCTCAAAAGAAAAAAACAAAACAAAACAAAAAAAAGAGTTGTTGAATGTATGAATGAATGAATGAATGAATGCCCATCCATCTAAGACAGTGGTTGTTAATCAAGCGACCCCTCAAAATGACCTGGTAGCTGGATGTGATAGCATGTACCTGTAATCCCTGCAAGAGGCAGAGGCAGAAGGATCATAAGTTCAAGACCAGTCTGGACTACATAGAGGGACTCTGTCTCAAACAAACAAAAAATACTGGGGGATCCTGATTTAATAGCTCTTGAGTGTGATAATTATAGGAGTATTTTAAAGTACCCCCACCCCCAAGTAATTCTCAAGAGTGGTCAGAGTTAGAAATTAGCAGTAGAGGGAATGTAAATACAGCAGTAGAGAACATCATCTCCTGTCTCGATGGCAGTGAGACCATAGAAGGCACTGTCCCATCCAGGTGCAACATGAGCTGTAGCAAGAGCTCTGCTCTAAAGCAAAGGGAAATGAATTTTGCATTTTACTGGCGTGTGCAGTGCAGTATGTTTACCATTTGGTATAAAGTATCCAGGATTCCTAGAAATTAGATACACTATTCTGGTGTCTCTTCTTTGCGATGTGCTATCAGGAACTCCTGGACCCTCTGACAGGAAGCCAGGAGTTACCAATGCATGACCCCACAACAGGCTTGCTGATCTCTGCTGCAGCCTTCCTGAGGCTCAGCATAGAACAGTCATCCCAACTTCTGGCTCCTGACCAACTTTCCTTCCCTGGGTATGCATATCACGTGTCCATCCATGGAAGGGGAATATAAATAAGCTGGAAGTGACTATATGTAGAGACCATGACATCATTAGATTACTACAGGAGAGAAACCTTGGCCTGTGTTTCTATTCAAGTGTGACCTTTACAAGTTCAAGGCACCTGACCAAGCTCTAGATGCTGTGATGACTATTACCTTTTTCTTTCAAGAACCCAAAGGAAAGAGAAAGGCAATAGGGGGTTCTTGAGTGCCTTACAAAGTGTATGATGGACACACACTTGTTCTACAGCCTGGTAAAGGTGCATTGGCCTCCCAGAGGAAAATAAAAAACTGAGAAGAAACTAAAAGTCTTTCTTTTAACATATTTTGTGAGATGAATGAGATTCAACTGGTTACTTAGCACTTTCAAAGAAGAGCAGTACATTTATTATCACTTTGGGTTAGGATTAAGGAAAGAGTGATTGGTTTGTGAAATTATGAAATCAATAACTTAGAAAGAAACTCCAGGCAACGTCCAAGCTCCATAAATATCAGTTAAAAGATAATGGACAGGGAGGCAGAGACAGGCAGATCCCCAGGGCTCACTGAAAAACTGGTCTAGACTACTTGGTGAGCTACAGGCTAATAAGAGACCCTGTCTTAAAGAAAAAGTAGATGGCACCTGAGAAACAACACCTGAAATTGTCTTCTAGCCTCCACATACACATGTACACATGCACTTGCGTGCACACACACACACACACACAATAGCTAGGCATGAGGGCATATACCTATAATCCTAATACTCAGAAGGCAGAGACAGGAGAATCAGGAGTTCAAGGCCAGCTTGGGCAATACAGGGAAGCCATTGCAGTAAGTAAATAATGATTCCCCACAAATATAATGATCGTACAGTATTAGAAAGTCTGTCAATACAATTCAGTATCTTACATCATAAATGGAAAAGGAACATGGAAACAAGACAGAGCACAAGAAGCAAGCACTCGTTTGGAAGGTTGTCCACTCCAGGTTAAGTGGAAGCCAGCAAGTTTCAGAACAAGAATAGTATGATATTTTTCATATTTTTAAAATAAAGAGGAAAAACAAAACAGTAACGATTAACCTATGTATGTGTATATGTGTGCAAACACACATGCATATACACTTAAGCAAGTTATATAGATTTTGAGGAATTGCTTTAATTTCTTGTGGCTCAATTTTCCCGCCAGTAAAACAGAAATGATAACCCCCCTCCTTCCCTCAGAGAGCTGTCATGAGGGTTGAGATAACCAACCCTTGAAAAGTATTTAACACAATGCCTGGTATATAAGAAGTGTTCCAGGCTGAAGAGATGGCTCAGTGGTTAATAGCACATGTTTTTCTTGTAGAGGGCCCAAGTTCAGTTCCCAGCACCCACATCAAGTGGCTTACAACCACCTATAACTCCAGCTCCAGGGGATTCTCTTCTGGCCTCCTCAGTTACCTGTACTCACATATGAACATACCCACACACATAGACACATAACAAAAAATATATATTTTTTTAAAGAAAAAGAAATGTTCCACAAATGTCAGTATCATTACTATTTTGTCATAGAAAAAGTCAGAAGCTGTATCAGCCAGCTTTCCATTACTGTAACAAAATACCTCAAACAAGTTTAAAAAAGAAAATGTTTATTTTGGCTCATAGTTCTAGAGGTTTAAGTCCATGGTCATTTGGTCCCATGACTTTTGAGCCTGTTATGAGCCAACTACTTGATGATGGCAGGAACACAAAGTAGAGGAAAGCCACTCACCTCATGGCAACTGGGAAGCCAGAGAGACAGAGGTTGGAAGAGACTGGAGTCCACAATTTCCTCTAAAGTCATGTCCTCAATGACCTAAAGCCTCCCAATGGACTCTCAAAGGTTCCACCATCTGCCAATAGCCCCACAGCCTGAGGACCAAGCCTGCAACACATGGGAACATTCTAGATCTGAACTGTAGCAGGGACCAAAACATCTACAGAGGGAGAAGACAGGGGGAGGAAAGGAGGAAGGGGCGTGAACAGAAGGAAGAAGGGAAGGAAGGGAAAGGAAATGAGGGGAGGGGCGAGAAGGAAAGGAGAAGGAGAAGGAGAGAAAGGGAACAAGGGAAAAGAGGGGAAAAGAACAGCATGATTTGCATTAATCTATTCATGGCAAGAAATAAAACAGCCTGTAATAAGAGTTTATAGTATCCAGAAGGAAGCAGTCTCTGCTTTGACATCAACCTTGCCAAAGGCCAGGATAAAATGATCTTTGAAGAGATTTGTGGGAAAGAGATTTGTGGGAAATGCTCAGGGCTTTTGCTAGTGAGGGATCGGGATTAAACACGCTGACTCTTGTTATTCTGGGTTTATCTCGGGGTGCAATTTGCTATTTCTTTCTCCTAACCATGATCCATGACATGCTGAGTCATTATGGAAGCTGGGGAAGTATCATAGTCTTGTCATAAAATTTGTGGATGAAATATCAAGATGCACCAAGCTGTTAAAACTGAGAAATAAGCCTAAAGAAAGAGTGTGGTTTTGCATGTTTTGTAGCATTTAAATGCTTGGCATGTATCCAAATTTTGTTCATAATTTTTAAATGATTTTTACTTTTATTTATGTGTCTGTGTGAGTATATGCCACGTGTGTGGGGATTGCCTATTTAGGCCACAAGAAGGGATTAGATCCCAGGAGCTGGAGTTGCAGGCCTTTGTGAGCCACTTGATTTAGGTGCTGGGAACTGAACTCAGGTCCTCAGAAAGAGCAGCAAGCACCTTAACCACTAAACTATCTCTGCAGCCCCGTGTTTGTAATTTTTAAAAGAATAAGCAAGTTGGGTGTGGTGGTACATGCCTTTAGTCCCAGCACTCAGGAGGCAGAGGCAGGTGGATCTCTCTGAGTTCGAAGCCACCTAGGGGCTACATGCCTTTAGTCCCAGCACTCAGGAGGCAGAGGCAGGTGGATCTCTCTGAGTTCCAGGCCACCTAGGGCTACAGGGAGACCCTGTCAACAAACAAACAAAAAAGAAGCAGCAAGATCGTATAAACTGGGCAGGGATTCATTCTAGTTCTTTCACACCAGATGCAATCCTTTGTGTTCTGAACTCTTCAGAAAAAGATTTGCAAAACATGGATTTTCTCTGAAACACATTTCCACCACTTTAGTCTATCACTTCTGCCTAGAGACTCAGTCTGACATTCTAATTGGAAGAGGAAAAGAAGTACAGCCAAGGGTTGGGAATGAGCTGGAAGAATACTGGAGGCTGTGGGTTACAGCTCCAGCACTGGGCAGGAAGAGGAGGATGCCTTTCATCTCATTGTGAGTTCTCCACTGTTAATGGTTTAAATGTGAAAGTCCCCCACACCGACATGTGTTTGAAATCTTGGCCGCCAGCTGGTGGAACTGTTTTAAGAGGTGGTGGAATTTTCCAGATGAGGGGCCTCACTGGCAGAGGTCAGTCTCTCTGTTTGCTGGTCTTCTACCACGATGTGAACAAGCTACCAGCCCACATTACTGCCATTACATAGAGAGCAGCTCCAGCCTCCATGCCTTCCTTGCCAGACTGGACTGGACCCTCTGAAGTCATGAACCCAAATAAACCTCTCCTCTTTAAGCTGCTTCTGTCAGGCATTTGTCACAGCAATGAGAAATTCATGCATTGACCCTTAAGCTGAGACACACCCCCTCACCATAATAGAAATCCCTTAGAATGGAATCTGGGAATGTGAAAGTCTTCTACCCTGTTCCCTCCCTCATATCTTTGCATGCATTCAGCAGATTTACCTGGCGGGAACCAGAGGAGGGAACAGAGCAGGAGTCCCATGTACTGAGAGGAAAACCCTAGCTTGGCACTGAAAGAGGTATTTCATTTTTTCAAGTCAACAGCAGCCCCATTCAGGATCTCCCTTATAAGCCCTGGAAAGAGGGTGGTTGTCAGGGAGAGGGATCACATGCAAGATACCAGGCTGGCTTCAGATGATGAAGGTGAGGTAGGATGCATCCATGGTTTATACTCACACTCCTCATGTGGGTGGTCAGTGTGGTTTCACTGACCTACATCAAACAAGCCAGATGGCCAGAGACCCTTATTTGTTATTTTTATTTTATGGATATGAGCATATTACCTACATGTATGTAAGCATACCTGTGCCATGAAATGCCTACAGAGGTCAGAAGAGGACATTGGATCCTCTGAAACTGTAGTTATGAATGGTTGTTATCCAGCACATGAGTGCTAGAATTGAACTTGCCTCTGCAAGAATAGCCAGTGCTCTTAACCACTAAGGCATCTCTCCAGCAAGACCCTTATCTCTCATCTGAGCCCTAATGATAGGGATGTCCTTCGATTTCACAGGCTGGCTATTCTCCCCACTTTTTTGATCACATGGAAGTTTTCTTTCCAGTCAAGAGTTAACATTATTTTGGGGTGAGGGGGGTCTCATTATTCCTCCTTTTGTTATTCAAACCATCTCTATGATTAGTCTCTAAATTGTGTTTTCTAAGGGAATATAAAAGAATAATGATTCATCTGGAAGGGTCTGAATCTTCCTAATTCTAAACTAAGTTACAAACGCTGAATTTGAATTCCTAATGTTCTATACAATGACTTTGACTGTAAAGCATCTAAAACAACTTCTTAAACTTGGGTCCTCAAAGATTCTGATCATTGAGATGGTCAGAGGCAGAGATTACTCTCTCACACCCCCACCCATCAAAAGATCTCAGCTTTAAAATAAGGACCAGGCCAGGCATGGTGGCACACACCTTTAATCCCAGCACTTGGGAGGCAGAGGCAGGCGGATCTCTGTGAGTTCAAGGCCAGCCTCTTCTACATAGTGAGTTCCAGGACAGCTGGGGCTACAGGGAGACTCTGTCTCAAAAAGATTTAAAATAAAACTAAAATAAAATAAAATAAGAACCAGACAGGTAGTAGCAATCAAATCACAGTAAAAGCTGGCGTTCACTGAACATATACTATGTGCTAGGTCAATGCTAACCACATTACATGCTTTAATTCTTTGAAATCTCCAATGTAAAGATGCTGTTACCATTGTCCCCAATTCCCAGATGAGGGCAATGGGCCTTGGAAAGGTTGGTGACTTGATGTGGTTATCACAGCTATCAGACAGAATTTGATCTAGGGTCTCTGGGTTGAGATCCCACTCTTTGTTACATATTCCATTAGAATAAATTTAAAGGTAATGATAATCCTGACCTTGGAAAAACTCAAGTGTACCCATCTAGACCAAAAGTTGTCAATCTAGTAGAGCTTTAATGATACAGAAATAACCCAAGAGTTCATGGATGGATGAATGGATACACAAAATATAAGGTAGCCACATTTGTATGAAAAAGGAAAGGAAATTCAGAGTCATAGAGAAACACTGAAGACATTAGGCTAAGAAAAAAGAAGCCAGTCACCAGAGGACAGACATTCTATGCCTCTACTCACCTATGATACAACACTGAAATTCCATAGCATCAAAAAGTGGAAGGGTGGTTGCCAGGGGTTGAGAAGAGGACAGTTTGAATAGTTTGCATTTAGCAGGTATGGAGAGCCACTTTGGAAAAATAATGAAAACATTCTGGAGATGGATGGTGGGGACTGCACACCAATGTGAATGTACTTAAGGCCACTGAACCGCACATTTTAAATAGATAAAATGATACATTTTATGAATAAAAAAATCAACACATACCCAAAATATGCCTAGTCCCCACACTAGTTAAATGAAGTTCTCCCCAGGATGGAACTCAGATATCTATTTTTTAAACTATACATACTGTTCTAGTAGGTTCCTAGGGTTAAGAACTTCAGGATCAGAAATCACGAACTCTGGAACTCACTTTGGCAAAGTCCTTGATACTATCATACATTCCCACTTTCTCCTGCACACAAGAAAACTGAAAGTCAATCCTCATCCCAACCTATTGCCAACTAAGACAGCCCAGGTTCAAGAATCAGTGAAGGGTTCCAGAAGCCATAGATTCTGTAGTTTAACCAGGTATTCCTCCAGCTTGGAATTGTCTGCATAATTGTCTATGTAATATCTTTAAAACTCCAGGTACAATTATTACCAAAGTACTTTAGAATCCAGAACAGAGGTTCCCAGTGAAATATTCATCCATCACACTTGGACCCTTAAAAACACATACCAGTCTTCTTGGGCTACTGTACAATTTTTAGGTGATCCTTAGCAGGAGAGGACAAAGATGATTTATTCAAAAAGAAAAGAACAGCTTCTGGCTTTCAGCTCAGCAGCAAGGATTCTCTGAGTACTTGGCACTGAGCTACTTTGGGAAACCCCAAGATACCTTCAATAAACTCACATTCTGCAGGGAAACAGGTATGTTCATTCAGTCATTCAGTCCACACCTATTTCTTGTGCTCCTGAAATCTTCCAGACAACTACTCAAATTACTAGCAACAAAGATAATATCTAACAGGTTTAGCCTGACATGGAATGGGAAAGGATGCTCAGCTGAGCCCAGCAGTAACCCTTAGCATGCCAGATCATGGAAAAGTAGTGAATGAAACAGAAGAGGACACAGGATGGCCAGAGCATTGAGGAAAGAGGAAAAAGCCTCAGGATAGCTGTTTATCATCCAGTACAGCATTTTAATACCTTGGAAACATATGTCTATGGGTACAAGTTAAATGATGGTCTTGGCTTGGGTTTAGAGATGAACAAGTGAGCCAAAGTCCTTGACCTCATGGGCCAACCTTCTAGTGCAAGAGTGGCTGAACTTTTCATAACCAAACAGCAAATAGCTTGGACTTTGAAGACCCTGAAGTCTCTGTCCAAAGTACTTAACTCTGTTATTCTAACAGCCACATGCAATAGTAAATAAATGAGTGTTGCTTTGTTCCTGCACTGAGAACTGAATGGCGATCCTGCTCATGTAGTCACTATATGGGAGGGAGAGACAAAATCAGTCCTTTTAACATGCTGTAATAAATGCTAAGACAGAAGTAAGCGGGAAATACAGAAGCCTCTGGACTTGAGGGATGACTTCCTGGAGGAGGTAATAACCATGCGCTTGCTCAACAGCCAGCCATGAGGTGAGCAGTCACCAGCAGCCCCTTAGAGCTGTTTCATCAGGACAGCCTGAGAACACTCATGCCTTTCTTTGTGGGTTGTCTGTGGTCACCAGCTCTTCCCTTGTGTCCCCTAGTCTCTGAACAGCTACAACGATGGAGACTACGAAGGAGCCAAGCGGCTGGGGCGGAATGCCAAGTGGGTAGCCATCGCCTCCATCATCATTGGCCTCATTATCATTGGCGTTTCTTGTGCAGTGCACTTTGCCAGGAAGTAAGTAGCCTTTCTGAATTCTTCACAATATTAAGTGCTTTTCCTAAATACCCACTGGAAACTGTTAGAATAAATCAGGACATGCTTAGTGATAATTTGCAACAATGGGATCATCATGTTTTCTTCACATTACAAGGACCATGTACAGACACTGCAAAGTCTCTCTTCCATAGAGTTCAGGGACCCAGGCTATATGTAACTCCACATCTATATCTAGCTTTTCTAACTAGGGCAGGAGAGTATGGATTCAGTTTGTCATGACTATGCGCATCTTGAGTTGTACTGATATGCTTGTTTCAAGAACGACCCTAATCACTTTTTCCTGCTTGAATTCTCATCAAACTCCAAATAGACAAAACCCTTAAAGTGTTACATGGAACTTTACAATCAGACCCTGGTTCCAGGGATACATCTGACCCTTCGATATTATTGAAGATAAACCACGGACACCCAGCCAGGATGGAGTCACTTTTGTCCTAATCCATAAATATGCCCTTCTTTCTGCCCCAAGTTCGTGGGATCCAACTGTTTGTGCTGCTGCCCAAAACCAAGCTTTCATTAGCAAGTCCCCCCTATACATTGAACAGTTTGTGCAATCCTAGATCTGGCACATTGAGGCCAATCCTCACACACTAAAACTGGTTTGCTCTGGAATAAACATTTTCCATAAAGGGCCCGATAGTAAATATTCTAGACTTTGCACGCCATATGGTCTCTATCATTACCTCTGTGACAACTACTAAGCTCTGCTTCTTGGACACAACAGCAGCCATAGGCAATGTGTAAACAATCAGGTATGGCTGTCATTCACCAGCCTCTGATCTAGAACGGGAAGTATCTTTAGGCTGTCAGGGAATGGGTAAGATCAAAGAACCTAATGTAGACTTTTCATTGCCTAAACAAATACCACAAATGCCACTTAGGCTCGCAATTAAATGAGTAAAGCCAGTCACATGATCCCATCTGATCATCAGAGGGTGTGTAACATGAGGGCATTAATGGAATATTTAGGATTGTTCTAATAGTCACCTTACTATCGATCAGCAAATTATTTCCTGCATTAAGCTAGCCTTGATGTTCTTAGATTAAGGACAGAAGAGCTGCTTTCAGCATCACCCATGAGCTCTCATCTCGTGGGTGAGATGAGATGGACGTTCTTGATGTTTCTCTCTAGATTGGGACACAAGTTTTCTGATTTCTCTAATAAACTGAGAATGCCACCTGCGAGAATGGCACCTTGAGAAAGGACAAGGTGATATGATACACATCCCAGGCCCAGAAATGACAAGCCCCAAACCAGTTTTTATATAAACTTTTTATATAAACTCAGTGAGAGTTAATGCTGAGAAATCCTTTCACTTTTCTGCCAGGACAGCCTAGCTTTCCAACAGCCTTGACCAAAGCATGTTGCGCTTGAGCTGATTAGGCCAATCTTTTCTTGGCTTAGTTGACCAAAGAGACTCATATGGGTGGATGAGGAAAGAATCAGATACCCTTCATCCTGTTAGATCAGCTGGCCCAATCTTGGCAACCAAGAGGGCAGCGGATATCACAGGAGATCAACTTCCTGTAGGACAAGCCAGAGCCACAAGCAGTGAGGAGCAAGTGGATATAAGGGCTCATGTCCTAACAGGAAGTATCCCAAACGGAAAGCAGGTGGCAGTATAAAAAGAAGGGAGAAAAGGACACAAAAAAGATCATTTTGTTGCTTTTATGACATTGATGTCAATATCATCAAATTGATAGGGAATGGGGGAAAAATGAGAATATTGGAGAATAGATATGAAAACCCCTGACTTCATTTTTTAAAGAAGGTATAATATGCTTAAGTATATGCATGTGATATGCCTGTGTGTGTGTGCGTGCACGCGTGCGCGTGCACGCACACACACAAGGGACCATGGAATATGGTAATGGTATAGACTCGGTACTAGATTACCTGGGCCCAGGTCCTCCTTTACTTACCTCAAGCCAATTGTTTAACCTCAAATATTTTTCATCATCTGTAAAATGGGGGATTATAGCAATTGTTATTTCATAAAGCTCTTGGTAAAGTTAAGTAGGTGACCCAGAAAAGGTGTGCAGTTAGGTAACTGTTTCTTAGTCAGTGCAGTAAAACTGCAGACCACTTACTGATACTATTATTACTATCATCATAACAAACTATAATAAGGATCCCTGAAAGTATATTCTATTCTTTCTATCATTCTAAGCACTGCGGGAGAGGACCACAGATTTTAAAATGCCACTAAAGAAAAGTCAAGACTTTGTATCCATGAGCCAAGCTCAACGGGCAGTTTTCTAAGAAAGGAGGACTTGCGGAAATACACACTGCCCAGATTAGCACTAGAGCTAAGCAGGTTATAATACTTGCAGATGACATTGGCATAAACTTTGTCTCATACCAGGCATCATTCAGAGTTCTCACATGACGAGTCCTCAGTGGACCTTCCAAGCAACTCAAGAGGCAGATATGATTATCCCATGTTGTAGATAAGAAGACTGAGGTTCAGACAGGCAAAGTGATTTGTCTACAGTTTTATAGATAGTTGGTAGAAAAGATAAGATTTACGTGTGGTTCTTTGTGCTGGGTTGGTGGT
This sequence comes from Nannospalax galili, assembly GCF_000622305.1. NCBI lineage: Eukaryota > Metazoa > Chordata > Mammalia > Rodentia > Spalacidae > Nannospalax > Nannospalax galili. Next base: position 330,470 of record NW_008360306.1, on the reverse strand, counting down.
GTGTGTGTGTGGTGTGTGTGGTGTGTGTGTGTGTGTGTGTGTGTGTGTGTGTGTGTGTGTGTGTACTCGCAGATACATTTACCCATGCAGGTCATGTGGAGGCCAAAGGTTGATTTGTAATGTGTCCCTCACTAGCTTCTCTACCTTGTTTTTGAGACAGGATCTGTCACTGAACCTGGAGCTCACTCTTTCAGCTACGCTAGCTGACCAACAAGCTCTTGGGATCTGCCTGTCTCTACACCCAGCACTGGGATTACAGTCTCAAGATGCCACACCTGGCTTTTGTGTTAGTGCTGGAAGCCTGAACTCAGGTCCTCATGCTTTCACAGCAAGCACTTTTCTCACTGATCCATCCCCCCATCCCCTGTGCTAGGTTATTAACCACAACTTCACGCTGTTTTGCCATGGATGCATCCCTTCTGTTATACCCAGTAACGAGTATAAACAGCTCTTACCTTATGGCTAACTCCAGTATTCATTAATGGTGCGCAAGTCAGGGATGGGGGTATGATGTGATAAGGTTTCAAAATGTGAGCCAAGGCTCATAGAGTCAAAAGTCTTCAGGGCTCAGGCAGGAAACACATATATTAATATAGCAGCCTAGTTAGGGAGCAATAGGAAGCGGTGGGGACTGTGGTGAACAGTTACTGTGGTGAACAGCAACCACCCCTCAGGATGTTGAGCCCATTTTTAAAAAGGTGTTAGAAATCTGGTTTTTACGTAAAGTCACTGGTCTTTTAGATGTTGACAGTCATACTATTAAAACACATTGTAAGCCCCAAAAATAAAAGAGAAAATGATAATCATGTCTGCAGCCTGGGTACTGTCTACTTTCCAATCTAAAGTGGACATTTGGTTTTCAAAGATCAGACTGCTGGGGCTGGAGAGATGGCTCAGCAGTTAAGAGCACATACTGCCCATGCAGAGAACCAGAGCACCTACATTAGGTGGCTCACAACCACCTGCAACTCCAGCTCCAGGAGATCCAACACTTCTGGACCCCGGAAACACCTGCACTCACATGTGCACACACACACAAACACACACAAATTAAAAATTAAATGAATCTTTGAAAAAACAAGTTTGCCCCAAGGTATCACCCAAATTTTTTAAAAGGGGAGGGGACCTGGAAGCCCTCATATATGGGGGCTTTCTCTATTCTTAACATAAATGTTTCTATCTAGAGACTAGGCACTAGTGCGTACATGCTTATGGTTGAAACTTTCTCAGCAGGAATAAAAGCAATGAGTTAGGGATCACCTCCCCATTGTCTCTTCCTAAGGGATTGTGTCTCACAGTGGCTAGAACCTGGATTCAGACACTGATTTTACCAGGATTCGAATCCTTGTTCTAACACACAGACCATCTGGGAAAGCTGTTAAATTCTTTATGACTCCATTTCCCTATCTATGAACTATAGAATTATTTTCCTATCTATAAGATCACATTCCTTTTAGATATCTTTCTCTCCATATTATCAAAAGAAATATTTAGAAAATTTATTCAGAGTTATAATTCCATGGAGAAACTAAAATTTAGTAGCTGAGCATGGCAGTGCACTTGGGAGATGGAGGCAGGAGACTATGTTTGAGGAGAGTCTGGGTTGCATACTGAGACCCTGCCTCAAATACATAATAATAAATTAAATAAATAAATACTTTGTCATGTGAGAGAGAGTGCAAGAGCAAGGGAGAAAGAGGGAGAGGGAAGGAGAGAGAGAGAGAGAGAGAGAGAGAGAGAGAGAGAGAGAGACCCACAGAGAAAAAAGCCAATTCTACCACCCATTAAATGGAATACTATAGCCAATTTCTCAGTAATCCCCTGAAATAAAATTTTCCAGCCCTACTTTACTACAGGAATTAAATGGCGATTTGGAACTATTAAGATAGAAGTTCCCAAACTTTGGACCACCTAAGATTACCTGGGGACGCTTAAAGGCATTCTCATCCAAGCCCCACCTCCAAAGATTCCAACTAAAGCAGATGTAAATCTAGGGATCTGCGTTTTTCAGCCCCCTGAAGATGCAGCTCCTGGTGCTTAGCAGAGCTCTCTGCGTAACCCTGGCAACCCTTCCCTCTAAAGTCCAAAAGGAAGAACATACTGAGGTAGCTGTTCACAGAGTGGTCAGTTTTCATTTACATCAGCAAACTCGCTGTCTTATTTTGTTCTGTCCAAGTCAATGCCAAGGCAAGGAATAGAGTTACTACCTCTAGATTTACTAGGCCCTTCATGGATGAGCTCAGAAAATCAAACTACAAAGGACACCAAGCCTGAAGATGAGACAAGAAAGCCAGGAATGTGGGAGTTTTCTGAGTTTAATTCAAAAATAGTGACTGAAGGAAACAACTGCCCTATTAAAAACTGTAAAGTCTTTGCTTTTAAAATCAAACAAAAAATCAGTATTGGTAGCTAGAATGGTAGTATACAACCCCAACACATGGGAGGTAGAAGCAGAGGGATCAAGAGTTCAAGGCCAGGGGCTGGAAAGGTGGCTCAGCAGTTAAGAACACTGGATGATCTTGCCGAGGACCTGGGTTCAGTTCCCAACACCCACATGGAGGCCAACAACTATCCACAACTCCAGTTCCAGGGGATACAATGTCCTTTTCTTGCCCCCCTCACACTGTACACATGTGGTACACTTACAGGCAAGAAAAACACTTATTCATGTAAAATAAATAATAAATAAAACATTTACTTTAAAAAAGTTCAAAGTCATCCTCAGTTATATAACAAATTTAAGACTAGTCTGAGCTACATGGGATCCTAGTTAAATTTTTTTTTACAAAGTGAAAAGTTAGTCTTAGGCCAGGGGTATATTTCAGAGGGAAAGTAACCACTTAGCATGAGTAGTGCCCCAGATTTAATCCCCATCACTACAAAAGTAAATAAAGGGCTGGAGAGATGGCTCAGTGGTAAGAGCACTGACTGCTCTTGCAGAGGACCCAGATACAATTCCCAGCACCCACATGATGACTAACAACTGTCTATAACTCCAGTTCCAGGGGATCCAACACCATTTTCTGACCTCTGTGGGCATTGCATGACATGAGTGCACTTACATACATGCAGGCAATACATTCATACACATAAAATTAAATAAATAAAAATAAATAAATAAATAAATAAAACAATTTTTAAAATAGTCTTTATCCTCATCAAGAAAATGAAAACCAAAATAGATACTAGAACTCAAATGGCTGAAGTCTCCAGCACTGTATCTTCTTTAAATGGTTCCAAACCATAATGTTCTTTATCCAAACACATAAGAAGTTCTTCTTCATCTAATTCTACAGGATATCCACATGGTGGTTGAAAAAAATGAGGCTTCATGTCATCAAATTCACAGTATCTAAGAATTGTCCAACTGCATATTCAGCAGCTTTGGAAAGAATGCTATCTTGACAGAGTGTTCAGATCCAAAAAGATTCAAAAACTTTCAGTCTCTCAAAGTCAGGCCCTTCTCTGCCCTCGAGTTACTAGGGAAAGTGGAGAGATGAATCATACAGATGAAATGTTAAATGCTATAGTAGTATTTCTCAGTCCCAATACATGCAAATCCCTGGGCCAAGCCAAAATGTCTGTAGGGTTTTACTTTCTGCTAAGTGCCTTGAAGAGTCAAGCAAGGTTAGGCTATACTCGATGTTCATGTTTTTCAAGCATCTCTCTCAGACCACCTGCAACAGATTCATCTGGGACACTTGTAAAAATGTAGATCCCTGGCTTTCAGTCGAGCCGTAGATCAATCTTGAAATATGCATTATTGCAAGTATCTACAGCAGGAACTAATTCTAAGTATTCTAACATGGCAGAACCACCATCCTAGACTCTTATACTTAATGAAGAACATTCCTGCCTTGTGGGCATGTGCCATAAAAAGATACCTCTAATGTAAGAGATAATGTTTTCTTTGTTTCATACATTCAACACAACAGACTTCTTTGGTTTGATGTGAGTGTGGAGAGTACCCCCACACACTAAGCAATTCTCTAGCAAATCCTAACAGGACGTCCTATAATTCAGATACCACCTATTGGGAGTTACAGTCAGATCCCACAGGCTGAGAATTCATTCACTCAAGATGCCAGTCCTAAACCTCAGATTATATGTGACCTTCTACTAGCTAGAACTCGGGGTTCCCATGATCCCCTCCTTAGATCCTACGCATTCATGTAGTTGGCTCACAGAACTCAGCATGCTATGAAATACATCACAAAGGACATAGATGAACATCTAGATGGAAGAAACACATACGTCAAGGAGCTTCCCTGCCTTCTTTGTCTGCAACACCCTCCAGGCACATGATCAACAATCCAGAAGTTTCTCAGAGCTTGTGTCTTTGAGATTTTACAGCTGTTTCGTTATGTTGGCATGAAAAATTACATTAGTAGCTGCTGGTGATCAACTCAGCTCAGCCTTCAGCCCATTTTCCCTCCTTGGAGGACTGAAAAGCTCCAATTATTTAATCACATGTTTGGTTCCCATGACATCCCATCCACCATCCAGAGGACCAACCAAGAGTTTACCTGCTAGAACAAAAGATGATCTTATTACCAAGGAAATTCCAATAAATTTAGAAGCTCTATGTCAGGAACTGGGATCAAAGAGAACAAAAGATTCTCTTAGCATACAAGAGCTTAGAACCTCTGTCTCAAGAACTTGGGGCAGAGACTAAGTATTTTATTGTATCACAGTATTACACTTGAGGCTCCTGGGAGAGGCGTCACACCTGCACAATTTTCTCCTTCCTCCTCACTGTCAGGCTTGTGGTCACTTGTCTGATGTTCCTCTTCAGTGGAACTTCCTTAGCCACAAGACCAGTTGAGCATGACAAATTTAGGCACAAAGGATACAATTGTTCTGTGCCACCAATGTGACAGTCTCAGATGACCCTGGTAGAATTGGAGAGTTTTGTCTTATTTGAAATGAGGCTCACTAGGTAATTCTCATGTGCAGACAGAGTTGGAAGCCACACATGTACAAGATTGCTCATGGCAGCTTTGTCTAAAATATGAAAACCTGGAAAGACTCTGAATGTCCATTGGCAGGCAGATTAAATAAGCAGTGGTTTATTTGCAGGAAGGAAAACCACAGAGCACCTTAAACATGGAAACATCTCTCTTACTATAGCTTTACAAAGCTCTGCATGATCTGGGTGCTACCTGCCTATCCTCATCTCCTGTTTCCTCTCCTCTTCATTCTCTACTTCAGCCAAATTGGATTATTCTTCTGTTTGAGCAACACAGGTATCTTCCCGACTCAGGATCTTTGCACTTGCTATTCCCAATGCCTGGAGTGATCTTCCACTTATTACCCACGCAGCTTGCTCCCGACTCTCCTTCAAGTGTTTGTCCTGAGACTAACCCCCAGTGGATACTGTATTAAGCATGATTCTATTAATTAAACACACACACCACCACCACCACCACCACCAATGCCAGTAACTAAAAAACATTAGGTAAGAGAAAGAGACTCAGAAATGCTCAATGCATGCCATTCCACCTGTATCACTGAGGTTTTGTACATGTGCCACATGTAAAATAAAATATATTTTTCAAACAAAAAATACATCTCAAAATCATGCCGGCCTGCTTGTCCATTTAAGCAGTTGTCTAGTCAGGGTAAGCTCCATCAAATAAGGAGACCAGCAGGCCCTGGAAGCCCATGCCAGAAATTCAGTAATTCAAATTCTCTTTCTCTCTCTCTCTCTCTCCCTCCCCCCTCCCTCCCTCTCCCACCTTTCTCTCTCTCTCTCTGTATCTGTACCACACAGTCCCTGAGGAGCAAGCAGTCAGCTGGGAGCATACAGGACAGTCGTCATCTGCACATACCCCAAAGAAGTTTCTGAGGAATGGATCCTTGATTTTAGACTGTGAGATCTTTTCCTCCAGGACTCTCCAGAGGCAGGTCCCTGGCAAATGAACAACACCAACAAAAAGTCCAAAATGTAGGAAATCAGAGCGGCACAGCCACACCCACCAAAGTCATTGATTGATGAAAAAGAAGAAAATGGTGTCTCATTGTCTCGGTTCAGCAACGTTCTTTGGTCCATTCCTCTTCTGTAGAGATGAACTCCAGAAATCTTGTAATCTTTCACTGGTGGAGGGGTCTGGATTTTCAGGGAGCAGGAGGTTTTGAGGAAGAACAGCAAATGCTGCTGTTTACAATGTCAAGTACAAACATTTGTAGCATGCATAAAGTTGTGGATTTGTGGAATTTTTTTCCTCTCATTTTTTTTCATGTTATAGGTCCTTCAATCTTAAATAACTTCTTCTCCCTCAACACCATCAGAGTTCACCCAGAACCTGGGCTTTTGTCCTGGTCTTTCCTTTCTTCGAATTCCCACCTTCTCTTGCTTGTATCTGCTTTGATGGACTTGGCCACAACCTCTTTCTCCATTCAGAGTCTGAGAATGTACATAGGGGCCAATCCTAGGCAAATGCATACCTTCCATCCCAAGTTTGGGAATGAACTGGCTATGTTTATGGACTGTGGTATTCTTTTCCACCTGTTTTTTTAACCAAATCTCAGGCAAGATTTTTTATTTTTCCTGGATGCCACCTGGAAGTGTCACCCTTGTATTTTTTTTCTGTCCAATGTCAACACCTTAGGTATGAATGCCCTGGTTCACAATGCCATTATCCCACTCGCTAGAGCATGCTGACTGAGTCTTTGAAGAGTGTGAAGTGTATCACTAGCTGGTGTACACAGGTGATTTCTAAGTAGTTCATGAATGCAAAGAACACTTTCTTTTTTTCCTATTCTTTCTTGCTCCTGATTACAGGAAGAAAACTCTGTTGAGTAGTAGTCAGTCCTTAACATCTTTTGCCACTACAGCCATTGCCTGTTATAGTAAAGAAAGAGCAACCTTGGGTCTACTATGTCTGGACAGGAGTCAGTGATATTATTTTGTCTTCATGGTATTTATTCATTAACTACCGCTTGTGGCTCTCCACAGACCGATGCCCTCTATCATTTCTGCTCCAATAAATTTAGTTATGTAAGTAGACTCAAAGACAAATATCAAGTAATTAACCTGACATGTGATGTGTATAACCAGTTCACTTTAAGAACTAATGTTAGAAACATGATGGTAATGAACTTCAATAGACAAAAGTAAAGGTATTTTGTTCCAACCGAATGAAGAGGCTGAATGTCAAAACACCTGTTTCAATGCCTTTTAAAAGTTTTGTTTCTTGGAGAGGAGCAGAGTGGAGAAAGGGTCTCCTGTAGCCCAGGCTGGCCTTGAATTGCTACATAGAAGAGGATGACCTTGAAATGAACTCCTGATCCTTAATGCCTCCACCTACTGAGTGCTAGGATTATAGTCTTGAGCCATGATAGCCAAATACTTTTGTTTTCTTTAGGAGTGTGCAGAGCACACTAGCTGTGCAAGTTGATCTAGTCAAGTTTCTTAGCTTCTCTGTGCCTCGAATTTCTTCATCTGAAAAATGGAGATAAGAACACTGCCTCCTTACCTCATACTGTTATGAAAATTAATTGCCATGAAAGGTGTGTCCCTGGAAGGAATTCTAAGTGGTAAACAAACACAAAGCATGATTCTTGTAGCTCTAAGGCATTTGTGAAAATACTGAACCCTAGCAAAAAAATAAAACTTGATGGACATGAGACTCCACCTGCCATTCCATCCAGGTGTGTCATGAGCCAGCACTTGTCCCAGGAGGACACTGACTCAGGGACATGAATTCTCAGCACGTGGGCCTGCTAGAGCCATTCCAGTATATTGAATCCTACTTTCTGTTTCGGACATCTTGTTGTTTGTTTGTGTTTGGGTCCCTGGTCTTTCACCCAAATCAAATAAAAGGTGTTGCTGAGAGGGCAGAATAAAACTGGTTTTAAGTAAGCCTGTTTACCATGGTGTGTGAGTCATGTTTTCATCCTTTTAGAGACTTCCGTAATCATAATGTGCTCATCCACCCCAGCCTCTTTCCATAGGGAAGACCATAGAGAGCAGCCAGAGATGGGGCTAGAGAGGCCCCCACAATGAATTAACATGCTGAAATGCCCTTCTAGGTTTTTAAATATTGGTTCTTGGGCTGGAGAGATGGCTTGGCAGTTAAGAGCATTGACTGCTCTTGCAGAAGACCCAGGTTCCATTCCCAGCACCCACATGGAAGCTAACAACCATTTGTAACTCCAGTTCCAGGGAATCCAAACTCTCTTCTGGCCTCCGTTGGCATTACATGCACATGGTATACACTTACATACATGTAGGCAAAAATTCATTTACATCAAATAAAATAAATCAATCAAAAATGTTTTTAATAAAATAAAATTCTGGTTCCACTAAAGTCAAAATAAAATGTGAAAAATTCTGTCACTGAGTGGGATTTGCAGAATCTAAGAGGGGCTTTGATTGTTGTTGGCTCCTAGGAGCCCTAAGCTCCAATACCAATAGAGTGGTTCTCTTCCTTAGGGCATCTTGTGAAGTGGGGATTGCCCCTTTGTAATGGTTAATCTCCACTGTCTACTTAATGGAATCTACAGTCACCTGCTGGAGGAGCTTCTGGACACACCAGTGATGGGGGGGTTCCTAGATTGGGTTAGCCTCTGGGCACACCTGTGAGGGATTACCTACATTGGGATAACTGAGATGGGAAGACCCACCCACTGTGGACACACCGTGGGATGGGGTCCCGTTGTGATTAAAAGGAGAAGCAAGCTGAGTATATCAGCACTCAGCTCTCATCTTCATGGCTACAGATGTGACCAACTGCCCCAAACTCCTGCTGCTGTTACCTCCCCACCATGATGTAGTCTCAAACTGTGAGCCAAAATAAATAAGCCCTTTCTCCCTTAAGCTGTTTTTGCTAGGGTATTTTGTCACAGCAAGAGGAAAAATAATTAGGACATTCTTGATGTACTCCCCAAAGCACATGAGGAAAAGATTAGCCTGGCATATCAGCCAAGAGAATCTTTCATCAGCCAGTGACTAAAAATTTGCTGGAACAGGGGCTGGGGAGATGACTCAGTGGTTAAGAGCAGTGGCTGCTCTTGCAGAGGACCTGGGTTTGATTCCCAGCACCCACATGGCAGCTAACAACTGTCCATAACTCCATTTCCTGGGATCTGACATTGTCCTCTGACCTCTTCAGGCATTGCGTGACACAGGTGCACTTTCATATAGTCAGGCTATACACTCATACACATAAAATGAAAATAATAAATAAACTATCTTTAAAATTTGGCTGGAACAAAAGGTAGAGTTCAGTACATGTAACTGAAAAAACCCAGGGCCACCTTCAGATTTGACTGAATCATGGCGTTCAACTTTACTGCGAACTTATCCCTCTCCATTTTCAGCTCCAACTTATTGGTGTTTTAGTTTCATAATGATGAAAATGCTTCTAATATCCTTGAACTTTTTTCTACCATCTTAGAAACACCTGTAGAAATAAAGTGTTTTCTGCCTTAGTAGCTCCAGAGGGGAAAATAACTCAATTCAAAATAATGTATGATTGATCAGAAACAGAAAGGAGCCCATAGAATGGATACCAACCATTATCAAGCAGGTGTGGCCACCGTGCCAATATAAATTGATGCTATGACTAGGAGTGTGTGAACCTCTCCTTCCCTCACTCTTCGGCCAGGTCTGAAGTCAGAATTCAACCACTTGAAGCTCAGTGTGAGGTTAGCTCCACACAATCTTTACAGGTGGAAGGTATGGGAAAGGTGGTTCCCCAGAGGAAAACCAGAGTGCTTTTACCAGAAGGAGAGACAGATGCTGAGCAGAAAAAAAAAGAAAACACTGTCCACATTAGGCCTTCTGCTTCTGACTACGCCTTCCACACATGAGACCAGAGCAATCTAACAGTTATCCAATCTCCCCCTTATGTTTTGATTCTCATCCATTCCTTCATCTGATCAGTATTCATTCATAGGGCACCTGCTCAAGCATGGAATCCAGGCTCAACTTTGGAAATTCTAATATAGTTAAGAGAGATCCCTGGGAGGGTGGCTCAGGGTTTAAAGGGGGAAAGAGATAAATGCACGATTAGAAGGGAATGTGAACATAAACTCCTGAAGTCCTGTGTAGCTAGTTACTTTGCAGAAGGGAGTGCCTGCTGTATGTGAGGCAAAGATGGTTCAGGGAGTAAATGTCCTTGTCCCCGCTGCTCTATGTATCACTAAGGCTGATATGGCTGTAACTCTTGGAGCAGCCATGTCTTTGCCCACAAGTTATGGGCAGAGGCAGATGTAGACCATAAAAATCGCTGGCCTCAGCTCCTGGATCAGCACATTAGCTTTGGCCTAAGCAGGACAGCTGCAATCAGCAAAACAGTTCCACAAATGTATCTTGATATGTAACCCTAGACCAGGTTTCTAAATATAAGAGACAGTTTAAGGCCACCAACTACACACACACACACACACACACACACACACACACACAAATATCTACAATAGTATCCATATTCATGGATTACTACCAACCCTGAAAAAAGAAAGACTCCTAGATATTGAATATTAGAGCCTGGGCAGTTTTAATATAAAAATAGATCCTTGAACCCAGACACGTTTAATTCCTGTTCTGTGTTCATCAACATAGAATCATACATGCTACTCAAGTATTACCTGTCACTGCCAGAAAAGCCACAGAGAGAAGGAATTACCTTTCCAAAGACTGAGTGATTCCAATAGAGATTCTTCTATCAGAAGGTGGGAGCAGGCTGCAGGGTTGCCTGCGGGGCTTGTTTTCATCAGGCACCTCATTTCATCTTGTGTCCCTGTTTCAAGCTTGGATGAGTTCCCAGTCAAACTGTCAGTGGCTGGGTCACCTTGCTCATCCCTTTTCCTTCCCAAGTGTAGGTGGTCCCAGTTCGCACCCATACTCTGATCCACAGATGTGTCCCAGCCATTTCATTTTTCCCAAGGTTGCTGCTCCTGACATTGCCTCTAAGTGTTTATTTCCTGAGGGTGACACAGAATTCACAGGAATGGGAACTAGTGTTTTGGTGTGAAAGTAAGCAACCCTTAAAAGCCAAATACTACCTACAGAAGGGTAACCAATGGCCTGATGACTAGCATGAAAGAGGACCTCACACAGATCGACATGTAGAAGGTAAATAAATGTTCTTTGAGCCATTATTGATACCCATCTAAACAGTAACCTCCTTAAAAGGCTCCCTGTGCTTCAATTTCTGATGGTGTTACAAATATCTCAAACCATGACAGTTAATCTTCACTGTCCACTAGTTTTAGAATCTCCTACGAGATTGGAGAGGCATGCCTGTGGGAGTGTCTGTGAGAGTGTTTTGAGAGAGAATTAACCGAGCGGGCATGCCCTGAGTGGGGGTGACATCATCCTGTAGGTTGGGTTCCTCTCTCCCAGATTTCTGGTCTAGAGAAAATAGCTTCCTCTAACACTTGTTCCCATCACCTTGATGTTCTGCCCAAATACGCGGCGCCAAATAACCATAGACTGAACTCTCTGAAGCTGGGAGCCAAAATAAATCCTTCCTTCCTTAAGCTATTTCTGTCATGGATTTTGTCATAGGATGAGAAAAGTAAATAAAGCATAAACATAGTGATTTAACCCAAATTTATTATTTCAGGATTCTGGATGTCAGAAGTCTGAAATGGGTCTCCCTGGGCCAATATCAAGATGGCAGCAAGGTTGGATTTCTTTCTAGAGACTCTGAGGGATATTACTTTTTTTTTTCTTTCTTGCCTTTCCCACCCTCTAGGGATTTCCCACATTCCTTAATTCATAACTCCCTTCCATCTTCAAAGTCAGCAATTGCTACTCAACTCTTCTGCCCACTACATCTCTCTTGTTCTGACTCCTTTGGCCTCTTCATCCTCATTTAAGGACATTGTCATTACACTGTGCCCATGTGGATAAACAGGGTGAGTTCCATATTTTTTCCTATGTTTTTTCTTTTTATATTTTTATTGACCTTTTGTAATTTCATACAACAGTTCTTAATCAAATTTAGATCCTCTCCCCCACCCATGCCTCCCAGACTCCCCCACCAAACCTCATGTATTCCGCCATACATGATAAGTCCTATTCATTCAGGCATTTGTACCCAAATGCCCTTCAGTGTAAATGTGTGGCATCAAGCATGGGACCCATGTCAACTCAATTAAACAAGGGCCCAAAGGGAAGGAGAGAAATAGGTGGCAGGCCGGTACTAGACTGAGAACTATTCGAGACTGATTGCTGCTGAGTGAGGGAGTTCCAAATTTTAAGGTCTGATGATTAGCAACCTCAATTCCATCTGCTCCCTTAATTCTCCCTTTCTGTGTGACCTAGCACAGTCATATGATCCAGAAATTGATATGGGAATGCCTTGGAGAGATCATGGTTCTGCCTACTGTACTCTTTGACATTCATGCCTGTCAAGTTTCCTTTCCTGTTGTGATAAAATACCCTGACAAAAGCAACTTTAAGGGAAACAGGGTTTATTAGTCTTACAGTTCCAGATTATAGTCCACCATTGCAGGGAAGGCAAGGCAGGAACTCGGAGCAGCTAGTCAATCACATCCACAGGCAAGACAAGAGGAAATGAATGTATGCATGTTTCTCATGTTCAGCTTGCTTTGTCCACTCACACAGTTCAGAATCTGCTCCCTAGGTAATGGTGCCTCCCACAGAGAGAGGGAGGTCTTCCTACCTCAATTAATGTAATCAAGACAATCCCCCACAGAAAAGCCCACAGGTCAGCCTGATCTAGACAATTCCTCATTAAGGCTCTCTTCCCAGGTGAGTTGACATTGTGTCAAGGCAAGAATCATACCTAACCATAACAACACCCATACAACATACACACACACAACAGCTAGGGTGACCTCAAAACCTAAATCAGGTGCCATCATTCCTCTGCTGAAACTCAACCCACCCACCCAATGGCCTTCCACGAAATCAAACCCAAACTTTTACCATAACCTGCAAAGACCTGTGTGGTCAGCCCCATGGCAGCCTTATAGGTTTGCTCTCCTGCCATTCTTCCAACCCCCTCCACTGCAGCCACACCCTGACCTTCTGACATCATTCCTGTCTCCAGGCCACACCGACACCCGCCCCAGGTTTCACACAGCTGACCTTTCCTCATGCACAACTCTCGGAGAAGGCTGACTGAACTCCCATGTAAGGCAGCTACTGTACTTCTAGTCGCCCTGTTTTATCTCCTTGGGAATTACCACTACTTGTAATTTCCTTATCTGTTCAATCACTTACTCTTTGCTGATTACTTCCTTATTGTCTGTCTCTTCCCTCTAGGATGTCAGTATCCTGAGGGCAGAGATTGTGTGTTCTGTTCACTCACCGGTGTACAGAGCATCTAGAATAGGCTGTGGCTCCTGGCAGACACTCTGTGTATAATTGTTGAGTGAGTGAAAAATTCTTTCTCCATGCATCCCTTTCCTAACTAATGCCTATCTATCTTGGGTTAAACACCTCATTGTCTCCTTATTGTAAGTAACTTTTGTTATGTTTTCAATATGAAATGTCCCCACAAATTCTTTGTTGAACTTGGTCACCAGTTGATGGCATTGTTTTGGAAGGATCTGGAAATTTAACGGTGGGGGGTGGGAAGCCTAGTTGGAGAAATTAGGTAACTATGGGCTGTATCTGGTCCCAGGTTCCCCTCTGTTTGTCTCTCTGCTTCCTGTCTGCCACGAAGTGAGTACCTCTGCCACATACTCCCACCACCATCCTGTTCTGCTTCCAAAAGCCCAGAAGCAACAGAGCCAAGGACCAAGGACTGAACTTTCCAAAACTGTGAGCCCAAATAAACACACCCTCCTTTAAATCGCTTCTCTCTGGTACTTGACCACAGAGATGACACTGTCTAACACACTTTTCTTCTAAGAGGCCTTCTCTGACATGCCAGATCTTCAAGAACCTAAGGGTTTATTTTTGCATGTTTGTTTGGCCTTGTTAAAAGCCTAATCACAGAACAAGTGAGGTGGCTCAGCCTGATGACCCAACTTTGACCCCTGGGATCCCAGAACCAACTCCAGAAAGTTGTTCACTAGCCTCCACACATGGGCTATTGCTTACATACATACACACACACCCCACAACATACACAAACATTAATAATAAATAAATGTCTAACCACAGTGGGGTTAGATATACTTTGTGTAACTATCATTTGATGTCTGTTTCCCCCAGCACATTAGGAGCGCCACAAAGGCAGTATCCACATGCAGCATATTCACCTCTGATTCCTGGACTTCACTCAGGACTTGGCATACAGAAAGCTTTCTGTGGTTGCTTACCCAGTGGATGGGTAAGTGAGGGAGTGAATAAAGGAGAGATGGAGGACTGGCGAGATGGCTCAGCGGTTAAGAGCACTGACTGCTCTTGCAGAGGATATGGGTTTGATTCCCAGCAACCACATGGCAGCTAACAACCATCCATAACTCCAGTCCCATGGGATCCAACACCCTCTTCTGGCCTCCCCAGGCATTGGACAACAAAGTGAACTTATATACATGCAGACACTCATACACATAAAATAAAAGTAATAAATAATAAACAAAAAATTTTAATGGAGGAATCTAAAAAGAGAGGAAATGGAAAAAACGGAATCAAGGATTTCTCCATCATCTTGCCATTATCCAACAGATTTCAACCTGATTTTAAGCTAAGATGAAGCTAAATCGAAGTATTGGCTGAAAATTATGTCCCAAAACATGCTTTCTTTTTTCTTTTATTATCTATCATGATAGGTTAACAAAAAGAAAAAATAAGAATGCCTCTATACTGTCAAGAAAAGTCCAAAATAAACCTTGTCCAGGCTGAGTGGCCTTTCTCAAGCCCTCTTTTGAGTTTAGGGTGCCCTCTAGTGGGAATGATGGAGAAAGGCACTCTGAGGTGTTCCTCATGCTTGCCTTACACACCTGAGTTTTGTAATTGTTATCCAGGAAAAAACTAGAAGGAAATGGCGTGACTTTGATAAAGAAAAGAAATTGGGATGGACATGTAGGTCAGTAGTACAGAACATGTTTATAGCACATGGTTGATCCCCAAATCCACCCCCCCCCAAAAATCTACAGTAAAGCACAAATTACCTAATGTGTTTTTGTTGCTTCAGTTCTGGGAATTGGACTCCGTCCGGCCTTGTGAATGCTAGATTAGTGCTCTTCCACTAAGTTACACCCCCAGACCTTAATGCCCTGAAAGCTCTTATAATGTGAAGCACTATTCTAAGCACTTTGTGATGCATCACAGCTTTTAACCTTCACAAGAACCAGCTGAGGAAGGTATTATTTGCTAACCTGTGGTCACTAGAACAAATCACAGAAGTAGGTTCAGTCCACTACTTTAAAGCAGGATTTCTGGTTGATCACTGGAGTGATTTTCAGTATCACTCACTCTGATTTGTCTCTGGCCTAGAATTTCACAAAAGTAATGCTGAGACAATTATTTACATCTCTGTTCCTTCAAAATACCTGATGTAGATGAGATAATCAAATATCCAGTATTATGGAAGACAAAAGCTGACTCCAGGGCTGGAAACATGATGGCTCAGTGGGTAAGAGTGCTTGCCCTGCAACCTTAAGGACCTGAGTTCAAATCCTCAGCACCCAAGTAAAAAGCCAACAGCATAGTAGTGCACACCTTTAATCCCAGCACTGGGTAAGCAGAGGCAGGCAGATTGATGTAAGATGGAGGTCAACCTGGTCAAGTTCCAGGCCAGCTGGGGCTATAGGGAGATCCTGTATCAAAAAAAAAAAAAGTCAAGTGTGGCCTTGCATGCCTGGGGACTGGGGATGGGGTGAAGGGGTGACAGAAAACACTGGGACTTACTGGCTGCCAGCTTAACTTGAGGCTCAATGTGAAACGCTGTGTCAAGGGAATGTAGCAGAGAGTGATGGAGCAGGACGCCCAAGTCCTCCTTTGACCTCCACATGCATGTGCATATCCACCACACAGACAGCACATCACACATAGTTTTAGTCTTCAGTCCTCATATTCTGCAATTCTTAACTCTGTTGCTTCAAAGCTGTTGAACCATTAAAAAATACATTAGGTTAGCACAACAAGCCTATCCTTTGCTCTCTAACAGGCTTTGTGCTAAACTTTTTACATGTTTACATTGGCCATCAATGACTAGATATGAGTACAGTCGGCCCTTGGTATCCATAGGGAATTGAACTTAGAACCTTCTCATCCCTGAGGCTTCCAAAACCTGAAGATGTCCAAGTCCCCTGGGTAAAATGACTCCCCATTTATATATAGCACATTAACATCCTCTTGTAGAGCTTAAATCATCTCTAGGTTACTTTTCATACCTAATATAATTTTGGTGGTGGTAGGTTTTTTTTTTTTTTTTTTTGGTCTTTCTGAGGCAAGGTCTCCCTGGAAATCACTACATAAACCAGGTTGGCCTTGAACTCGCAGAGATCCACCTGCCTCTGCCTCCCAAGTGCTGGGACTAAAGGTATGCACCACCACACCCGACTTTTTTTTTTTAATTGTATATTTTTATTGAACTTTTGTGCTTTTCATGCAAAACACCTTACTCATCTTTATACCCTCTCCCCTATCCACACCTCCAATATCCCTCCAGCAGATTTCATGCATTCTGTCATACATATTAAGGCCTATTGAGTTAAGTTTGTGTACCCAGATGTCCCTCGGTGCAAGCTCATCCACCGGGGTCTAGTCAGCCTATCTAGAGTCTTCCTTAAAGATCAACTCTTTCCCACCTGGTAGTAATCAGTTGCCAATAGTTCTTCGACTGAGGTTGGGGACTGCGGCCCATTTCCCAAGTTCTATGCTGGGTTTTTGTTTGATTGAGTTTACACGGGTTTTGTGCATGCTGACACCATTGCTGTAGGCACACTGGTTTTTTAAGCTCCCATCACAATTACTCTTTGAGCTCTACTCATTGTATACACATAGTTTTGTTTTCCCATCTCCAAATTCTTCCAAATTTCTCCTATAAACTAGTTCCAAAGGCATAAGAATACCTGGTTAAGTTTAGACACGGCAACAGCCCACTTCCTGGAGCCAATACTGTTTTGCTTAGTGTTTCATGAATGTGACAAACACCTGGAGAAACAATTTAAAGGAGTGAAGACCAATTTTGACCCAGGGTTTCAGAGATTTCTGATCTACCATGGCATGGAACGTGTGTCAAAGAAGAGAAATTGATACCAAGGTGGTCAAGAATCAGAGAATACCTCCAGGCCTTCCTCTTTTTCCCATTTCATTCCATCCAGGCCCCCAGCTAGGGGCTGGTGCCACCCACATTCAAGGCAGGTCTTCCTCCCTTATTTAATCTCCTTTGAAAAGCTAAAAGTAGGTGCCATGGAGAGGGCTCAGTGGGTAAAGGGACTTGTCCCCAAGTGTGACAGCCAGACTTTGATCCCTAGGACTCTCACAGTGGAGAAAAAGAGCTGACTCACAATTTATTCTCTGACCCTCATAAGCATGCTATGGCACATCAGGAGGTGGAGGCAGGGGGATCAAAAATTCAAGCAATACATGGTGATTTTTGACACCAACCTGGGTTACATGATACTCTGCCTCAAAAAATGTCTTTAGTATGTATGGGGATAAAACTAAAAATGTTAAATAGGTGAACAAATTTACAAGAGTGAAGGCCCCACCAAATCTCAGCACACCTTTTGTAGAAACTGACAAGCTAAGTCTAAAATTTATATAGAAAGGCAAATAACTGAGATAACTGAACAATATTGACAAACAGGAACAGCTGAGGACTCACACTGACTGATTTTAAGACATAGAAAGCCAGCCAGGTGTGGTGGCACGCACCTTTAATTCCAGCACTTGGGAGGCAGAGGCAGGTGGATTTCTGTGAGTTTGACCAGCCTGGTCTACATAGTGAGTTCCAGGACAGCTGGGGCTACAAGGAGACCCTGTCTCAAAAAAAAAAAGATTTATTAAGACATAGAAAGCCACAGTGATCAAGACAGTATTAACGAGGTCGACATGGAAACCAGTGAGATGAAATAAGAATTCATAAATACATCATATAGTTTCTTAAAAAGTTGCAAAGGCAATTCAATAGAGAAAATAGTGTGTTTTCAATAAATGAATGCTGGGATGGTTAGATGTTTATATACCAAAAAGGAACCTTCAACCCATACTCACACCACACACAAAAATCAATTCAGAAAGGATGGTGGATCTAAATGTGAAACTGAAACTGATAAAACTGCTGGAAAACATAAAGAGGATCTGGAGAGATTGGGACCTTTGGGAACCATTGGTATGAATGTAAAATAGTGCTGCCTCCATGGAAAACTGTATGACAGTCACCTCAAAATTAACAGCAGAATTAGCATATGATCTAAGTCCACTTCTGGGCGAATGCCTACAATAACTGAAAGCAGGGCTGTGAAGAGACAGCTATAGAAATGTTATTCCCAATAGCCCACAAACAAAAGAAACCTATGCCCACTGACAGAGGAACTAGGTAAACAAACTGTGGTACAGCCATACAATGGAATGGTATTTGGCCTTAAAAAGGAAGGAAATTCTGATACATGCTACAACATAGATAAATCTTAAAGATGTCATGCTCAGTGAAAGAAGTCAGACACCAAAGACAAATATGGCTTGATTCTAGTCATAAAAGTGTAGCCAAATTCAAAGACACAGAAAGTAGATTGGTGGTTTTCAGGGCCAAGGGGAAGAAGGGAAAAATGAGTTATTTTATGGGTAGTTTACCAGTTTTTCAAGATGAAGAGGGTTATTCAAATCAGATGTGATATCCTGCACCTGTATTCCCTGCTGTTCTAGAGCTTGAGGCAGAAGGGTCACTTCAACACAGCAGTTTGAAACCCTCCTGGGCAACGCTGTAAGACTCTGTCTCGAGAAAAATAAAAAATAAATAATATTTTTAAGTTCTATGGGTAGATGATGGTGATGGGTACTCTGCAACATAAATGTACCTAATGTCACTGAGCTATACACTTAAACTAGTCAAAATTGTAAGTCTTATTATAAATGAATTATCATGCCTTTTAATTTTCTCTATTTTATGTTTGTTCTTTCCCTTACAATGTTGGGACCTCACTCACCAGAAATGGATGGTCCTTCCCAAGGTTAACTAATTCTTAGACATACAAAATGACTTATCTTCAATGTGCAATCCAAACAATCCAGAGACTTGGCTCTGAATCACCCAGCCCTCATTTTTAACAAATTATTATTCTCATTATTATTGTTGTTGTTATTACTTTGAAACAGTCTCACTATGTAGCATGGGCTGGTCTCAAACCAACTCCTTCAAGCTGTCCTTTGACCTCCAAGCATTCACCCTGGCACAAATGCACACACAGTACATAAATAAATAAATAAATAAATAAATGTGAAAAAATTTAAAAGCGGGGCCTAGGGGAAGATAATTAGGTCCTAGGACCTCTGCCCTCATAAATGGATTGATACTGTCTCGTAGAAATGGGTCAGATCTCCTAGGAGTGGATTATTTACCAGGAGAACAAGTTGTTGTTATTGTAAGAGCCATCCTGCCATTCCCACCTCTAGCTGCCTTCCGCAACCAGTCTTAGGCCAGTGAGAAGACTACGGCTCTGACTCAGAGACACTCTAATCCTCCTGGCACACACCCGCCTTCAATCCCAACAGGGAGTGGGCTCCCACCCACATCTGTGGAGAAACAAGGGAAAGAAGGTACATTTCTGATGTTTGGAAGAATTGTGAAACATGGGTACATAAAGATAAATAACAGGGATGGGGCTACAAAGCCAAAGAAGGGAACCCAGGGTGGAGGAAAATCACCCAACTCTGACCTGACTTCACCTGAGGCCACCTCGCCCCACCGGAGGCTGACATTGATAGCTGATCTCTAACATGAAGGCTGCTTTCTCCTTTTGCCACTCGCTCCACCCTCAAGATTTTTTCAACAAACTGTCCCTGCCCCTTCCCAGGGGTTCCAACTGGTCTACAGGCTGAGCACTTTTGGCATGTCCAACCTTCTGACATTCTATATGACATCATCATCTACAAAGTTCATGCTTCAGAACCATACTATCCAGTTACCGAAGGAAAAAAAATTATAAAAAGAAACTCGTAATACTTTCAATGTTTATGATTTTATGTTGGGCCAGATTCATAGCTATATTGGGACGCACACGGCCTTCAGGCAGCAGAGTGGGCACATCTGAAGGTCATCGGCTATCATGAGAAGTGTCTTTAAAAGCATGTTGTATATTGTCAGCCGGGCATGGTGGCGCACTCCTTTAATCCAGCACTCAGGAGGTAGAGGCAGGCGGATTTCTGTGAGTTCAAGGCCAGCCTGGTCTACATAGTGAGTTCCAGGACAGCTGGGGCTACAGGGAGACCCTGTCTCAAAAACACACACACAAAAAAAATAAGAGCATATTGTGTGGTCCGGAGGGATAGCTCAGTGGTTAAAAGCATTTGCTGCTCTTCTAGAGGACCCCTCACAAGTGCCTGTAACTCCAGCCCCAAGGGATCCCGTGTCCTCTGTTGGCCTCTGTGGGCAATTACATGAATCACTTGCTTTCTATTTAAATCCTACTTGCGACTTTCAACATGGGGCCAGTAGCGGATACTAATGTTAGTCTTCTGTCCATGAAAATTTACTATAATACAGCAGAGACTCTCCTATCAGCAGTGACCAGACCTCATGTCCTCAGCTTTATTGCTTTGAGATCTCAGAGTATATGTCAAAATCAGTTTTGAAGGACCCACACAGTATTGTAAGTAAACTATCCCAAATATATCTTGTAAAGCAGATGAAAATTCATCCACCTGACTCCACATGGTACAACAACAAACAACACTTTTTTTTTTAATTCTAGCTCCATAACGCCTAAAATGCCTTTTGGAAATTTCAGTGTTGTTTCCCAGAATTTAATTATAAGCATTGTGTTTATGGAAGATACTCAACTATCTCTGATTCCTCTTTTAAGCATTATTTATTTATCTATTTCTACCTATTTTGTGAGGGTGTGGTACATTTGCGGAGGTTAGAGGACAACTTTCAGGTGTCTCTTCTTTCCTTCCACTATGTAGGTCCCAGAGATCAACCTCAGATCATCAAGGTTTGGCAACAGGTCCCTTTACCCACTGAGCCATCTCACCAGCCCATACCTCTGATTCTTATATTAAGTTTTTCCTGTTGAAAAGGGGCTGCTGTTAGCCCACGAGGAGAAGTTACACAAATTAGAAAGAGGTACCTATTCCTCCAGGCAACACAGTCTTGGGAAAGGAACTGAGGCAAAATCTCAACACAGGTATGCCCTCTAGAACAGGCAACTCTGAGCACCGCTTGCTTGTGCAACCCCAGGAACTGGACTGTCTCATTGACTGGAAAACATTGACAGCACCTTCCAGACATCATATGTGGTGTTCGACATCGGACTCACGCTTTCATTGTTATCTAAGTCAGAGCAGAAGTCTTGAAACTTTGCTCCGACATCAAAGCATACAAAAAGCTCTGATAAGGAGCCAGAAGTGTTTTTGCCTCTTTATCTCTTAAAGCTCATGGGTTCCTCATTTGCCTACTTTAAGAAAGTCAGAGTCACAGTTAGAAAAACAACTCAAAGAGTATATTCTTGTTCATCCTTGCCATCTTGGCTTATTCACCTCAGCAAGCATATTCAATATTTCTGACTACACTGAGTAAATTCAGACTGTGGTTGTTAGTTCTACGAAAACCTTCCTCTAGATCTCACCCATTACCCTGGCCTGTCCGTTTTGGACTCAAGACAAAATCCCTCAACTACCTACATCACTTCCTTCCTGTGGGCCTACACCACTTCTACTCCATGGATTTGTTTGGAGGTGGAACCATCTTTCCAGCCAGGTCTGCCATTTTCTTAAACACCCGCAAGACAGTGTGCATCCCCCATGATGGTCTGCAGAAATTAGGATTCGGTAGGTCTGGAGAGAGGGCTGAAATTTTAAAAGAACACTAGATTATTCTAATTCACTCTAAAGTGTGACAACTAGTGCATTTACGGAAGCGACTCAAGGTTTCTTAGATTTGCCCTTTGCAGTGTAGAGAGGAGGGCATCATCACATCTCTGTCCAGAGCGGACGAGGGAGACCCAGTGGCGCCTCTTGCGGGCCCAAAGAAGCCAAGTCCTGGGAGCCGCCCTGAACCTCCCACTGCGACTGCGCACTTCGAGGCCGGAGGGGAGCCGCCCTCCACCCGGCTCTCTCGGACCGGAAACGGAAGTGAGGCTGCCCGGGCCACAGCCCTCCTTTCAACGCTGGGCCAGGCCGGAAGCGGAAGTTGCTCAGCGCTGGGGGAGTTACTGGGGAAGTGTCAGGTTACCTTCCCGCTTCTGGAGTTGAAGTTGTGGCCGGCGAAGCGGTCCGGCGGGGTTCCCAGTGCTCTCTGGCTCCGGCCCGAGAGGCGTGGTTCCGCGCCTTTGCGCGGCTCGGGGGTCTGGGTCCGTGCCCCGCAGCCAGGCGCCGTTCCCCGCCCCGTGTCCCCTTATCCCGGCCATGGGCAACACGAGCAGCGAGCGCGCCGCGCTGGAGCGCCAGGGCGGCCACAAGACGCCCCGCAGGGACAGCTCGGGGGGCACCAAAGACGGGGACAGGCCCAAGATCCTGATGGACAGCCCCGAAGACGCCGACCTCTTCCACTCGGAGGAGATCAAGGTGCGGAGAGTGGGGAAGCCGAGTCCCTTCCTGGTTCCCGCTACATCCCACTTGATGCCGGGAGGGAGGTGGCCCTTTCCGCGGTGCAGGGCTCTCAGTGCGGTCCAGGAACCGGAGCCTAATTACCGACTGGAGACTGGCACCCGGCGCTGCGTGTAGCATCATTAAGGAGAAAGCAGCTCTGGGACCGAGGTGCAGATTCTTAATTAAGAATGGAGCGGGCAGTAATTGAGCACCAGAGTCTGCTTTTCTCTTAGGTATAATTGATTTCAGGGCTCTCTGAGAAATCCTTTCTCACCCGCACGCAGACTGGGCGCTTTTTCTTTTTTTCAAAAGGTGGTTTGTTCGTTTTGGAGGTATACCAGAGCACATACCGAAGCTGAAAGGGAAGTTGAATGGCACATTGCCGTTGCCAGAGGTGTTAGGCTCTGACACTTTGGGTCCACCCTGATATTTTTTGTACAGCAAGCCTGAAAAAGTAATTCCACAGTAAGTGAAGTGTAAGTCTGAAAGAGGCAGCTAGCAGCTTTACCCTCTCTAGCTTTAAGGAACGATTTAGGTTTTAAGGAGACTAGAGCAAATATTTTTGCAAGTCAAACTGGAACTTCCTGCTTCAGCCACATTCTATTGACCACATAGATGTGGTCCTTGCTTCCAGCTGCAGGACCCAGTCCAAAAGCATTCAGTGATTCTGGAAAGAAGAACTAATTCTTTAAAGGAATAAACTAGATTTAGGAAGGATGAAGGGACTCTCTGACCAACATAGACTATGTTACCTCCGGGTTGCTTATTGCCTATTAATCATTGCTTAAACAGACTAATTGTCTGGCCTCTCATCCCCTTCCTCGGTAATTGGGCTAGGTGTTCACATTGTTTTTCTTAGATCTTAGTTTTGAGTCTAACTTTAAATTGCCTGCTTTTATTGGAGCTGTGTCCTGTGATTTGAACTTGTTTTCTGAACCTGCTGCATTCCTGGAGGTGTGTGCAGTGAACTTCAAAATCATGTTTCTCCACTGACTAACCTGAGGTCTTCCCCACCCCTAGAAGTCATTTTGGTCCCAAGGCTATAAGATGCCATAGGAAAAACCTACTTCCAGAAGTCTATGTTGTGCCCTGTGCAATGCACTAAATGTACTTGTTTTCTTTCTCAAAAAAAGTGTGTTGTTACTGTTGCAGAACTCCAAGAAATTCCAACCAAGCAGGTTATTTATACAGAATTTAAGTTCTGTCCCCTCTTACAGAGGTTGCTGAGTAGTAGCAGGTACACTGACCTTAGTGCTCCAGATACTTTTAAATAGTCATTACCCCAGTTCACCATTTTGGCTACAGTTAGTTATCCCACTAAAGCAATTTCAATCTGTTATTTAATCTATACATTGACAGCTGGTCTTTCAGATAAGATCAGATCAGTATCTGAAATGAAGGTGCTGGAACCCTCCAGGACTCGCTTTAGGGCTTTCTCCTCTCCTAGAAATACAGAGTCTTTGACTTATGACTGCAGAAAAATATAAACGCTCCCTGTTGAACTGTGTTTCACCTAGGTGGGACTGCATGTGTTTCTCATGAGCTAGATTGAACTGTGTTTCACCTAGGTGGGACTGCATGTGTTTCTCATGAGCTAGACTGAACTGTGTTTCACCTAGGTGGGACTGCATGTGTTTCTCATGAGCTAGATTGAACTGTGTTTCGCCTAGGTGGGACTGCATGTGTTTCTCATGAGCTAGATTGAACTGTGTTTCACCTAGGTGGGACTGCATGTGTTTCTCATGAGCTAGAATGCTGTGTTTACTCTGTATTTAGCTCACCAGATATTATTAATTCCATAAAGGGGCCAGTCTCTGCTTTATCTATCTGTTTCTCCTCTGTGCTTAGTCCAGACTTGGTGGATAGTTCTGCCCTTACAGTCCAAACTTGTCAGTTTTAACAGCTCTGGAATTGTCCCTAATAAATTTTCATGTACCCCAAAACCTTGTTTAATGGAGAAAGACATTATTAAACTAGTCTTGGAGTCATTGCACTTTTCTTCCAAGTAGGTATTCTAGCTTCCTCTAGAATTTTTATGTCAACCTCTAATAACAGCAGTAGCAGCTGTTAGTAAGCGCTCACTGTGTGTCAGACATTGTGCAGAATATTTTACATGGGATGCCGTGGACTTCACAGCACCCTCAGAAGGCATTGTTTTTATTCTCTCCATTTTGCAGGTGTGGGGTCAAGCACAAGTGGCTGTAAGTGGCAGTGGCTGCCTGTTTGAAATGAATTGTCAGTGTTAACAGTCCAGTGTAGGGAGCTCACTAATGGTTTCCTATCCCTGAATAAAGTGTTCTGCTTCTAGGCTCCAGAGAAGGAGGAATTCCTGGCCTGGCAGCATGACCTTGAAGTCAACGATAAAGCTCCTGCCCAGGCTCGACCAACTGTATTTCGATGGACAGGGGGTGGAAAGGAAGTTTACTTATCTGGGTCCTTCAACAACTGGAGTAAACTTCCCCTCACAAGAAGGTAATTGCCTGGATGTTCATTCACATCTTGTTTTAGCCTGTGGATGTAGTTTTTTGCAAAAAGATCTCTATGAGTGAATAACAAAAAGGATATTTTTGTAAGATAGATGCTGAATGAAAGAGTAATTTTGCTTAATAAGTTATAGACTAGAGCTCAAACCCAAGAAGTCACTGGTTATAGACACATCTTTTTTAGAAGAAAGCAACATCTTTCAGTAGAGAATGTTTCTGTGCCATGATTTTCCACTAGTCAGCTATACATTTCTTCTGAGGAGAAGAAATCTTCCTAGTGCAGTGGGGAAAGCTCTGGGCTGGGAATCTTAAGAGACATGGATTTGAGCCCACGCTGCCTGTACTAAATAGTCACTTCTGTGACCAGGTGACCTTCCAGGTTCTTTCCAACTTTAACTCTGTATATTTTGTTTGGAAGGTACATACTCTGCAGACATCATTCAAAAGGATATAGTAAGGCACTTTATTAAGAACCCTGGAGTAAACTTCTGTTTCACATTGTCCGCGAGGAAACACCTTCACTGGTGACCACTGTTGGTGACATGAAGGGAGAAACCAGTTCCCTGCTACGCCAACCTGACTGTTAGGGCAATGCCTGTGTTTCCAGGGTTCACAATGAAGAGGGAGGGGAACCACTGGGCCCAGTAGTCACAAGTCAGTTCAAGTCAGGCAAAGAAACAGCCAAATGGAAGGGGCTTCTGGGAATGTTTACAGGTTTCTTTAGAGAATGTTTGTGCATCCTATTATACTGATCCCTTCCCCAATCCAAGGCAGACTGACTCAGGGGAAGCTCGGCTTAGGTTTGTCTTTGTGGTCATTCTCCTTGGTGTCCAGGACTGCCAGGTGTATTTTGCTTGCACAGTTGAAAAGCACAGGTGTCCAATTGTTGACCTTTTAGTGTTGGGATTATAGATTCCTGTATCTGAGGGAAGTGAGTTTTCTGGAAACCTTGCCCGCTGCCTTTCTCGGTTGAGATCTCTATTGTGAATTGTCTAAATTGGTTGAACATGTTTGCTCTCCTTCAGCTGAGCTCTTGGTTGTGCATGGAACCATTTTGTTTCATTTTGTGACTGCGAGCTAAGAGGGCAGTGCCCCCCCCCCCCCCCAGCTGACATGCTGTCTCGTTCCTTCCTGCAGCCACAATAACTTTGTAGCCATTCTGGATCTACCTGAAGGAGAGCATCAGTACAAGTTCTTTGTAGACGGTCAGTGGACACACGATCCTTCTGAGGTACTTTTCCTCCTGCCTTCAGTCCTCGGGTACCTGCACAGCCAACACAAATCACCTTCCCTTATGGTTTGCTACTAGGTCCCTTTTCCCTGCTGGTAAAATTCCCTATGTGTGGCTCTGAGTTAGATAGCACAAGCTGTCAGACCGTTGGCATACTTGACAAAGAGTGGCTAGCCAGGCAGTGAGAGCTGCCAGCCAGGAATTCCAAGTCCTCTAAAGAAAAATTCTGTAGACCGTCCACATTATGATTTCTGCCTGTCTGTCTCTTCCCAGCCAATAGTAACCAGCCAGCTTGGCACAGTTAACAACATCATTCAAGTGAAGAAAACTGACTTTGAAGTATTTGATGCTTTAATGGTGGATTCCCAAAAGTGCTCCGATGTGTCTGGTATGAACACAGTTATTTTATACCACATGTGCAGGAGGGGTCTATGCAGCCTGGAGTGCTCTCATTTCTCTTGTCTCTCACTCCTGAGCAAAAGCTGCTCAATCAGGTGACCATTGTAGCTCTCTGGTCCACAGTACTCCATTCTTAACTCTGTCAGCTCTGGTTTTTTAAAGTTTCATTCCAAAGAAGCCATAGTCATCACCCATGTCTTGTTGGGTGTTGAGTAGATCCACTTGGCTGTGGAATCAGAACCAAAGCTTGACACCGTGCCAGGGGCAGGGCTGAAGAGGCCCTACGGGGCCAAGTTGGGTCAGTAATGAACAAACGCTGGGGAAGCTGCCAGCTCATTTCCCACTTGTGGTGTCTGGAGAATTGCAGGCTGACAGGTGATAAACGGACACCTCAGTAACCTTGGCTGTCACTTGTGCAGTCCATTAGCACCTTGTCAGACTCCCTGACCAGAGGAGAAAGTGGCTCCCTGTAGGAAATAGGCTGCGTAGCACAACTCTTCTGGAAACCTGCTCAATGCAGTCCTAGTTAACTTGCTTGTCTTCCAAGAGTCTTCTGATCACAGTGTTCAGTGAATTGCTTTCCATCGAAACCCCACAGGAAGAAACTACCTGGAACATGAGAGGGACAATTCAGGAGAAAGAACACATTGTAATCCAAGTGTCAATGCCAGTTCTTTCCCTTCTTGTGTGAGGGGCTGCTTCCTGGGTCCTGCAGGAGACAGGAACGCGATCCTCAGTCTGAGAGAGCAGAGTCACTTCAGTTTACAGAATTGAGTTTCCATCATCACCTGGCTGGGCCTGGAAGTTCTACTCCCAGGGTCTTATTGTTACCAGTTCCAAAATCACAGTTGTAAATTGACCACAGTGGGCTAGCTGTCAGGTCAAGATTGTTAAGCAGAACTTAGAAATCCAAAAATAGTGTTCTTTCTTTTGGATAGCTAACTTGTCTTTTAGATTATTTTTCCTTTTCAGATAGGTAAAAGATGGACCATGGAGGAAATATCCAAATAATCCTCCCACTTGCTGACGAATAGAATTTAATGTTGCACATCAAAGCCTTTAGTCAAGTCTCTGTTGTAGGTCTCCTGGAGACAGGAGTACACCCCTCACTGCTGACAAATCAACTTCAGGCTCTCTACACTTCTCATGTTTAGATACTCAAGTTTTCTTGCAATATCATGTATTTGTTCCTTATGGTTCAGTTTTCTCCACTTAATGCTTTTCTCAGTTTTCAGCTGGGGTGTGGTTAGATAATGTCAAGGGAACCTGGCCTAGGAAAATTGGCAGAGTCAGGGAACATCAAGTGGGATCTGGAGCAGCTTGGGGATCAGCTGACCAGAACTCATCCTGATGTTTGATAATGGCTCAGTACCTTCCATCCAGGCAGATGTCACTAATTAAGCTGTTTCTAGAAGCTTCTTAATATGTCTTTATAGTAAAGAAAATGAGATTAGAGTTTGGGAAGATCCTGATGGTGGTTGAGTCACTAGAAATTAGATTTTTATTTATTTTTTAAATATGCTAGTACCTAGTAAAACCTGTTTTATTCTGGCTGGTAGTGCTCATAACTTAGGCTGAGCCACATAATCCCTCCCCACATCAAGCCTTGAACTTTGTGGTGTTTGCCAGCCCAGCCTGAAATGAGAAACCTTATTCTGCTGACAAGAGTGATTAAGCAGTTAGAAATGGCCTCCTTGTTGGTCTAACCCAGACTCATGGCTTTGCCACAACTGTCTTTCACTGGGTATCTCAGTTTACTGTTGACATTTATTCTGGGCACCCAAATTCCAAAGGTTTTTTTTTTTTTTTCATTTCCTCTGCTCTTCATCTTTGGAGCATGAATGTCTTTGAAGAAAATATAAATCTGTATTGAGGAAACAAGAACAAAGCAAAGCAGACAATGATGCCATCACTTATATAAGACTCCTTCTAGAACTCTGGTCTTCAGAGTGTCCTATTACCATCTCCCAACAGAACTGTCCAGTTCCCCACCAGGACCCTACCATCAGGAGCCTTACATCTCCAAACCAGAAGAGCGGTTTAAAGCACCACCCATCCTCCCTCCACACCTGCTCCAGGTCATCCTGAACAAGGACACAGGGATCTCTGTGAGTATTTCTGCCCAGATCATCCTTTCTGCCCACTTCTTACAGAACAGCCAGCAAGCAAGTGCAGTGTCACCCATGAGTGGGAACTGTGTGGTCCTCCTCTGACCTGGAGACAGGCTGCTGAAGAAAGCTTCCAGAGTGGGTGTGGCATCAACCTAAGCCCCATCCCATTTCAACTTTCATGAGAAAAAAATTAACCATCCCTTTTTGGTCAGCTTGATATGGGAATTCATCCTCTGGCCCCCACATTTTAGAATCTAATTCTAATTACTAAGTTACTTTCAGAAACATCAGTCCTCCTGGATCAGAATTTGAGGTATCAGGACTGGAGAGTTGACTCAGTGGTTAAGAGTACTGACTACACTTGCAGAGGTCCCAGGTTTGATTCCCAGCACTCAAATGGTGGCTAACAACTGTCTATAACTCCAGTTCCAGGGACTCCCAAAGCCCTTTTCTGGCATCTAAGGGCATTGCATGACACAGGTGCACTTACACACATGCAGGCAATACACTCATACACATAAAATAAAAAATAATAAATATAAAATAATTTTTTTAAAAAATTTGAGGCATCTTAACTAACATACATTTCCTCTGGGAAATTGGTATATGACATGCAAAAATGAAGTATGGATCCTGGCCATTGAAGAACAGCCAACTATCCCATGTGGCTCATTTTCCATTCTCTTTAACCTAGTCCTATGTATAAGATACTGTCTTAGCTCATTTTTTGCTGCTAAAACAAAATACTCAAGATCACATCATTTATGAAGAAATTTATTAGGTTTCGGTCTGGCGGCTGGGAAGTCCACAAGCATGGCACCTGCATCTGGGAAGGGCTTTTGTGCCACATGGGCCCATGGTGGAAGGTGGAAAGGCAAAGGAGTACTGAACCCACTTTTCTAACAGTCCCCTAAGACGACTAGCCTGTTCTCGTGATACTTAAATTAATCCATGCTCCACTCTCATGACCTAATCACCAGCTAGGATCCATGCTGTCACTAGAGAGCAAGTTCCCAGTATGTGAACTTTGGAGGACACATTCAAACCACACAAGCTGCTAAAACAACCATGCCGGCCAACATTCTGCCGGAAGTAGCTTTCCCATGCTCTGCTGCTTTCAGATGTAGCTTATAGCACTCACACCTGGACCATCACGAGAATCTTAGAGTTTGTTACTCCATCTCAACAAGACTTACCTTTCTCGGCACCAGGTTTCCCTCTGTGCCAAGTGCACCAAGCACAGATGACAGTTGGGTTGGTCATTCCTACATAATTCAGGAAGAGGCTAGTGGTCAGGACCAGCATACCTCAGACCCCACTGCTGACTGCATTTCCAGCCCTACATTGGCAGCATCTCAAAAAGGCAGCAGGTGAACTGCAAGGACTTTAATCGCTCTTTTAAAGAGTGGCGTGAAACTGTTTCCTTTCACTCTCCTTTTACCAAAGTTCTAGGTTAGAGAACATCTGGTGCCCTCCTAAACTAAGGTAGTACACCATCACCCCCCATCCCCCACAAAGGAAGGCATGACTGGCCAACTTCCCTGATGAAGACAGCTTCTGAAGATAAGTCAAGAGCCTAGGAATATGAGCTTGGGACAGCCGGCACCAGGACCCCTGTCAAAGGCGGCCAAACTTTAGAAAAGCAAATGGTGTACTTTTATTGTGCCACAAGTCCAAGTGCTTCCCACGTGCTCTTATTTAAGCTTTATAATAAGAGAGGAGCGCACAGGGACATTCAGTGATATCGGGGCAGAAGCACAAACTGCTGTCTGAGAGATTGTGAGGAATGCACTGTTGGCACCTGTCCCTCTTGCATGTATTCCTCATGTCTAGCTGGTATTTTGTATCTTTTGACCAATAACTGCTATTCTACTTTCTCCGATTTACTCTTTTTTTTTTTTAAGTACTTTATTATTTTTATTTTATGTGTATGAGCTTAATTACCTGTATGTGTGTAAGTGCACCCTTGTCGTGCAATACCTGGAGAAGTCAGAAGAGGGAGTCAGATCCCCTAGAACTGGAGTTACAGATGGTTGTTAGCTGCCATGTGGGTGCTGGAAATCAAACCCAGGTTTCCTTCAAGGATAGCCAGTGCTCTCAACTGCTGAGTCATCTCTCCACCCTCCCCCTCCTTTTTTTTTAAAAAGAGTCTGCATATATCATATGGTTTTTGTCTTGCTGTGTCTGACTTCATTTAATGTCCACCATATTTATCCATTTTGTTACAAATGACAGGATTCACTTTTCCAGGTTGAACAGTATACCATTATCTCAGTCTCTTTTCCTGTGATACAACACTGACAAATGTGGTTAAGGGAGACAGGTCCAGTCCATATCAGGGAAGATGCAGCAGCAGGAGCTTGGGGGAACTGGTCACATGGCATCCATAATCAGGAACAGAAGGCAGTGAGAAGGCAGTCCCTTTCTCACTAACTGCACAGAGTAGATTTTAAGTGTTGTAACCACAAAAAATGATCAGTATATGAGGCAATGTATATGCTAATGAGTCATTGTAGCCATTCCACAGTGTTAGACATAGTCCAAATACTGTGTTGCATACACTAAATACAGTTTTTATCTGTAATTTTTTAAAAATTAATTTTTAAAAAGCTTCCTGAGAAGTTTAAATGCTGAGATCACCCAGCAAGTGGCCGAGCCAGCATTCCTGAGGGCAGTGAACACTAGCTCCTTATTCTGTCCCACAGCTACCCTGCTCAGCAGGGTCTCAATGGGAATTGTTGACAGTTGTCAGCCTCTGCGATATTAATCCTAGAGTGAGGACAGGTATAGCGCTGCAAGGATCCTAGCTGACTGCAGAGCGAGAACTAGGTCTTGGCTTTCTAGCTGTCCATCCACACCTTTTTTGACATACAAACATGTACATTGTGGGATTACAGCTTGTTTTGTCCCTGAAGAGATTTTCTCAAACCCAAATTTAGCCAATGCAGACCTTCTTAAGATGCAGCCTCTTCCAGGCATGGTGGCACACACCATTAAGCCAGCACTCAGGACACAAAGGTAGACAGACCTCAAAAGCTCTTAAGATGACTGTGCCTAGCTGTGGTGAAGGCCAGCCAACCTTTTCATGTGGAAAGACCTACTTACACACCTCCTCAGAGGGATTGGTTTCACCCCATCTCTTGGGCCAATTGAGGCCCTCAGGCAGCTGGAAGCTCTTGAGGAACTTCAGACCTAGGATTCCCAGAGTGTTGAGTGACATGAACATACCCTTCCCTTCAAACAGGGGCCATGAGGCACAGGCCCACCAAGGAAATAATCACCATAGACAGATCCCCACCCCCCTTTTTGAATTAGCATTTATAAAAGTTAAGAATGCATAATTGGAAAGAATCAAGATTTTTGGCTGCAGACAAGTAGAAAAGGTGGCAGCCCTAAGCGCTAGTGCCAGGTGTGCTCCAAGTGTCTCCTGTAGTTACCTGGTCCACTCAGTTCCTTTCCTAGCCTTGGATACCAGAGTTTAAAATGCACTTCTCAGGAGCATTTAGTATAGACATATCTTCTTGCATTCCCTGAAAGTGTTTTGAACTCGAACTCTGATCTTCCTGCCTCTTCCCTATAAGGGATGGGACTGTGGCCCTCTAAAGATCAGGGTAGAAACTTCACCCATACTAATGTATGCAACTGGCATGAGATATACAACTCTCTTCGCCTCACCTGTCATCTTGGACAAGCCCTTCCACAGCTTAGGAAGAAAGGTCAACATGGGAGCCTGTCTCCTCTCCTTGGGTACCCTATGCCATGAAATGGGAAGAATTGTCTTGGTTTCTGAATCTCAGATGCTCATGTATCCCTTTATTCCTTCACAGTGTGATCCAGCACTGCTCCCAGAGCCCAATCATGTCATGCTGAACCATCTTTATGCACTTTCTATCAAGGTAAAATGGCCTGCATGTCCTTATGGTAGTTTCTCAGCGTGCTTTGAGGGACCCTAGTGCCAAGATTGCCTGCAGGTGCTGACATACAGAGCAGCTTTCATGGCCAGACAGATTCTGGTTCAGGCTCCAAAGGTGGTCCAGGAGTTTGTGTTTTCCTTAAGCCCTGTGGTAATATTCATATTCTCTAAATCTGAGTCCCTTACTCAGTCCTGCCTTTGGTCATTTCCACCCTCTTCCTTAGGATGGAGTAATGGTGCTCAGTGCAACCCACCGGTACAAGAAAAAGTATGTCACCACCTTGCTGTACAAGCCCATATGAAGAGCTAGGAGCCAGCAGTGGGCTGCAGGGACAGCTGGCACTGCTGGGCTCCCCACGTGCATGCTTTCCTGCAGAGGAATGGACTATAAATTGTTCATTTCACACTTTCTAAGACATTTCATCCTTACCCAAGTCCTACTCGAAGGTTTGTCCAGGCACAGCAACTCTGGAAGAGCTTGAGTCCCTAAGTCCAAGAAAGATGTAAGGGAAAACTGGGACTCTGCAGCTCTGGAACAAGCATGCATGAGGACATGTGTACTTACAGACTCATCCCCTTAGCTGGTCAGGGACAATCTTAAGCCAAACCGGAATGCTAACACTTGCTAGTAAAACTGGGAAGCAGGGACTGAAGCCACACAAAATTTCTCATTTGCATCTAAGGTCACTGGCTTGTCTCTGCTGAAGCCTCACTGTGGAACTACGCAATACCAGTCCTTCCAAAGCAATAGATGCCTCCCCTTCTCTGCTTCAGAGAGGTGCAATTTCTATGGAAATTAAAAGCTGTCTGATTTCCAGATGAAGTTTTGCAATTGTTGCCTACACTGTGTGCACTAAGTACTTTCTTAAAACCAGAGACACTGGCTGTCCAACCCTAAGGCACTTAAGTCACCAGGACTAGAATAGAGATCATGTGACTATGCTCAGCAATAATTGTTCTCAGAACAGACTTCAACTCTCTGAGACCCACTGCCGTATTCTCCATTAAGCTGGACGATCCTGAGGACTGACCACCGTTTGTTAGAAGGTTGTCCGCTCCTCATTTTAATTGTAATGGGGTAACAGTTACCATGACAGCTTTATAACAGCTCCCTTCCTCCTTTTGGTTCCAATGTGTGCTACTCAGCTAGGGATCTGTGCCCTAGTAAGCAAAGAATGTCACAGCAGCTGCTGTTGCTTGCTCTGAAAGGAACTTAGAACCTGGCCGCAGCCTGCTGGATTCCCATGGGAAGGTGTCCTTTGGATCAGTGTAGATGAAAACCTCTTTACACTCAGCTTGGTTTCCTTGAGGATACCACAGATGTGCCTGTTGATACAGGTTCCTGTCACCTAGTCGGTGGAAGTTACCATATACCTTTTGTTCTTGCTAGAGAGGCAGAAGCAAGCTCACTGGTGTCCAGTATTGATTTGGTAAGCCTGCGTTCGGGTACCTTTTTTTGTTACTATTTTCAAAACAACGAATTGCTGTCACCTTGATGTATAAGTTTCAATAAAGCTTTGTAAAAATAACTGGGCATGCATGTGAAGCTTTGTCTCTATTCAGTTGTACAGAAGCAATTAGAACTTATTTCCAGGTTGACTCAGTGCCATCTTGTAGCTCTCTAGAGGTGTGGGCCAGACAACTACAGCTTCCCCACCCATGACTCATACCTGATACGGGCCTCTAAGAATGAACTAGAATGAACCCCACTGAACTGCTTGCTACCATAGAGAAGCTTCCTGGCTTGGGCAGGAGGGCAGCATCAAGAGGCCAGTGCTTTTGGTCTCCTACTCTTAAATGAGCCCTACAGGGAAGTTCAGCAGGACACACAACATTTTTTTGAGTTGGAGCTGTTCTGTCCTCCTCTCTAGAGCATGGAAGGTTAGGTTAAGTCTTTTGTTCATGGACATCAGACAACATTGTCAATAAGTTTAGCAGAAAAGGGAAGTTCTGGATCTCCTGGTCCATGGAGGTAGACAGTAGCCCAGAAAGTGCTCCAGGCTGGTAATTAACATCACCCTAAAAACCCGAATGGTGGGAATCTTAGAGATGAGAAAATCAAGTATCAGGTAAGTTTTAAAATAGTATTTAAAGCATAGCTCAAAAATATAAAAGATGGATGTTCAAATACCAGAAACTTGCTGAGGGAGGGTGCTGTTGGGGTGGACCCAGCTCTGGGTTCCACAGCTATTGTATGGTACCCACACCTGCAAAGCTACATGAATAAGCACAGCACTGCTAACCTTTCTGAAATAGAGAATGGAGAATCTGATTGCCTATTGGAAGTGACCCAAGCTACCGAGCCCCGAATGTAAATTTGCTCTGACTGGGAGATGGCTGAGCTGGTTAAGAGCACTTGGTAAAATCACATAGAAGTGGTATGTGCTTGTAACCCCAGAGGTAGAGTGCAGAGAGACAAGCAGATCCTAGGAGCTCACTGGCTAGCCAGCCTAGTTGAAACATGGGGTTGAGGTTGAGCAAGGAAAAAGTGGAGAGAGTAACAGAGGACACCAGACGTCCTTTGACCTCCACATATACCTTAAAAATAACAGTGAATTAGTACTACTCACAAGGGACTGACACAGCCAGCTGAAAGTGCAATGTAATAACTAGTTCAGAGATAGTCTCTCTCTGAGAGTACCAGCCCTGGGACCATGGACAACTACTCCTAGAGGAGATAACTTATATATTAAAGTGGCAGACAGCAGGTCCACCCTCAGAACATAAGTGCTGACAGTTTTCCGTATGTATCTTTTAAAGATGTCTTTCTCTAAAAAGAGCAAAAGGAAGTCCATTATGGTCCCAGAGACCCCACTGGAGATTACTTCAAAGAAATGGAAAAGGAGAGGCTACTTTGCCCAGTCCAGAGAACCACAGCCACCTGTCCAATTGTGCCCAGGTCATGCCTGCCCTCATTAGCATTCTCTATAGGTAAAGACTGGTTACATGGTTAAAGCTTAACTCAGATTGCTTTTTAGTGAAGATATATTTCCCCCTCTGGAAATTTATATACAAATGACTTTATAGAGCCAAAGATAAGACCTGAAAATTATTAAAATGTAACAGTATTGCCAATCAATACAGTGGTCCTTCAATATCTTCAAGTGATTGGTTCCAGATCCCCCTCCTTGAATATGAAAATCTCCAGATGTTTCAACTCATATAAAATGGCATAGTATTTACATATAAGCTCTACACATCTTCCTATATGCTTAATACAGTATAAATGTTTATATAAATAGTTAAGCTGTATTATTTAGGGAATAATAAAGTACAGGTTTTTAAAAAATATTTTTTGTGTGTATAAGTTTATTGCCTGCATGTATGTAAGTATACCCATCTCATACAATGCCCATAGAGGTCAGAAGGCTTCAGATAGCCTGGAATAGTTGTTAGCCACCAAGTGGGTGCTGAGAATTGAACCTGGGTCTTTAAAAGAGTAGTCAGCACTCTTAACCACTGAGCCATCATTCCAGCCCCAAAGTACAGATTCTTAGTATTTTAAGTTTGTAATGGGTTGAATAGATACAGAACCCAAGGAACTTGTAGATGGGGAGGGCTGACTAGAATTGTTAGCTTTCATCACTAGGACAATACCTGAGGAAATTTTGTGGGTTTTTTGTGGTTTGGGGTTTTTGTTTTTTGTTTTGTCCTTTGGAGACAGGGTCTCCCTGTAGCCCCAGTTGGCCCAGAACTCAGAATTGAGACCAGGCTGGCCTCAGTCTCATAGAGCTCTGCCCACCTCCTGAATGTTGGAATTACAGCTGTGTACCACCACACCCACCCAGCAGAAGATTTTTGACTTACAGTTTCAGAGCTTTCAGTCCACAGTTGCCTGGCTCCATTGTTTCTGTGCTGTGATGAGACAGAAGCTTCAGACATGGTGCAGCAAAGTTGCACATCTCGTGCAGCCAGGAAGTAATGAAAAGGGGCCAGGGCTGAGAGAAACCCTTCAAAGGTAACCTACTTCAATAGTCTATTCAGAAACTGAGTTCATCCTGGGGCTGGAGAGATGGCTCAGCAGTTAAGAGCATTGGCTGTGCTTACAGAGGAGCTGGGTTCAATCCCCAGCACCCACATGATGGCTCCTAACCATCCCTAACTCCAGTTCCAGGGACCCTGAGGCTCTCTTCTGACCTCTGAGCATTACCTGACATGGGTACACTTATGTACTTGCAGACAACACACTCACACACATAAAATAATTTTCTTAAAAATTGAGTCCATCAGTGCAATAAACAGTTGAACTGATCATGTCTGGAAACACCCTCAGACACACCCAGAAGTGTATTTTACCAACCTCTAGGCAATCAAGATGAACAATCACAATAACCATTTATGAAAATATTGAAGCCAAAGGTGAAATGGACCCCAGGCAAGCCTATTTCCTTCCCCTGATGGATGTAAAAAAGTTGGCAATGCTCCAAGAGCAGCTGACCTGCCTGACATTGCCATTTTTGAGTCCCCAACTATCCTTTCTTCCAGAGTGGACACTGGATACAGGTCAGGGATGCCAATCCAGTTGAGTTGCTGGCTTACCTGTGTAACCTTAGGCAAATCATGTGCATTTTAGTAATTTCTTCTCATTGAAAAATGAGTGATGGGACTAAGGGTAGATGGTGCCTGGTACTCCCTTTACCTCACACTGGGAGCCACAGATTTCTACACCTTGAATGGGATGTGGCCACAAACAGGAAGTCAAGGCACCAGACAAGAAACAGTACCACTGCAGTATTAGCTCATTAGGAAATCTCAGATACCAAAGGTCAAGACTGAAAACTCAGACCACAAAGTGACAGGCTGTATGGCTGAGGCCAGAAACTCGGACATTCTTGAGAAAAACATTTTTAATTCAGTTCCTTCTGTATGAGCACAACTAAACATCCAGGCATGCGTTCAGTTCTGATACTTGGTCTATAGCTGTGGTTTGACTACATCAGGTGTTGGCAATGTGGGCATTAAGAGGTGCTACCTTTAAGAGGTGATGAAGGCCCCTTCTTAACCCTCATAGGAGATGAAAGCCCTTATAAATGCAGCTTCATGAAGCTTTTGGCTAGCTTACCCTTGTGTCTTCCTCTAT
This sequence comes from Nannospalax galili, assembly GCF_000622305.1. Taxonomy (NCBI): domain Eukaryota; kingdom Metazoa; phylum Chordata; class Mammalia; order Rodentia; family Spalacidae; genus Nannospalax; species Nannospalax galili. The sequence continues at coordinate 292,623 of NW_008360306.1, read as the reverse complement.
CTGAGGACACAGCCTTCTGCCCCTGTGAAGAGCTCAGCCAATGATGTGTCTATCATTTTGGAAGTGACAACAGCCCTCACCAGATAACCATACCCACAGCACCTTATCTCAAGACTTCCTACTCTCCAGAGCTTTTAGAAATTTTATAAATTACCCAATCCTAGGTATTTATAATAGCAGCACTACAAAAAACCTTCACCGGTATTTGCAGATGGTTTGAATGATTTGATGAAGACCCAAGTCTGATCAATCGTGGAGTCATGCTGTTTCCAAGGTGGCCCTGACAGTTCCCTTACCAGCAGATTTGTGGAGAACGAAACTTGAGCCTCCTGTCTTCAGAAGAAAACGAGGAAGTTGTAAACATGACTGCATTTCTAAAACCCAAGTCATATTATAAAAACCATCCACAGTGCAGGGCTCAGCTAGTCTCCAGGGTGCACATGGCTCCACCTGCAGGATTGGCCCCCACATTTTCCCCCTCCATACAACCATGGAGCCTTTGCCTGGATAAATAGGCCAAACTTTACTTTTACCCACCCCCACCCTAAAGTGAATTCGCCTATCCCTTCAGGAAACGCCACAACCTGGGAGAACGGGGCAGTTGCAGGTGTACACCCTGGGTCATTTCCTTTTTCCTATTTTATGGCTATTCTAAAAGTGCCTAAGTAGTGTATAGTGGCAAAGTCATTTTCAAAGTCCTTTCCTCCATCTCTAATGACACCTTCAGGGCAAAAAGCACTCCGTTAATCATTGATAGACTCAAGGGAAAACAGAGATCACTGCTATCTGTATTTCTGTTCTCCCCCTCTTCAGCTTCAGGGAACTAAAGCTTCAACATGTGATTAGGCATTTTCTTTTGCTTACATGGTCAGAGCTACAATCCTCATGCTTCAGACAGTATAAGCAGCATTTAAGCCATCCAGAAAGAAAGCTGACCAGAATAGCCTCTGACTGGAACCAGAACCGGTCAAAATGTCTAGGTCTTGGCACTACTGGCATTTCAAGCTTTATCATTCTTTGTGGTTGGGGCAGGGCTGTCTGCATTGCAAGGTGTGTTCAGAAGTGTCCCTGATCTCTGCCCATTGGATCCCAGCAGTACCCCCTCCCCCACTTGTGGTGACCAAAACTAACTGGAGACATTGCCAGCTAACTCCAGACATTGTCAAACATCCTGGGGGGGAAGGGAAGCACTCTGCCTGGTCTGAAAACCACTGAAGCAAGCCACTTTAACTGTGAGTGAAAGCTCAAGGGCCCTGGAGAACCAGCTTTATCACTTAGCCTAAGTCTGCATGAATGTTCTAAAACTGATCACATTCGTAAGATGTCTAGTTCTAAACAGACTAGTCATTTGGCCCTATTAAGCAGATCATCTCTTTTTGGCCCAAGTGCCCCAAAGTTTCAGTTATGAAACTTGGTATGCATTCAATGCTTTTAGTTTGGTGAAAATTAAGTTGTAAATGTAACATGAGACCTAATTTCATGCATAAAAAACAGAAGTGGCAGCAAAGCGTAACTGAATTTCATAGTTGAGGTGTTTCCTCAAGGTCCAAAGGACCTCATAGCACTTTCCTTTTGGGACCAAACCCTGTTTACTTAGCTTTTAAGGCAGTCCCTGGTTGCCAAGAATCCTTAGGCCAACAACTGAAATGGCTGGTATTTAATCGACATTTTTCTAATATTTGTTATATGGGGAAAAAAAGGTTCCAACATTTCATCTGGGAGCCTTTTTCATTCTTCTAATCACCAGGAGCAGAGGCGATCCTCAAAGTCAACTTTAACTATGGTCAGATTACTTTATTTTTAAATATTTTTAACAACCAAACATTAAAAGCAGCAAGAATCAAGGGGGTTGGGGGGAGGCACTTATCTGGATCAAGCTGGTTTATATAAGACATTAGGAAGTGGGCGACACAATTTGCCCTGCAGGCAGTAAATATCTAGTTAAACCGGAAGCATTCACATTTTCCTTTTCTGTTACTTTCATCTGCACTTCCTTCAGGTAGAAGTACATTATTAAATTCTCAGTGGCCTGGTCATAATGGGATGAGAAAAAAACTTGCGCTGACCTATTTTCCTGGTTAGCTGATTTATAGCTAATCTGTTCTACAGTAATCCTTTTCAAGTGGCCCACTTGACTGCTTAAGGTGCTTTCCAGTTCTCAGTCCTATAAAATGGCTTTAATACCAATTCATGGTTCATGGAAGCATTACCAAAACAGCAGTGTCAACACTTCTGGAACAGAGTGCCACCAAACTCTTAATTCAAAGAGCACGTGATTCTAAGGCTCCTCCGTGAACCCCATCCACAGTGCAGACAAGGCCTCCCCGCCCCCCGGCCCCGCCCGGGGAAGTTCCTATGCCATGAAGAGACTGCAGCAGCGATGCTGGCGATGGCTGTGGTCTCAGACAGGAAAAGATGATGTTACTGCACCAAAGGGAACATTTTTAGATCATTGCTTTATTTCACTATTGTTCAACAACAAAGTTCATTCCTCTCAAGGTGGATCTGGAATTGTTCCCATGTTCTCGTCCTTGTTCTGAATAAAAAAGGTAATGAAGAAAAAGCCTGTACTTTTGGAGACCTAGAATCTTACTGATGCTAATAAGCTTTTGACTGCAATTTTGTGTTTCGGTATTTCCTGCTGGCATCCCGGTGGCTACACAGAGCTCCCCACCCTCCAGCGGAGATGGCTGCCCACACCTACCACCGTTGAAACCAAAAGTAAGTGTTGAAAAAATGCACCTTTTACAATAAAAAAGTAGAAACCAATTCAATTTCCTTTTTTTGTTACGAATATAAAGTTTCTTGTAAATATGTACAGTCTTTTGAGCTAGTTCTATATAGCAGGAAGCATTTCACAGATGAGACACACAGTACACATTGTCAGGGCTCAAGATGCCCATTTCTCATGGAGGTCCTAAATGAAATGCCAAGACTGAAAGACCAGTTATCAGTGACTGTTTCAAATATTTTGGACCAAGAGACAAAAACTTCAGCAAACATTCATTCAGACCTGCCCTGGGGGACAGGGAAAGGGAACATGACCCCAAAGCCTCCAAGCAACACATAAAACACAACAGCAGGACAACTTGCCAGGGTGCTGTGACGTGGAAGTTCATGGGCAGTTCAAACGAGAAAGCACTTAGGTTAAGAGACGAGCAGGAAGGAGCCGGTATTTGGGCCAGGTTGCAATCTGGAAAGTGATATGAACTGTGGACACACGGGCTGAAAACACAGTCACGGTCACCTGCAATGGGAAGAGTCTACCTTTCACTCTCAGCCTACCTAGGATATGCCTTAGTTGTTGAGGCATGCCTAAGAGTTGTGGAGAATCCGAAGCAGGAGAGGCCTTATGGGAGATTAAAGGCAGAAGTAAGGCCGCTAGTTAGCTTGCCAACTGCAAAGCCTCTAGGCTGGTTCTATCCAGTTGCCAGGAATCCCACACTCTAAAAGAGGGTGGAGAGAAACTGGGTGAGCCGCACTGCACCTAAGGGGGACTCACCAGCCCTGCAGAGCTGAAGAGTTGAGCTGCGGCTTCTCTCTCCAATGTCCTGGTCTTAGGTCCAGCCCTAGGGAAAGGCTCATTTGGGAAATCACAGTTTCGTGGGGTAGAACCGTGCTGGGTTTGATGTGAACACAGTCATCCTCCAGGAAGTGGGCGGGGAACAGGAAGGTGGGAGGGGAAACTGAGGGAGAGGTGTGGTTTGCTGAAATCCTTCTCTGGTCATAAGGCTTGAGCGTTTTGTTTGTTTGTCCAGTGCTACAGACTGCAGCTTGTTGTGGCCACTTAGTTGACAAGTCATCAGAGGTCTCAATTCCGTGGGACTATGGGATGGTAGCAATATATTGGCAGAGCAACCCAGAGGGAAGAGGGGTCAGCCGGGTCAGGGGTCAGCACATGCAGTGATCCGCCATGCAGAGCTCCTTGGACGGGTCTCCTCCTCATTCTAGAGTAAGGAGCAACACACCGACCTTCAGGGATAGGAGGTGGGTGCCCCCGGTCCCTGGCCCAACCCCAAGACCTATGAATGCTGGGCTTAGAGCAAGTCTATTGCATGCTTTCCTGGCCAAAGCTACATGGAAAGCAAGGGAAACAGGCTGGGAGATGACACCAAGGGGTGGGGAAGGGAAGGAAAGCTCGGTGAGGTCCCTTGGCCCCAGTCACTGCCTCTGAGCTGAGGCCTAATGACCTCCGTACATTCTCAGCTGGTGGGAGGGGAAGTCGTCAAGGCCATAAAAGGCAATGAGAACAGTAAACATTTGGCTATGATGTCACCCTGGGTAGACAGGGCCATCTATGAGAATGGACTGGAACAAGAATGAAGCTATATGAACACGGGAGGGTCGCCAACCGACAGGGACTCTACGTTTCAGTGGCAAAGACCTGATGGTGTGAGCTAGCTAAAAATGACTACAACAGGAAATACATCACTATTCAAATCTATTAAGAACTCTGTTGTCTTAAAAAAAGAAAAAAAGGAAAAATAAATCAAAACCAAAGAAAAACCAACCAATCTTAGGATCTTAAAGTAGCTAAGTAGGATTCTAACCACAGTTAGTGTCCAGGTTGGTTTTCTTTGATGAACTGGTACAGGCTAGAGCTAGGTACAAAAGTCTATGAATGCTGTGAAAGAGTAACAAAGTGCAAGAGGATGACTGCAGGAAGGAGCCCGGGCAGGGGCACCAAGCGCTGGCAGCGCCAAAGAGCCTCGGCCACCCACACCCCCTAGAGAAGGGTGTCCGTGCCAAGGGAAGTCTGGGCCCAACAGTGCCAGAGCAGGCTGAGCAGACGGTGCCAAGGTCCCCTGCGGCGGAGATCCTTGGCGTGGTGTTTTCCTGCAGACTGAGATGAGGAATTGGTTCTTCTGGTTGAGACTTACACTGAAGACTGGTCCCAGACCTAAGAGTGAAATAAAGAGGAGGAGGGGTTTTAGCCAGTCAAAGCCAGGAACTCTGGGCTCACTGTGTAAGCCAAACAGGAATTTATGGTCCCTGCCCCGTTCAAGGGTTCAGACCCAGCCTTCAAGGCAAAGGGTTACGCAGGAAGCAAAAGGCAATGAAAAATCCTGCAGACTGAATTCCCATGGTTGTACACACACATAGACCCAGGCGGTTTTGATAGAAACACATCTGGGTGGCTTTTCCTTTCTTTACCAGAAAAGGTGCTGATAGTGCATTTCAGGTGGCATCAGTAAGTGAATGCCATCGGAAAGTCAGCCCCAGGGGATAGGAAGGTGCCACAGCTATCTAGAATGGGCTTAGGAAACTAGACAGTCCACCAAAGAAGATGGAGCACCAGGAGCCAGGTGTTTAGGGGAGACACCTACTTCAGCAGTTCCATCTACTACCTCAGGAGCTAACCTAAAACTTGCATAGGTGATACATGCCCTTGATTTCAGATTTTAAAAAGGTTCAAAATTCTTGGTTTTTGTATAGCCTCCCAGAAAAATATCAGCATATAAAATATGTGTATTTGCCTGTGTATTTGAAAATATATAGAATGTTTGTCATTTGCATTTACAATGGGAAACACACATACATATTTGCTTATACCCACAGAATGTCCCTAGAAACCACTAACGCTCATTTCTAGAGCAGCAAATATATCCTTTGATAGCTAATTTGTGGTATGTACACATACATACATCTTCCCTTTAATCACATTCTTCCTATAAGCGCTTACATCCCACAGGCCCGAGTCATAATGGAGTCCAGCTCCAGCTCCCCAAGGCACTCTTCTGGCCTCAGTTGTGGGGGCCTCAGGATGCTGCCTCACCTTATTAACCTGGGACAATGGGGTTCTCACAGCTCCTGCAGGCAGCCGGCCCCTGCTGCTGTCTTCAAACAGCCTCCCGGGAGACCGCTCCCTCCTTGTGCTCAGCATCCGGCCTGGGGACTTCTCACGCTCCAGAGGGCGGCCAGGAGACTTGTCCCTACGCAGCTCTGTCCGGCCCTCACGGTCACGGTAGCGGTGGGGTGTGCTTGGCTCTCGAGGGTGGCTGGGGCCTTCTGGTGGTGCCGGGCTGGAGGCCACACGTTTGGTGATGTGCTCGTTGTATGTTGGTGGGCCTCTTTTGTTGGGGCTGCTGGCCAGAAGAAAGGGAGACAGGGAGCTGAGAAGTCACAGTCCCAGTAGCACAACTTCCTTTCCTTCTAGGCATCTAAGCGGGCTCCTCCCCATCGCTGTTTTGTTTGTTGGGTGGGTTAGTTGGTTTTTTGGAGACTGGGTTTCACTATGTAGGTTAGGCTAGCCTAGAACTCACTATGAAGTACAGGCTTGCTTCAGACCTGTGATCCTCCTGAATCTGCCTCACTAGGGCTAGGATTAAAGGTATAACCATCGTTCATCATTGTTTATTAGAAAAAGATTAGACCTGAGATCATGTTTATTTTAGCAGTGAAGACAGAGATAAAAGAAACCCAAACTTCCAAGTGCAGGTGCTGGCTTTAACTTGCTATATACCCACAGTATTCCAAGGCTTCGGCTAAGCTTTCTATGCATCACGTCACTGTCTCATTATATGGCAACAAGGAATGAGCTAAACACACTCTAAGCAAGCAAAACACTCACTCTATAGGAAAGAACATGGAGATGGAGAGATTAGGCAACTCTTGAGCTGGTGAGTACCAGAGGGTCCTAATAGGACCCAGGCAAGCTAAGTCTGGTGTCATGATCTCTGAACACAATCATACCAACCTAATTTTCCAGAAGTCTGTTATGGTCTGAGTCTGCCACAGTCAGAAATCAGAGGTCCATCAAGGCCTTTAGGAATAGTTTTGAGAAAGCCACTGTCGGCTGCCAGATCTGTCACCTCTCCCTGCAGGTGGTTTTCCAAGAGCCTTTGTGACACCTGAAATGGGTGCTTGGAAAGCTGATGGTTCCCAGTCGTTCTGGGATTTGGGATTTCCCACTTTATTACTGGTTATGGTAATAAGCCAACCTACAGGTGTAGGGATGACAGGTGGTAAACTGAAGAAACCAAGTGGGGCAGACAATAACCATTCAGTGGTACTAAGAATTGAAGCCAAGGACTTGTGCATACTAGGCAAGCTTTGAGCTAAACCCTGCCATCCAGCCCTACTAGGACATTTCAGTCGGACCAACCCAACCCTCCACCCTGTCCTGCCTAGATATTTCAAAAGCAGACTTTACCAGAACAGCTGCCTTAACTACCTCTCAGAAGAAGGCAGAGCTTACAACATGTCAGTCAGCAGAGATCACTTCAGAAGTGGTCAACTCAGTCGGGCATGGTGTCACGTGCCTTTAATCCCAGCACTCAGGAGGCAGAGGCAGGCTGACCTCTGTGAGTTCAAGGCTAGCCTGGTCTAAATAGTGATTCCAGGCTAGCCTGAGGGAGATCCTGACTCAAAAAGACCAGGGGAAAAAAAAAAAAAGAATTGGTCAGCTGACCGTGCTTTCCCATTCAGCACTAACAATGGGGATTCAGACAAATTTCTGGAAGCCAGCACCACTTCATGTTTAAGAAAACACTGATTTGTACATCCTAAAATTAAGGTTTATATGCACCTCTAGCTATAGAATTCAGAGAAGGAAGGTGCATTGGAAAACAATAAATCAAAGTGGGAGAAATAGATTAAGTCTTTTTGTAATGGAAGAGAAATTACAGAATGTGTCCACAGGGACCCAGCATAAGGCAAGCAGGGGGGTGCTCTGTGCCCAGGGAAGCGAAGTGGCTCAGGGAAGGCCATTCAGGACATCAGCTTAGATTAATGAGAGGGAAAAGAACACTCATCATTCGAGGCCAAGTGGGCAGTCTTCCATCTCCCCACCCACTAATGACCAATGATCTACCGCAGCCATTTTATGGTTTCTGAAAGAGTTATGTTTTCTGCTATGCTAAACAGACCAGGAAAATGGGGCCTGCAGTGAATCACACCCAGCCAAGCCAATCATAGACACTCTGACCTTCCCAATGCAGCCAGGAGCAAAAAAGGACCATTCTTCATGCAGAACACTGAGCACTGATTGCTGGCGTGAATGAGGCTTGCCTGGCACCATCAGGGAAGCAAACATGCTATTTCTGCCCCTGTTCATAGCCACTAGAGCCATTTTTGATAACAGAGTGAGCCGATTCCTTCTAGTAAAGCCATATAAAATCAAGAGCAAGGTGCAAGGCAATGGGGGGAAAGCCTAATTACAATACTTGGACTAGTTTCTGGCATGATACAGAAGCTCCTTAAAGAAGAAGCATTTCAGGGGTGCACACTGGCCTACTATGCTGTCACTCAGGAGGCGGGATCAAGCCAAGAGTTAGAAGCATTCTCTTACTGGCACTGATTTTCGGCAAGTTCCTGTGATTAACATCACACCAACAGACAGACAAACAGACAAAAAACAGGGAGGGGAGAACATTTCCAGAACCAAGGTGAAGCCACCAACAAGACATATCAAGGCAAGGTATAAAAGAGCACCTGGCTATTTGGCACTTCAGGGTTTCCAGGTGATTAAGCCACACCAACCAAGGCTAGGAGTGGGGATGGCAATGTGGTACAGCCCTTGGCTAATATACCAAGCTTGAAGCCCGTTCTCAGCACTGCCAGAAACACACACACACATACACACACTCATGCTGACCACAAATATTCCAAAACCAGCTTGCAACAATCCAAGCAGTATTTATCCAAGAAAACCAATCTCAGAACAGCAACCCTATGACATTCTAACTTGCCTTGTACCTATGGCACTCTTTTCAGATCTACAGTGGGATTGAAAGCAGCAGACCCCATATAGTCACTGTGAAAAACTGCAGGCTAATAACCACTAGAAAGTACAGATCAGGCTGAAGCTCCCCAAAAGCCCATCTCCAGAAAAGGGCCAATGCCTAACCTGTGTGGTTACTCCCTAAAAAGATCTGCCCTCTTAGAGCTTGTCTTCATTAGCCAGGACTCAGCTTGCTGGATAAGAAAAGCCCCTGTCAGGTAAAGAGCAACAGCCCTTGTTAAACATGGAAAGTGCCCAAGTAAGTCACAGAAGTAGAGGAAAATACTTTCTTTGGGGGGGTGATAAAATGTTCTAAAATTAGATTGTGGTGGAGATTGGACACATCTGTGAAAATGCTACAAACCACTAAATTACACACTTTGAAAGGGTAATTTTATGGTGTGCAAATTATCTTAGTAAAGAATGTGATATGACCTGGATATGGTTTAAAGGTTCACGTATGGAAATTTACTCTCCACTGAGAGATATTAAGGATTTATTTATTTTATGTGTATATGTATATGACTATGTAAGTTTATGTGCATCAGGAGCATGCAGGTATCTGCAGAGGCCAGAAGAGAGTGTCAGATCCCCTGGAACTGAAGTTACAAGCAGTTGTAAGCCACCTGATATAGGTGCTAGGAACCAAATTTTTATTTTTTTTTAATGTGTATGAGTGTATTGCCCGTATGCATGTAAGTGCACCCATGTCATGCAGTACCCAAGGAGGACAGAAGGTAGCGTCAGATCCCCTGGAACTGGAGTTACAGATGGTTGTTAACCACCATGTGGGTGCTGGGATTTGAACCTGGATCTTCCCCAAGAGCAGCCAGTACTCTTAACCATTGAGCCATCTTTCCAGCCTGTCCTTCTTCATAATGAACCCATCATCAGGCATTTCATCGGAGTACCAAAAGAACAGACTAATAGTGTTATTTTTAGAGCAGAATAGCAAACATGCACTTATGTACATATATATGCAGAAAAGATCTCCAAATAGAAACACAAACGATTATAAAATTGGCTCCTTCCTGGGTGGTGGTAGAGTGAGGGTAGTGAGAGAAATACAAGAACTAGAAGAGAAGATGGGTGCAAAGGTGCACACGTGTAGTCCAGCGATGTGAGAGGCTGAGGCAGGAGGATGACTTGAGCCAGGTTTCACGGCAGCCTGGCAACATAAGACAGTGTCTCTTTAAAAAGGAAAGAAAAGAAAACCCGAAGAGAAGCTTTGCACTAGTTTACTTCTTTTTATTTTTATCCTTTGAGTTCTACACCCTGTTGTTGGACTATCAACACAAAAATAAATGCAAATTTAAAAAGTGTAATTAAGAGGTCTCAGGTTCTATAGAACAGTGAGCTGGAAATTCCAGGCCCACTCTTAAGGCCACACACCCTGGACTTCCCCTGACAGGATTCCCTTCCTCCCTCAGCCCCAGCCCCATGCCACTCCCTTGCTTCATTTCTTTTGGGAAAGTCCTTCCTGGTCCCAAGTCCAAACTGCAGATCCTCCTGCAAGCTCTCACAGTGCTTTAAGTGACCATCAGGGCTGTGGTTCCAATCCTTCCTCTCTGGGCTGGAAGCATCATTGGGGAGTTACTACATCTGGCTTATTCACCACGTTCCTCCCTCTGCAAGCTCAATAGCTGGCATGGCAAAAATATTTGCCAAAGCAACAAAGCCTAACTTGTGTTCGATTCTCAACAGAACCTCTGAAAATGCCCGCTGATCATACATTCCCTTCCACTTTGACAAGTGAGCCCTTTATAATTCTTGTTGTGTCTACAACAGCCTTTGCTACTCTAGGACCAAAGGGAGAGCAGGGTTGTGCACTTGCACACGAAGTGAAAACAGAGAAACATTTACCCAGTTCAGCAAGGTTTCCTTGTGGCCCCAGGAAGAAGGAAAGGGGGCAGAGCTCGGTACCTGCGGGAGGTGGAGGGCACCCGGTGGTGGTCAGTGCCAGACTCCTTCACAAGGTTTCCTTTGCAGCATATGACCCTTAATTTATCCTGGTATGAAGAGGCCAGGTAAATTGCTCCCGAGGAAATTGCAGGGCCCAGGTAGCGTGGGTTCGGGATTTCCAAATATGCTCGGGCAGGGGTCCTGCAGGGTTCCAGAAGAGAGTGGAAATTCATTGCCGGTGACCCTATGACTGGATGGGTTAAGACAAAACATGCTCCTGCCCAGACACCTGCTCTTAAAGCATGGAGGAAAATGCTTACCCCAGTGAGGAACGTGCCTGGATCTCAATTACTTCAAGTGAGTTGAAGTGAGTCACAAACAGATAGGGTTCTCTGTAGGCTGCATGGCCACCATGGAAGTCAAGTATGAGGCAAAAAAAAAAAAAAAAACAAAAGAAGGAAAACCAAAATTGACTACAACAGGACCACTGATTCAATATTCACACATACAGGATGGATCCTCAAAGTGCTTCCCCTCAAAGTGCAACCATGCATGCTGGGGTTTATTCAATGCCACGTGGCTCACTCTAGCAGTAGATGGGGAATGACTCAAGCATACATCATAAGGGGCCATTTAAGTAAATTAATGTGTACCCATGGGATTCTGCCCAGCTCTAGGGACTGCATCATGAAATCCTGCAGCTCCCGACAAGGAAAATATCCAAAGTGCACAGCTCCACCCACAAGGCAAGCTCAGAAGGACATGCAAAGCATGCCCCCTCATGAGCAGGAGAGGTCTATTTTATGTGCTTACATTTGCATAATTACCTTGTATACCTATTTAAATTGCATTTTTAAAATTTTTATTTATTATTTTATTTATTATTGCATGTATTGCCTGCATGTGGGTAGGTGCACCCATATCATGAAATGCCCGTGGAGGTCAGAAGAGGCTATCTTTTTATTTTATGTGTATGCGTGTATTGCCTACATGTAGCTAAGTGCACCCCTGTTGTGCAATGCCAGCGGAGGACAGAAGAGGCTGTCGGATCCCCTGGAACTGGAGTTACGGACAGTTGTTAGCTGTCATGTGGATGCTAGGATTCGAACCCCGGTCTTCTGCAAGAACAACCAGTGTTCTTAACCGCTGAGCCATCTCTCCAGCCCCTAAATTGCACTTTTTAAAGATTGGGTACATAAATAATTAGGTAGTGCTGTCTTTTATTGTTTTGATAGGGTCTCATTACGTAGCCCTGGCTTCCTTAAACTCGAGTTCCTCTTGTGTGCATCACATAGAGCGACTGGTCTTAACACTCTATGTCTGGTCACAGTGCCACTAAAACTAGAGAGGACAAGACTGGCACTGTTCTCTCCCCCAAAGGGCAAAGGCTACCGGTGCTATCATTCCTGTGGCAAACCATTACTTTGGCATTCAATGTTCACTCACACCCAGGCTGAAGCCCTTGGATAGGCTGCATGCTTTGAACACAACTGACCCTGCTGACCAGCTTGAACCAGCAGAATGAAGTGCAAGTAAAAGGCCTTAGAGGCTCTGCTTTGATAGTCTTGGAAGAGCCCACGTAGAGGGGAGCCAAAGCCTCTAGCTTCGTAAACTGCCCACCTTGTTTCTGAGGCTGAGTTTTTACTTTCTAATTGACCCAGGATCCTGCTGACACCACCTGGAGTAGAACTGTGCAAACAAGCCACAGAACCACGAGCAGTGAGCAGCTGTTGTTTTAAGTCACTTCATTTTAGAATGGCTTATTATGTAACAAGAGATAAAACAGCCTCAAAGTGGTTTTCTTTACATTGAGAGAGAGAGAAAGAGAGAGAGAGAGAGTTAGATGAGAAATGAAGGAACAGGTTCTCTCCTCCTTCCATGTAGCACCTGGGGACTGAACTCAGGTTGTCAGGCTTGGCAGCAACCACCTCTACCCACTGAGCCACCTCTCCATCCTTCAAAGAGTATTCTGGGCATAATGGTCTTTCAGAACATTCACAAGCATGTGTGCACATATTTGCATACGTGTGTGTTTATTCTTTCACCCAGAAGCTTCATGTTTAAGGACTTATGATCAAAGGATCCTATTGGACAAATGTACAAAGATCAGTACGAGGATGTCTGCCTCAGTATTGTTTACATTTATAAAATGAATAGATACGACCTAATTATTATGCCTAGTTAGAATTAACTGGTTAAAATAACATATGCTCAGCTATGCCATGGGATACATGCAGCCTTTGAAAATTACTTAAATCCACAAGGAATATTCTCCTTTGAATCACGATATAGCAACAAAGATTTCACACGGCTAGACTGTGGCCTGGTGGATCTGACTTATGCAATCCTTCACTAAGCCTTAAAGTCTTTGCCACAAACATATCTTTAAGTAACTATTACACATGCCACTTGAAATCTAATAGAATCCACCAGCACCACAGAGAAGCCAAGAATTCCACACAATTCTTACCCAGGACACAAGCTACTGAAAACAGCAGAGGCTTCCCCACACACCCTACACCTGACATACCAAAGGCCAGAGGTAAGCGACTCCACTTGAGATCATCTGTGCGGCTACGTCTTCCATAAGAATCCACAAACACCCCAAATTCTGAAAGGCATCAAGAGCATGAGGGCATTAGCACCAGAGGCTACATACACTGCGATGAAGAATGGAGAACAGAGCCAAGGGACAACTGGCCAGCAGTAACTGGATTGTTCTAACCCAAGGGCCTCCACAGAACCAGCTTCTGGTTTTAATTAAGACAAAGACTTTAAGCCGGGCATGGTGGCACACACCTTTAATCCCAGCATTCAGGAGGCAGAGGCAGGCGGATCTCTGTGAGTTCAAGGTCAGCCTGGTCTACATAGTGAGTTCCAGGACAGCTGGGGCTACAGGGAAACCCTGTCTCAAAAAGACCAAAAAATAAAAAATGAAAAAAAAGATAAAGATTTTCTTAATTAAAAGTTTTCTGATTAAGTTTTATTCAAGAAAGAGGTTTCAATATAAGGAAGGAGTAAGGGGAAGAAGAGAGGGAGGGAGGAAGAGAAGAAGAGAGAGAGGAAAGAGGAGAGAGGAAAGAAGAGAGAAGAAGAGAGGAGAAGGAAGAAGAGATGGAAGAGAGAGGGAGGAGAGGGAAGAAGAGAGGGAGGAGAGAGGGAAGAAGGGAGAAAGGGGGAAGGAGAGAGGGAAACATCCAGACGATTTAAAAAATAAACTTGCAAGAAAATATCAAGATCAAAAGAAATAAGAATGACAAAAAAGGAAAGGTGCTGGAGAGATGCTCCGTGGTCAAGGGCCCTGGCTGCTCTTGCAGAGGACCCAGGTTCAGTTCCCAGCACCCACATGGCAGCTAACAACCATCTGTAGCTCCAATTCCAGGGAAATCCAACATTCTCTTCTGCCCTCTGTGGTCACTGCATGGACATGGTGCCCTTACATACTTGCAGGCAAAACACATAAAATTTATATTTTTTTTTAAAAAAAAAAAAAGAAGGTGAAGCC